>NC_090989.1:152395000-152703125 GCF_041146395.1 Eulemur rufifrons
ACTGAGACTCTGTCTCAAAAAAAATGGGGGATAATATTAAAAGCCATGCACATGAAAAATAAAAAGCCAAAACAAACAAAAAATCACACTAGCTCCATCACTCTACTTACACTGGGCCAGTGCTAAAAGGTTTCAAGAAACCACTGCCACCATAATCGTTCCCATTTCTTTACTCAAGTTTACTAGAAACATAACTAAGTGGTAAAGTCCAGAACCAAGACTACCATGTTCTCCCTGTTATCTGTTCTGTAACACTGACTCTTAACTTTTTCAGGGGTTGCTCACTTCCTAAGAATCTGATGAAAGTTTTGAACAACACGGGCTTGAACTATGCAGGTCCACTTATATGCAGATTTTCTTCCATCTCTGCCACTCCTAAGACAGCAAAACCAATCCCTCCTCTTCTTCAGTCCACTCAACATGAAGATGAAGATGAAGACCCTTATGATGATCTATCTCCACTTAATGAACAGTAAATAAATATATTTCCTCTTCCTTATGGATTTTCTCAATAACATTTTCTTTTCGCTAGCTTACTTTCTTTTAAGAATACAGTACGTAATACATATAACACACAAAATATGTGTCAATCAACCATTTAATGTTATCAGTAAGGCTTTCAGAGAGTCAAAAGTCGTATGTAGATTTCTGACTGCACAGGGAGTTGGTGCCCCAAATTCCTGTGTTGTTCAAGGGTTGACTGTATATACATATGAGTTTGCATATAAACATTTAGAGGTAAAGACAGACATCCAAGAGTACAGGTTTAAGAATGTCTGCTCTAGAGGAACAAATAGAAGAAAGGCTACTAAACTATGACTTCAAGGAAAGCAAAAACAGGCAGTTTAAGAGATATTTCTTTTGGCAAAGCAGCATTAAGAAAGAATAAAAGTACAAGTTTCCAAACTTTTACACCAAATACTTCATTTATCTAGTTATTCGTTCTCTGGTTTCAAAATCAAAAAAGCTAAAAGTCTTATCAGTTACCTCTCTGCATATGCCAAAAGAATATTTGTAAAGCCATGTACACAGAGTACCAAATACCTACTTGTGTTCTCCTTTTCAGATTGACTTTTCTTTGGAATTCGATATACCTCCTGCAAAAAAATAAACCAGAAGGAGAGTTATTAGTGTGGGTGGAAAGAGTGATTGCTTTGAAGCTAATTGATTTCACATGGCAACAAAGAAATAGGAAAGAACAGACTAGTATTTAATTATTCTCTAAAATTTTACTCATATTTCACTTTAAAAAAGAACATGTCCTGGCCCCTTAAAAACAACTGAAAATATATAGTACAAATGTTTGTTTATATATATTTATATATACATACACATCTATCATACACACACATCTACCAGGCTTGTACAATCTCACTAGCAAAGCAACAAACTAAGTGACTGGGGCATTATATTTCTGGCAAGAATATAATTCCTGAGAATCTTAATTTCTGTATGCCTTCTGCATATGTATTCCTACATATAAACTGAAGTCATCTACAGTTCCTTTTTCTGAAAGTACTCATAAGGATAATTCTAACATTTCACCTGCCATTCCTACCTAAGAGAAGAAAAGGCCAGTAATAACCCAGTTATATAAAAACACTTCAGAAAAATTATATCTATAAAGACAACTCCTGCTATTCAGTATATTTTTCTATAAATGCAAAACTAACATGGCTGTTGGCTAAACGTAATATCTACTTTCATGTTGTTGTAAAAAAAAAAAAATAGAAAAGCTAAGCATCAGCTTACTGCTGCTCTTTAAATGGCATTTAATACTGTACCAAAATTGATCTTGAGAAATGTAAACTAAGATTTTAAGCCTTTTCTTGTGTAAACCTAAGGCCTAGAACTTGTTTTGTTCTTTGACAGCTCCCTACTATTCTAGTCCAATAACCACTCTTGGGGACAACACTTTCTCATCCAGTCACCTTGTTAAGTGGGCCAATAACAAACCCAAATACTCTCAATGCTATATAATATGATATCCTCCATTTAAGACTAATCTTATAACGTTTACCACACCTATGTGACCTGGTGATCCCATTTTGGGAATGTACTTGAAGAAAATCAAAGAACTCCTCTCTCCAAGATTGTTGGTTCTAGCAATATTTGTGGCAAATAAGAAATAAGCTGCAAGTCACACAACCGAGGAAGGAACAAGATGGCAAGAATTTTAATGGTAAGAATTCACTTGCCATTAAAAATAACAAATGTGGACTACACAGATACAGGGAAATCTATAAGAATGTTGATTTTTTAAAAAAAAAAACCACCTCCAATACTATATATATCTTGACAAATTATCTAATAAGGGTAACTGATTGTTCACTTATCCTGTGTGCCAGGTATCATGCTAAACATTTCAAATGTATTATCTTATTTGAGCTTCAAAACAACCTTAATGAGGTAAGTACCATTATCTCCATTTTACACATGAGAAAACTTACTTAAAAAGCTTGGCAATCTACTAAAGGTTATGATGCTATCATATGATGCTATCAGATGGGCTCTCCAGAGTACTTTTATCCTCTGTACTAAGTGACACAGGAGATGGCTAAGCACAAATTTAGGTGGCATCCTACATCCACTTAGCTTCCTACTTTTATAAAAAGATTTCCATTAGAGCTGTGATTCTCTACCCTGCCTGCACAATTAGACCACCCCAGACAAACAGAATCTAAATCTCTGGCCATGGGTCCCAGCCATCCATATTTTTTAGCAGCTCCTAAGATGATTCTGATGCACAGAAAAGGTTGAGAACTACTGAACTACTGGCTTCTATTAATGGTCCTCGCTCACTCCTCCTCAAAAGAGAGAATCTGGCCAGCCTGAGCAAGAGCGAGACCCCGTCTCTACTAAAAATAGAAATGATCTGGACAGCTAAAAGATATATATATATAAAAAAAAAAAATTAGCCGGGCATGGTGGCACATGCCTGTAGTCCCAGCTACTCGGGAGGCTGAGGCAGAAGGATTGCTTGAACCCAGGAGTTTGAGGTTGCTGTGAGCTAGGCTGACGCCACGGCACTCTAGCCCGGGCAACAGAACGAGACTCTGTCTCAAAAGAAAAAAAAGAGAAAGAACTGTTTATACCTGCCCCCAGCTCAAAGCCATCCGGGCTCTCTTTTCTCTTGAACTACTTTTACCTGTAGAGAGGGGACACATTCCAATCTGCTACTCTGAGGGATGCCTGCAGTTATCTGTAAGTTTCTAGCTGTGGGTAATACTCAACCAGGGATAAAGACAAGGAGGACAAAGCTGACACTTTTAGCTCTGACTCCTCTGTTTACCTCTCAGAGGTGTTACCGAACTTAGAATAAAGTAAGAATGCCACTTACCAGCACCTATCCACACTATAAAGAAAACAAGGTATTCTGCTAATTTTAAGAAGCTTAGAAATAACTTTTGCATTAGGTACTCTGTAAACCCAGGCTCGCCAACAAATAATAGGTTCATTCTCAAAGGATACTTAGAACAGATGTATGGAGGGTCCAACTAAAAATAACACAATTTTAACCTAGTTTCTTTTGCATAAGATCTTAGCATTACAAGTATTCATTACAAATGTTTAAAGTATTTATTACACAGTGCTCAAGTTAGGGACCCACACTGTGGTGGCAGTTAATGTACCATAGGAAATGCTTTAAAAGATAAATCCTTAGTTTCATTCAAAAGCTTTTATCAACTGCTAAATTGAAAATGTATTTTAATATTCAAATAATGGATGATTACTATTAACTAATGACCAAGAGCTGCTATTTACTGTGTGCCTAACAGTACAGGGAACAAGTGCTACCAATATGTACCCAAGTGCTCAGAGTTGCTAACTTGATCCTCCTCTTTATATAGTCAAAGCTACCTTCAAATTTAAAGCTGGCAACTCAGATTAACTACTCCCTCCTCCTTATGTTATACATTAGGAGACTGAGGTCCTGAACATGCAAGTGGAGTTTTCCAAAGGCCCACAATATTGAAAGCTGAGAAGCAATCATGTGAAGATTACTGTGACATTTCTTAAGATTATTCTGTCTTATGAATAAACAGTATTAGTGTTAGCCTGAGTAATATGGAAGTCTGTTTGGAATAATGTTACATCCACAGGCCACAGAGTCCATTATAGAAAATGTTTATCTAAATTGGCTTTATTCATGTTAACTGCTGATGTAAAACCACTTTACTTTGTTTAAAACTATACTCAAGACACTGGCATATTATAACGTTGTGTGACTCAGTAGACTATGATTCTGGGACTAACTCTACCCTCAGAGAGGCCTAAAAGAATCTGCTTCCACACTCCATCTGATACTCTTTTCATATTACCCCTTTTTATTTCTTTAGTGCCTAGGTGCTACTCTCAATTAACAGATATACACATAGACATTCAAGCTATTAATTGTTATCAGCCCAGACTACCTTATTATTGTTATTTTTTTGAGACAGAGTCTCACTCTGTTGCCTGGGCTAGAGTGCCATGGTGTCAGCCTAGCTCACAGAAACCTCAAACTCCTGGGTTTAAGCAATCCTTCTGCCTCAGCCTCCCGAGTAGCTGGGACTACAGGCATGCGCCACCATGCCTGGCTAATTTTTTTTCTATATATATTTTTAGCTGTCCAGATAATTTCTTTCTATTTTTAGTATACATGGGGTCTCGCTCTTGCTCAATGCTGGTCTCGAATTCCTGACCTTGAGCGATCCTCTCACCTCAGCCTCCCAGAGTGCTAGGATTACAGGCGTGAGCCACCACGTCTGGCTTGACTACCTTATTTTTTGCTGTTATCTCGAGCACCACGAACAGTGTCTGGTACATAACCAACACTTGATTACCAACAATGAACCAACAAGTGTAATTCTATTTTTAGCTTACAGAAATCACCTACACAATGCTACATAAGCTTAAAGTATTGCATATGCCCCATGCTTTTTATCACTATACCATCAATCTCTTCATCTTATACCACTGATCTCTTTCATCCCTGGAAAGAGGTACTATTTAAAGACCTTACCTATAACCAAAAACATTATTTTCAGAGTCAGAGTAATAAATGTGCTTTTGCAACATTCTTACTCTCTTCAAGGCTTAGAATAGTCGCCTGTTGGCCACTTTAGTCAAAGGCTCAAAATCAATCTTCGTATTGTTTAATAAATGCCAAATCACTGATAAGCTCATGAAATACCAATGCATCCAACATCTACTCAAGTGTGTAAATGTTAATGGGGATATTTTTAATATGTGGACACAAAAATAGCATGAGTTCTAAGATCCCTATTTGTGGAAATCTGGTTTGCTCATCCACATAGCAAAATTTGGGTATCAACTATGTGCTATGAGCACATATTAATGCTCTCCTTTTTGGATGCTTGAGATACACAGTACCTTCCCATCAAGGAGTTCACAGGCTAACAATAAAAATAGCTGAGACCTCTTGCTATGAAACAGGTTCTTTGAATACATTCTCATATACTCTTATACTGTTAAGAGAGGCATTATTATTATGTATCTATAGCACATATAAAATATGCTAAGAAAGGTTAACTATCCCAACACAGTGAGTTATGTATTGAATCTAGAATCCAAGATTTGTGTCTGTCCAAAGCAAACACTCTTAACCACTACAACTATTACCTCATAAGCACTCAGAAAACAAAGTAAATATGTACTATTTTATGACAGATATGTAATAAAATAGTTAAGAGAAATGTAACGGGGGAATACTAAAACTGATTTGGGCCTTTGAGAGAGGACTGGGAAATGCATTCTGAAGGAAGCGAATATCTGAATTGTCTTGAAGGATGAAGAGAGTTGTACAAATAAAAAATGAGGCAGAAAATACAAACATAGTAGACTGAACACATATTTATCGCAATCCATCCTGAAGTCCTATAAACAACAGTGGAAGAATAAAAAAGGTATAAACACATCTGTGGTATCTTTTCTTTCTAAGACTATAAATCATATGTGGGTACTGAATTAATATGTATATTTAAGGTTTTTATCTCTATTTCACACATTGCCTGATACTTTGATTTTTTTTTTATTATTCAGAAAGAAAAAATACTGTATCCATGAAATAAGGTGTTATAAGAAACAGACTGAGAATAAGAGCAAATTCTGGTTTAGTGAAAATATATTAGAAGAAAAGGGTTAAGAGTTTCCAAGAAAGCACAATAAGAAGTCAAGAAGAAAAACGGGAGATTAAAAAATAAAATTAAAGGATAAGTGCCATAAGTTCTATATCTAATAACAGCAATTCAAGAAAACTGAATTGAGGAAAGTATCACAGAAATAATACAAAAAAAAAAAAAATGACTTAGAACTAAGCAATTACAAGTTACCAGACAGGGCGCTTGGAGCACCTACCACAACAAATAAGCTGAAATGGTACCAGATTTCAATAGTAACACTATAAACTATAAAATGATGCAGTGATATCTTGAACATAGTCAAAGAAAATTTCCAAATGATAATTATATGATCTGCTAAACAAGGGAGATTAGAATAAAGGCATTTTTTAGACTTACAAGGTCTCAAAATTTCATCTACCAGAAGAGAATACTGAAGACAAAAACTGGAGGTTCTAAGATCCAAGATTCTAAAATCCGTGTCACACATCTGATAACTGTCTACAATGTACACTGAAGTGTATTTGGTACTTAAAAAAGATGTGATTCCTGAGAGAGCAATGGAAAAGCTTTGGATAATGTAAATGGATTATCCAGCACATATTAATAATACATGTATATAAATTCAACAACTAGGCATTCAATACAGATAAACCTTTGAAGCTTTAATTTTTGTGCAAATATCTAGGATGTGGTGGTTATTTAAAATAATACCTATAAAAGATCTGGAAATGTCATTCAAACCTGTCACAATTTTGAAAAAAAGTTGTCTTCCAACAAAACTGTCCCTAAAAGAAAAGCTTAGTTATCTGGAAACAGCATTTTCAGAATAATTGCTGTAACTAGCAATAGCAATTTTTTAAATTAAAAAAGGGGTGAATGTTTTGAATTTGGGTTACTAGGAAAATGATGAAGCTATTAATAGAAATGAACACCACAAGGTGAAGAACCAGCTTGTAAAAGATGATTAAGAGCTTGAGTCTGAAGGGCAAGTGGAGGAGACAGCCAATAGAAATCTGAAAAACTACATCTGAAATTCAGGAAATAGGCTAAAAGCAAAATAGCAACAATTTGAGGAAACCTTAAGAAACAATAAATTATATTGTGATGCTGTCAGGGAATTCCAAGAGAGAAAGTATATTTAAGAAATAGACAAATAAGCCTGAGCAAGAGCAAAACCCCATCTACAAAAAAAGAAAAAAAAAGAGAAAGAGAGAAAAGAAAAATTAGCGAGGTGTGTTGGCAAACTCCTGTAGTACCAGCTATTCAGGAGGCTGAGGCAGGATGACTACTTGAGGCCAAGAGTTTGAGGTTGCAGTGAGATATGATGATGCTGCTGCACTCTAGCCCTGGGCAACAGAGTGAGACCCTGTCTCTCACACACACAAAAAATTAAATTAAATTAAATTAAAAGCTGGAAAGGAAAGTCTTTATACTTGATAGAGTATACTTTCTATTTCTTAGTAAACACCTGAACAAGTTACCTACTATGACCAAGTTATTACATGGCCTAATCTGGAATATTTTCTTCTAGTAGTCTCAAAAAATACTCATCGGAAGCAATGCAAGACTTTATTAATACATCCCAAATGAACTGCTAGAATTATATTGTAAAAATAGAATTAAAACAAAACTGTGAAACAATTTATGAGAAATATTCTTCTGAAAAGAAATTAACGCGGATTTAGACTGTTTCCGAACAAAACACCTATGAGAACAAAATAATTTAGAATGAGAGTAAAATAAATTTTCTACTTTTTATTATGTAGAGATCAGATTATCTATTCTGTAATAAAAGATTTTTTTAAAAGTAAGACTAGGCCAGGCACAGTGGCTCACGCCTATGATCACAGCTACTCAGGACGCTGAGGCAGTAGGATCCCTTGAGCTCAAGAGTTCAAGGCTACAGTGAGCTATGATGGTGCTATTGCACTCTAGCCTGGGTGACAGAGTGAGACCTCATCTCTAAAAATAAGCAAATAAATAAAAAATAAAAAGAAGACTAGATTATTTTGTTTTCATTATCAGCAAGTACAAATCAAATCTTGTATGTGCCAACCAAATCTTTTTTCATAAATATTTTCCTAAATGACAACAATATTGACAAAAAGGAAAAAAAAAGTGTGAGCAAAGTGCCACTTTCATAGCTAAAAGAACAGAGAAAAAGCAGGACAGGATAAAGAGATAGAAAATATGAAGACAAGTTTTCTAGAATTAAGGAAATATGAAATACACTGATTAATAAAGCTAAGAGGGCCAAACTAGAAACAAAAGGACCATAACCTAGGAAGACTGCACCTGGGTAGACGGGGAGCTCTACTAGGTCAGAGAGATTTGATCAGAAAAACTGGAAAGAAAATGATACATGAGTGGGAGAAAAGAAGGAAGAGGCAGAGAAGAGTGAGAATGAGAGAGAAAAAAAGAGCAGAATAATTTTGTTTGTTCTTTTAAACCACTGAAGAGACACTCTTCATCTCAAACTTCAGACAGCTGGGCTCCCAAGAAATGAACAGTAATGAGATCTGTTTTCAGTTTTCAGCCACTAAGAAAAATGGGTAAAAATATGAACTGGCAATGTATGGCTGAGGTCTGTTGATTAGATCATAGTATTGCATCAGTGTGATTTGCTGATTTTGTAAGTAAGCTAAAGTCACATAAGAATGTCCTTGTTTTTAGGAAATACACACAAGATATCCAAGGGCAATGGGGGCATTGTATCTGTAATTTACTTTTTTAAAGTTAAAAAAAAAAATTAAGAGAAAATGATAAAGAAAAGTTGGTGAAATGTTAACACTGGGCAATCTGAGTGAAAGGTTTAGAGGGATTTTTAAACTGAATTTTCTCTCTCTCTGTCACTAGAATGTGTATGACATGTAGAATACATACAGAATATTATTCTCACGGTTTTTCTGTAAGTCTGAAATTATATTATGAATCAAAAGTTTAAAATATTAAGAAGGAAAATTTATATATTTTGATTATGGTTACATATAAGACTTAAATTTTGCCACCTACATCTATACTGGAATAATCGCTCAAGTTTCTGACAGACTTGATCGCGGTTCTAAAGGAACAACAATATTCCTTAAAGGTCTTTTCTAGCCTGGAAATCTGTATATACCCTCCCACTTCTGATAGTCTTACATCCAAATCACTTAAAGTAACTTTTCCTAAACAGAGTCAAGACTTAAAAAAAAAAAAAAAAACTTCATAGACAGCAATAGAAACATGATCATTATGTCTTTAAGGGAAACAATTAAGAGCTCACCCAAAAGAGTAAAGTGAAAATAACTTCATTCAAAACCAGAATGTTTAGAACAGCCAGATTCTGTACTTTATCTTTTAGAGCAGATGTTGACAAACTTTTTCTGTAAACGATAAGATAGTAAATATTTTAGACTTTGTAGGCCAGTCTCTGTCACAACTAGTCAACTCTACCAATGTACTGCAAAAGCAGCCATAGACAATAATACACAAATGTGTATGGCTGTATTTTAAAAAAAAAAAACTTTATAGAAACAGGCAGTGGGGCAGATTTGGCCAACCACTGATTTAAAGTATTTATTTAATTATAAAATGGACTACTAAGTTGTAGACTATTTTTACCTTTACCAAATGAAACACTCATTTAAAAAATTTCAGTGTGGGAATATTAAAACAGCACTCGTTGGGGGCAATTCTAAAACTTTTAAAAAAGGATAATATTGATCCTTATGGATTCAGAATAATCTCTTACTATATTAAGAATTTTAAAATGTGTCACAAGTCCAGGACACACAATTTCCTTTTCAAATGTTGCACGGCAGATTCCTCATACAATATTAGTGATGAAGGGAAATTCTAAGCAGTGACTCAAAACCTTTCAGTTTGGGCAACTCTTTATGTTTTAACTTTTCTGTAAGACAGTTAATGCTTAGCTTTCTATGCAAATACTATACTTGTTGAATTAAAGATAATGCCTTGAGATAAAGATGAAATAAGAGAAGAATTAAGAGTAGTCATTAAGAAGAGCTCAACTTATCACATATAGGGAATTTTATCCCTAAATCATCTAAATCTAGATGCAAATGCAACTACCTAGATTTCATGATAAGGAGAGATGCACATCCTATAATCTAAGTATTGATAAGAGTAGCTCTGGAATCACTAACCATTACAATGTTTTGGTGTTTAACGGCAACTGAAACTGCCAAGTTCATGGAACCTTACCTCCTCTTCTCATGATCCAAATGAATGAAGATAACTCCATTCAAGTTATAATTAGTCACCACTTATAACCAGCTGTTCTGCCTGTGAAGTCTAGGGTATATTTTCAGCATGAAGGATGATGTACAACAATCCCTTTTGCAAACAGAAATATATGTACATGTCCCTGCTGAAAATGTAGCCCAGTAAATTTGCACATGAAAATGAATACATGCTCATAAGTTGCAATGTGCTATATATGTTTCTGGTTGAGGTCTAGTTTAGGAGTCAAAATGTGTAAGCCTTGTGGAGTCAAGGCAGTGGACCTGTGTATATAGGTATAGAAAAAGTAGCTCACTTAATCCTTTCTCGCCAGGAGTAGGGATTTTCCCGGAACGACATCCATTGTCGGCAATGGACGCACCAAAATAACGCCGGCGCCAGTGAGTTAACCACCTCTGTCCTCTTTTCACCTATTATATTTTTCATGCATCATCCAACTTCCCAACCATCTTCCTGTTTCTTCACAGAATGCACTCTAGGTTCTCGTTTTTCTTCAGCACGAAGTTGGAAATGGAGTTGAGAAAAGGAGACACATGGTCAGCTGGTGATGTTAACAAGCTCCTTGCTGCCCTGAGAAGCTAGATGGAAATGGTTCAAGTTACAAGGGGGATCATCATCAGATCTGGGAGGACAAAGAGTAATTCATGAAGCTTCATTCCCTTCCCTCCCACCCTCTTTTATTTACTGATGATTCCTACAGTCTG
Source organism: Eulemur rufifrons (assembly GCF_041146395.1). Taxonomy (NCBI): domain Eukaryota; kingdom Metazoa; phylum Chordata; class Mammalia; order Primates; family Lemuridae; genus Eulemur; species Eulemur rufifrons. The sequence goes on from NC_090989.1 coordinate 152,406,075, forward strand.
CCTTTACAGCAAAACCAAGATTAAGGAATCTGAAGCAAAACCCTTTCAGTTCTTCACTCCATCCAGTGTGTAGAAAAGCCAAGCAGAACACATGTCCATCTATGTTATGGTGGCCCCCAGAAGGTCAGGGAGGCTTGGAATGGCTAACATAACCACAATCTTAGATCAATGCTTTTTAGTAAGATCTTGGTCAGCAACTAACACAGTGCTTGGCAATAGGTGTTCAAAAAGTTGGTTGAATAGGACATTTTCTTTTTAGCTAATGTCTACTCGAACACATAGGTGGAAGTCAGACAGAAGTAGTTAACTCTTTCAATGCCGGGATAGTGTGGATATTTAGTAATTACGTCAGGTCAATGAGTTTCTCTAAAACATGTCCAAATTATGGGTTCCTGATTTCAGACTTCTGGTCAAATGCTATCAAAGTGCTTTTTTCTTTCTTTAAAAGAACAACCATAATCAGTTTTGAAATCAGAGCCATAGTAAATGTTAATTAGAATGATAGATGAATTAAGAACCCCAGCACCAATGTGTAACAAAATATCACAGTTCACAGTCAAATGAAAATGTTTCTCACTAATGCAATTCTAGATGGGTAATGATTCCAGAGCAAACTAAGATTTGAAGAAGAGAGAATTTTATTTAATGGCTCCCTTGATGCTAAGAATCAGGAAAAATCCAAAGTATGAAGGAAAAGAAGGATATATTTTAAGTACAAATAAAATTTTAAACCTCAAGTCAAGAGGATCATCAAGCTACACAGTATTGTAAAACTGCTTTGATCTTTCATATAGGAGTGGGGAACATAAGAAGAAGGGGAAGAAATAATTTTGTAGGACTCAAAAATGTATGCCTAGAGTGTGAGTTTAAATAACCATAGTTATATAAAAAATGGGTTAAGTATATCCTAGAGAGTAATTCATACCACTGTGATTACAGAAACACTCATATAGAAACAAAAATATTTACTTTATCTGGATTTTAAGAAAAGACAGGTTTATGATGATTGTATCTCAGCAATTTTTAAAAATTATATCAACAAGAGACTTCTCAGGCAAAAGTGACCTACTGGGTCTACAACCCAACTATGGCTGTAAAGGCCTTTTCTATGTTCACTGTGTAGCTGTCTCTATCTCCATCTTCCTTATTGAGCTACAGACATAGTACAATCTCCACCAGCAGCCTCCAAACACAGACTTCTTTTAGGAACTCCTGTGCTGTCACAAAGCAGGCCGTAAATAAAGGTCTACCAGGTGACCATCTCAGCATTTCTTTCAACTAACTGTAATTCTGATTCCTGCAGTTCACATATTATATCATAAGTAGATTTAATATGAACGCTTCCTTTCATATTTACAAAAAGGCCTGATTTCATAAGACTTAATAAGGCTGAGTTTATCTTGAATTATAACTGATGAAAGGGTAACATGAGTAAGAGCTCAAATGGGTAAACAATAGCTGAAACCACACCAAACTTAAAGAAGGGTCTCAACACAACAAATTAGGAAGCACAGTGCACAGCCAACCAACTACTCATTTTGCTCAGTGTTAAGCCCAGTTCCGTAGGGTCAAATCACAGGATCTAATGGGGTGAGCTTTTAGTCAAAATTTGGGACAGGAAGGATTCAGGTGTTCATCTTGCTGCAAATAAATATGGATTGCTGGTTTATCTGGTTGTTTCACATCTGGCAGAAGAGAGGAGGAATAGAAAAATAAAAGCTAGGAAGTAACCTGTTCCCACAGGGTCCTCAAGACCTGAGTCCCAAGTCTAGATCACTTACAATTGAAATGTACCATGCCTCTCCTAGGTTCATCCTGGTTTTCATTCTTGTGTTTATCTGAGACCCAGTCTGTGTTTTCTGCAAAGCAAACCCTGCACATCTTCTATATTCTTTAATAATAAGATTATTTATTGGGTATAAGGGTCCCAGGCCTTTCTATTTTTCTTCTTTTATCCAAAGAAATAGGCATGTAAAAGCAGGCCTATTTCAAAAACAATAATGGAAATTAATACCAAATAGCTCCATAAGGTTGTTTTCCTAGAATAGAAATTTATGTTCAATCATTTTTGATAAAAGTTTGCAAAATTACCTTGATTTTCTATTTTTAATTCATTTTCCATTAATCTAATAAATTTTTAACTAATTTAAACATTTTTTCCTCATTACAAATAGAATCATAAATTTGTTAAAGGATTTTTGTTTTTAATGTGAAGAACATCTACATGACTGAACTCAATATTGTGATATGCTTGTCTAAATGAGAAGAAAAGGGACAACTCTATATTAGTTTGGCTAGTATGACTCTTTTTTTTTTTTTTTGAGACAGAGTCTCACTCTGTTGCCCAGGCTAGAGTGTCGTGGCGTCAGCCTAGCTCACAGCAACCTCAAACTCCTGAGCTCAAGCGATCCTACTGCCTCAGCCTCCCGAGTAGCTGGGACTACAGGCATGCACCACCATGCCCAGCTAATTTTATGTGTGTATATATATTTTTAGTTGTCCAGACTAATTTCTTTCTATTTTTAATAGAGACGGGGTCTCGCTCTTGCTCAGGCTGGTGCTAGTATGACTCTTGACAAGGTTTAAAGGATGTTTGAGACACTTATTAGCTGACAGTAAGAGAGATGATATTCCATTTTTTCAGAAATATGCTTGGTTAGCAAAGTAGTTAATTTGACTTAAGTTTGTAGAACTCTAAACCTGAGTAATTCAGGTTAAAATGAACAAAGAAAATTTTCATACCTTTAGGTCTTTCCAACTGTCCAGGAGCTTGGTGGCCAAATCACTTATATCTATTGTTTTATCTGGCTGTTCTTGGCTCCTCTCACTCTCCACATCAGACACACCCTCCTCTTCATCTTGGGATGGTGTTTCCTCAGCAATAGGTTCTTCTAGTTTTGTGCCATTGCTCTCTTTGGGCTCCATTTCAGTGTCAGCCTCTGGTTCAGATATAGGTAGCTTACCGGCCTCCACGGTGGTTTCACTATCAGTTTTGGATTCAGGCAGCTGTTGTAGGAGAAGGTGTTGTGAATGCAACTCTTCCTCTTCCTCTACAGGGACAATTTCTAACTGATCAAGGTCCTCTTTGCCATCTTTGCCTTCCAGCTCACTGGTTGCATCAGAGATTGCACTGTCCATACTATTTTCGCTTATAATTTTAAGTCTGCGAAACATGAGTTTCTTGGGAGTATCTGTATCAGCTTCTGTGCTCAGCTTAGTTGAAGGATCAGGTGTGTTGAGTGGTGTGTGAGCACGCGATGTATTCTCACTAGAATATCCATCTCCTTCACTCAACTGAGGGACAGCAGTCTTGGTTTGAGACCAGCGTTGAATAATTGGAAGTACTTTGCTTTCCTCCAACATATTTTTAGTAGGAATGGGCAAGTGTTCCAAAGTCTTTATAATCTGATTAAATATAATAAAAAAAAAAAATCACATCACTTTGTACAGCTGACTTTTCAAACCTCTGGATGAGACTCAGATTATTTCTGCAGAAAGTAGTATAGTTTTGTTACTGTCTTATTAAATTAAGATCTAAGTCTCTATAAACACAGGTGTATTTAAATGTCAGAGTATTATTTTCCTTAAGAAAGGAAAGAAAACTGTTTTTATAAGACTGATCCTCAAGAATAAAATGTGGTGCAGGTGACTATTCATACATCAAATAAGAGTGATTAATATTCTCTACCAGTAGTTCCCAAACCTAGGTAGCTCTTTAAAACCATATACATTACTGGACCTTACCCTGGGGATCTTTTTCTAAGAAGTTCCAAGTGACTGTGATAGAGGACCAGGAACTATGCAGTAACATAGTTATATGATGCCACACACACACACACACACACACACACACACACACACACAAAAATGCAGACATTATCTCTTCAGCCTTTGGTAAACAGCTGTTTAGCAAAGAGAGGCAGTCTTAGAACCCCCTCACCCCTGAAATCCAGTAATTTCTTCCCAAGTACACTCCAATGTAGTTCTACAGAAACCACAAGGCTTTCCTGATTTCTTATTGCCAAATCTCCTGGGAGAAGGATAGAGGCAAGAACAATTGCTTACTTGCCCAATTCCCTTTTTTATTGTTGTTTTCAAAAGTGTTTTATTAAATAAATGACTTTGGGATTATATTAAAAATTATGGTTTTTAAAAAGCTCCAAGTTAGAAAATACTGTTAATTTCACAGAAAGGTATAAGCATTACAACTCTACTAACAATGCTGCCAACAAACCTTTACTTAGATCTTTCAAAACATTTATTTGCTCCTCAAAATGTTCTTACTCTTGTCATCTAGAATTCAGATCTTCACCAATTCTTTAGAACCCCAGAATTCAAGTTTTATATGGTTTCCCATCTTAAAACTATGGTTTTAGCAAAAAACTTGAGCTTTCACTTAACTATGATATTATTATAATATTTTGCTCTTGTAGTTCCCAGCCATGTCGCACCAACCTTAAAGAGATATTACAGCGAAAAATCATGGGACAAATTACTGGCAAGGTGTTATGTTAGGTTATAGTTATAGGAATGATACTAGGATGATAAAATTATTCAATTTTTTAATACCAGTGGCAAATATAGTGCTAAATTCATAATCACTAATATTATCACATACCCAAAACCTAAGCAAGCAATATAACGGTTTTCAGAAACAAATGAGCTGAAAGTGAACTGACCTCTTCCTGAAGCTTCTGGTTACTTTCCTGGCCATCACCTAGCTCTGCCATCCAGATCCACAACAAAGACAGCCCATGACGCTCCAGAAAGGACTTCAGACAGGACTGTGAATGTGTATTCTTTTATGGGGGAAGGGAGACAGGATGCAGGCAATACCAGAGTGTTACAGAGAGCCCATATACAGTTCACTTACACATTAAACATTATAAACAGTTCACTTATATTCTCAAAAAAACTAGAAACCCTATTTTTATTAATCCAATTAGAACTGTACAACCAAAAAAAAAAAAAAAAGCCCAAAGGGGAAAAAAAAAATAAAAGAAAAAAAGAGAACTGTACAACAATGGCTTTAAATAGGTTATAATTTTTTCTCATACATAAAATATACCCCGTCAACTTGGATTTCACTAAAGTAGAAAATTATGTAAATATTAATAGGTTATTTACAATGATTCAATTATAAAGACCTAAGAAAAAACTTGCATCTACCATTTATACTGAAAAGGTTAAAACGATAAAAATTAGTCTTTAAATCATTTTCTTTGCTCTCTCCTCTTCAGAAGTTTGTTCAAAAGGCCTTTTCTTCCTGTTAGATTTTTTAAAAATCACTCATTTTTTGTTGTCCAACATCTTGTGGCATACTTAATAAACTAGTGTAAATGAGATTACTGTTAACATTCCTTGCTTTGAGATCATGCAGTAAAAATGGCTTTGGCATGCTAGTAATCGGGGAGAAACTATACCAAGTATCATGAATTTAAAAATTTATTTAACATTTAAAAATCCCACCATATTCTTTGACCAGAGAAAGTAAACTAGTCCTACTAATAGATTAAATGATATTGAACTCTTCAGCCATTTTTTAAGAGAACAGAACAAACTTTCAAGGTCATATAAAACTCACATCTCCATTTTAAAAATAAGATCAACTTTTCTCATCAAAATTATTCCTTCTCCATTCACCTGGATTATAGTTTAAATTTCCCACCCCAAAATCAGAAATAAAAAATAAATATTAAAGTGGTCACCTGTATAAGCTTGAGACAGGTAAGTTTCTGCTCCAAAGTTTCAATTCTAACCATTAGCCGGGATAAGCTGAGCACCTGGTTTTTATCAGAGAGACCCTCACCATTTTCCATCAGAGCTTCTAGCTCTCCATCCACCTACCACAACAAAGAAAAATATCTAGTCATAAAACAAAAAAAAAACCCCACTAACTTAAGAATCACACAACTTGAAAAGATGCTGAATTTCATCAGTAATCAGGAAAATGTAAATTACGAACATAGTAGGAAACCATGGTACTACACTATGGAGGGGTGGGGGAGGAAATAGTCTGATAATAACAAGTATACTGTTGATGAAAATATAAATTGGTATGATAAATTTGAAAAGCATTTCATTCACTCAAATATGTACCACAAATTCATTATGAGTCAAATATAATTACAGGTGCTAGAGATACTGCAATTAATGAAACGAGAAAAATCTGCCCTTATGGGAGATAACATATGAAATATAAAAGTACTTCAGAGATTCATGTATGGTTCATAAGCATGATTGAGTATGCACACTATTGCGTGAGATCTCCCTACCTCAAACCTTGTTATTATATCAGCAAATTACCCACCTGAGGTAGGCTTCAAAAAAAAAAAGTTCAGAAAAAAATAAAGCATTAGTTTGAAAAATAAAATATTTGTATTCCCATGCCCAGCAATTCCACTTACAAGAATAAACCCAAGAGAAATTCTGAACGTTTTTACCCAGAGATTCTTAAGATTGCTCATTGAAGCAACATTCATAATAGCAAAAACCTGCCAACAACTGAAATATTTGTGGACAGGTTGGATAAACTGGCATGTTCACTCAATAGAATACCACAGTAAATAAAAGGAACCAAGTACAGCCAAACACACACATTCATCCATCTCAAAAACATGTCACATGAAAAAGTTCCAAACGATTACATGGTGTATGAATCTATTTTTATGCAAATATTCAGAGATACATATGTGAAAAATAGCCTTTAAAAAGGCAAGGGAGAAAGACAAAAGAAATGTTCACAAAGATTTTATTTATTTTTGTTTTTGAGAGAGAGTCTTGTTCTGTTGCCTGGGCTAGAACAGTGCAATGGCGTGATCATAGCTCACGGCAACCTCAACTGCTGGCTCCAGCGATCCTCCTGCCTCAGCCTCCCAAGTAGCTGGGACTACAGGTGCACACTACCATACCCGGCTAATTTGTTTCTGTTTTTTTTTTGTTAGAATCAGGGTCTCACTCTTTCTCAGGCTGGTCTTGAACTCCTGACCTCAAGCAATCCTCCCACCTCAGCCTCCCAGAATGCTAGGAGTACAGTCGTGAGCCACTGTGCCCAGCTGGATTTATAACGATGCTTTGTAACTTACATGTGTTCTTTGGATGTTTTAAATATTACATTTAAATAATGGGGGGGGAGGAATCAACCTACCAAAGGTCATTTCCAGTCCTGCACTGCGTTATAGCAGTTACAAGATATAAAGATGTCCTTACAGAACTTATTATTGGGGGAGACTAAATTAATTCACATGAAACCAAACAAGGAAGCATTACCTGTAAATGTTAATGTTAAAAAACCTAAGAGGCCTAAGAAAAATGGGAGCAATTAGAATGAGAGTCACTGAAATGGGATTAGAAATAGGTTAAGATAAAGACAAGAGAAGGGAGCAAAGTAGTGGGGAAAGCTTGAATAAACGGAAGCAGGAAATCATGACAGTGCTAGCTTAGTCTAGTTGGAAGGGATAAGGCATAGCAAGGAAGTGAGAAAAACTGTACCAAATGGAAGACTGGTGTTAGATTAGAAGATCTCAATGTAATATAAAAGAACTTGCATTTGATGTGACTTAAGCAAGGGAGCTAGCTCTACTACAAAATCTCCAACAGGGGAGCAATATGAAGACTGGTGTTAGATTAGAAGATCTCAATGTAACATAAAAGAACTTGCATTTGATGTGACTTAAGCAAGGGAGCTCTACTACAGAATCTCCAACAGGGGAGTAATATGATCCAAGTAGAATTTAAGAATAATTAGTGTGGCAATAACAGAATGAAATTTAGACAAGAGAGAATAAAAGAGGAGATAGATAGCATTAAATGAACTTAGCAGAAATTATAAGTCTACAATGAAATGATAATTCAGAGAAAAGCAAATCTAAAAGCAAAGACTCTTAAGGAAATTTTCTGTTACTTAACTGGCTATTTATCCTCTTAATATAATTTTAGGCAAGACCCTGAACATTTCCATTTCATATTGTACCCAAAAATTCACATTCTGGTAAAAACAAGAATGAGAAAATATGAAATGCTGCCTGAGGGAGGCTGAAGACACTCAAACCCATTTTTCCTTTTAAAATGTACATTTAAGGCTGTTTCATTTCCAATAAAATTTCTTAAGTTGTTGAATAGATTAATACATGAACAGAAAAGCCAATTTAAAGTTAAATTTTAATCTAAGACAATTTTGTTAAAGATTTTTTTTTTCCTTGCATCTCCCAAATGTAAAACTTCCTGTGTCCCAAATTCTAAGGTATTGGAATAGAAAAGTCCAAAGTCTTTAATATTCTACTTTTTCCCTAAGTGTAACAGCCAGAATACTGCTTTTGTCAGAGTTTCAAGATGCAAATATTCACCAGGCTAAGAGACAATTTCTTTTTATAACTAGACATGTTATGACTCCGTAAATCTGAAAACTCTCAACTCTCAGACGAAACTGAGATATGATACTTTCACTGATTCATTCATTCATTCATTAATGTTTACTGCATAGATATTATTGTATATAAGGCATTGCTGGGATATAAAGAAAATAGCATTCTAACTTAACAAAAATAAAAAGGACAAATGCAGCAACTGCAGTATAAAATTTTGCAAATAAAATACAGAAGATTAATAATCCTTGAATGTTCCTTAATGTTGTATAATACACACACACACACACACACACACACACACGAAAATTTGCTAATCTCAAGTGATATAACACAGCTTCAATAATTCTGGGTGCTCAATTGGAGCAATCAATTGTGAAATAACTTTTAGGATATCTGGGGGAGGGAGGTGGGAAGACAGAATTAGATTTCTTTCCTTTCATTAATTCACATTTACTAAAAGCATTTAGTTATTATTTATAGGCCACCACCTTCCAGAGAGGGTGTGAGCTAAGTAACTAAAAGTAAACATAAATCTAAGAATGATTAGGGTGTATTTATAAATTATTAATTGAAAATTTATTTATATATAATTCTGTAGCACTTGAAAACTTACTCTGTGTTAAGTACTTAATCAGTCCAAGATATTATTTCTTTAATAATTTTTGCTAAGAACTTTCACTAAGGGGTCTAAGTACCATTTAAAATACTTCTTGATGAAACATACAAAAAAGTATATGAACAGTTAGTAAACAAGTTTAATAAAGAAATAGGTGAGCAACACCCCTGTAACCATCACCCAGGCAGTTTAAAAAAATAATGCCAGCATTCCTGAAGTGCCCCATGTACTTCTTCATAGTTATAACATTTACCATTCCTGTGCTCTAGAGATAAGTCATCCTATTTGGGAAACAGTTCTTTGATTTTCTTTATAGGTTTACTATCTATAGGTAATTAAATATTATAAGTTAGTTTTGTCTATTTTTGATCTTTATGAAAATGAAATCATATTGAACAAAATCTTTTGTTACACTTCTTTCAACCTTACATTTTAAGAGTCATCCATGTTTTTGCATGTAGCTACAGTTCATTCTCATCAATGTATTTCTCATTATATGGTTATAATTTAACCATTCTAATGTTGATAGATATTTTTAGTTGTTTCCACTTTTTTCCCCCCTTTTAGACAGAGTTTCACTCTGTTGCCCCGGGTAGAGTTCAGTGGTGTCACAGCTCACTGCAACCTAGAACTCCTGGGCTCAACCAATCCTCTTACCTCAGCCTCCCAGAATGCTGGGATTACAGGTGTGAGCCACCGTACCCAGCCTATTTTTTCTGATATTCTAAGCAATGCTGCTGTGACTCCTAACACACATTATAGCTAGTTCATCTCTGGTTATAAACCCAGGAGTGCAACTGCTGGCTCATATGGTATGTACATTCACCTTTAGTAAATAATGCCAAAGTGTTTTCAATAGTAGTTGTATCCATTTATACCCCCACCAGCAGTGTATCAGATCTGTTGTTCCCTATGTATCACCGGACTTAATCTTTATGAATCTGGTGTGTAAATGACATCCAATAGTAATTTTAATTTGCACTTCCCAATTACTAACGAGGATGAATATCTTTCGATGTTTATTGGCTATTTGTATTAGTGATATGGCTGGGGAAGTTGCCTATTTTTCTTTTGTGCTGGCTGTTTTTTTCTTATCGATTAGTAGAAGCTCTAAACATAGGTGGTGCAAAAGTAATTGCGGTTTCGGACCGTGAATTTTATTCTAAATCATAACTAGGCTCAAACATATCTTTATTAATCAAAATAGGAACCATTACAATCAACATATTTTTGCCAACAAAAAATAAGTTTGTTTATTCCTGTAGCGTAAAAATCTGCGCTTTGGGATTTGACGAACTCCTAGAAAGCATTTTCTGGATCCTGCTGGTTGTGCAAAACATTTTCCCTGCAAAAAGTTGTCGAGATGCCTGAAGAAGTGGTAGTCGGCTGGCAAGAGGTCAGGTGAATATATGGTGGATGAGGCAAAATTTCGTAGCCCCATTCGTTCAACTTTTGATAGCGCTGGTTGTGTAATGTGCAGTCAGGCTTTCTTGTGGAGAACTGGGCCCTTTCTGTTGATCAATGCCAGCTGCAGGTTGCAGTTTTTGGTGCATCTCATTCATTTGCTGAGCATACTTCTCAGATGTAATGGTTTCGCCGGGATTCAGAAAGCTGTAGTGGATCAGACCAGCAGCAGACCACCAAACAATGACCATGACCTTTTTTTCGTGCAAGTTTGGCTTTGGGAAGTGCTTTAGAGTTTCTTCTCAGTCCAACCACTGAGCTGGTCTGTATAAAATCCACTTTCATCACACGTCACAATCCGATTGAGAAATGGTTCCTTGTTGCGTACAAGAAGAGAGGACAACACACTTCAAAATGGCGATTTTTTTTTAATCTTTGGTCAGCTCATGAGGCAACCATTTATCAAGCTTTTTCACCACTCCAATTTGCTTCAAATGCGGCATGACCGTAGAATGGTCAACCCTGAGTTCTTTGGCAACTTCTCATGTAGTTGTAAGAGGATAAGCTTCGATGATTGCTCTCAATCGGTCGTTGTTAACTTCCAATGGCCGGCCACTGCGCTCCTCATCTTCAAGGTTCTCGTCTCCTTTGCAAAACTTCTTGAACCACCATTGCACTGTACGTTCATTAGCAGTTCCTGGGCCAAATGCATTGTTGATGTTGCAAGTTGTCTCTGCTGCTTTATGACCCATTTTGAACTCGAATAAGAAAATCGCTCGAATTTGCTTTTTGTCTAACTTCATTTCCATAGTCTAAAATAAATATAAAATAAATAGCAAGTAATAAGTCATTAGCAAAGAAACAAAGCGAGAAATGTGCATTAAAATGATGTACAACATAACCACATTTATTTAAGAATGTGTTCCAATATCAAATGGCAAATTTCAACAATGCTAAAACCACAATTACTTTTGCACCAACCTAATATATTCTGGATACTAGTGCCTGTTTTGTGTAGAAAGCAAATATTTCCTCTCACTCATGTGGCTTTTTACCCTCTTCATTGTATAAATTAGTTGTTAGTTTGTTTCACAAACTAAAACAGTAGAGACTAAGGGATGTTTCAGACTATTTCCTTTTTACAATTACAAACTGCAAATAACAAATAACATCAGGTCATAGCAGGAACTCATTATACTTCCATCAAGTAAGTATTTAATTAAGTACCTGGTATGTGACATACCCAAAGACAACAATCACCTGTCCTAGAAAAACTTACAGTTTTCTTAAGGAGATAAGCTATGTATAGGTACAATCATAAGAACAAGGATAAAAAAATGTTTATCAATCAAGGGATAATTTGGGGGATACAGACTATAGTGCAATCATTATTAACATATTCTTGTTAGTAGTTTATATGCAGAACTATCCTAAACTGCTATCTTATCCTTCCTATCGAATCCTAACTCAAAAGAATTCCCAAGGCTCACTGACTCTTGTGAATTCAAGAGTTGCTAATTCTATGATTCTGCTCAACTGTAGCTAGCTGACCAGAACTAAGAATCCAGGCATGCAAAAGGGAATTTCAGTAGAAGACAATCCAAGTAAAATTAAACTAGAATTAAACTCTTCATTAGAGTCAAGGGCAAATGATCTTTCACATCATTCTAGGAACTTAGATTCACTCTGGGCATTGCTCTATCTGGGCAAAGTTTCATCCAAATCACTTTGTTCCAGAATGACTTCAAATTCACACCTGGAGCAACTGATGATTTCAGCCCATGAAATCACTGGATGTAAGTTACATCTAATTCAGTTCATAAGCACTAAGGCCTACCCTGCAATGGACACACCATTACTTCAATATAAACAAACAAAACAGAGGGATACCTAGACCTTATCTCCTTCGGGTTGTCATTAAATCTTGTCAGAAAAGTAAAAAGCCATCTGCTATAGGTATAATACAGGTGTAACACTGCTCATTTATAATAATGTTATAAAGACACTCCTCACCAATAGATTAATTTGAGGTCATTAAATATGAAATATCCGATTTAGAATCAAAAGTGTAGTTTATTATATCTCAAACAAGAAGCAGTACAATTAATCAAAGCATGCGCCTAAACTATCGACACAGGTTTGCCATCTGAACGGTAGCTTGCTTATGTCAAAGAAGCCTAAAGAGTGAGTGGTGATGAAATTGTGAAGGGCATTTTCCACAGCTTGTTGAGAATTGAGTATTTTTCCTTGCAAGAAGTGGTCCAAAGCCTAGAAGAAGTAGTAGTCAGTTGCTGTAAGGTCTGGCAAGTATGGTGGATGACAGAGTTTCCAAGTCCAGCGTCTGTAGTTTGACCAGTGTTGCTTGTGTAACACGTGGCCAAGCACTGTCTTGCAAGAGGATTGGCCTATCTCTATTAACCAATCTTGGCTACTAAATCGCAAGCATCCTCATCATTTTGTCCAGCTGGTTACAGTAGACATCTGCTGTAATCGACTGACCAGGTTTTTCATGAAGCTGTAGTGGATAATACCAGCACTAGATTACCACATAGACATCATTAGCTTTTTTTTGATGAATATTTGGTTTTGGACTGAGTTTCAGCACTTCATCTTTATCCAACCATTGTATTGAACACTTGCAATTGTCAAAAAGAATTTATTTTCATCACATGTGACAATACAATGTAGAAATGGTTAGCCTTTATGTCATGACAGCAAAGAAAGGCAAGCTTCGAGGCAATTTCTCTTCTGATGCTCATTTAATTCATGTGGAACTCACCTATCCAGCTTCTTGACCTCGCCAATTTGTTTCACATGGTCCAGTGTTGTTGGAACAGTAATGTCAAACCTTGCTGCTAATTCATACTTAGGTTGAGATGGATTTGCTTCCACTAAAGCTTTCAGCTCATCATTATCCACTTTGGTTTCAGGTCACCCAACGTGGCTCACTTTCAAGATTAAAATCACCACAACGGAACTTCTCAAATCATCAACATACTGTATGTTCATCAACCAGATCCTTCCCAAACACTTTGCTGATATTTTGAGCTGTCTGTGCTGCAGTGGTTCCATGATGGAATTCATATTTGAAAATAACATGAGATTTTGACTTATCCATGGTTCCACAAAAATTGCTCTAAAAAAAATTTGAAAGATAATCACAAGCCAAAACGTGCATTTGAAAGACTGAAGCTGTATCTTCACAATAAACGTAACAGAAGAAGTGTCAATGTGAAATGTCAGAGGTATCAACTGTCAAACCTAGGACTTAAGGAAATTGGACATTGCATACTTAATAACCTAATAAAAACATGTTTATTGCCTAAGTTTTGAAAACAAGAAATAGCCATTGGGCAGTCTCTACAGAGATGCTAGCTTAGGTCAACATATTTAAATGACTATTTTGTGGCTGTTCTGGTAAACTATCAATTATATGAAACAAGAGTTAATAAAAGCAATCTTAATAGAGTTTAAGAAAAATCTCCCATAATAGACAAGTGCAGAAGGCTAACAGACCATGACCCAGTGACCCCACTTCTATAGATAAACCTTAAAGAAACATGCAGAAGAGACATGTACGAAGATATTAACTCTACATTAAGAGCAAAAAATTGGAAACACAAGTTTCCGTCGGTAGAAAAATACGTAAATGAACTATTAAATGAAGAAAAACATTACAGCAGTTAAAAATAAATGTTCATCTACATATATCACCATAGATCAAATTCAAAAATAAGAATAAAGAACAACATGCACACACGTACATATATATTATACCTTTTCTAGAAAGCTTATAAAACTCTATACACTCAATATATTCTAAAATGCAGAAACATTGATTGTTAAGGTCATAGTTGCCTCAGACGTGGGAAGGGATGGGACTGAGCTCTATAGTTCAACCGCAGTGCAGCGTGATGGTTAAAAGCAGAGACAAGACCTCGACTAGAGCTCATTTACATCACCTACTAGGTGACACCGTAACGTCTCTGTGCCTTACTGTGTTCTCAGCTGGAAAAAGAGGAAATCGCCATACTTAATTTAAGAGCTTATTGTGAGAATTAAATGAGTTAATGTGTCAAGTGCTCAGAAGAGGGACTGGCACACAGTCATACAATATATGGTCTCTAAAAAGAGAGCTGAAGAACACATGACACTCCAAAAAACATTTGTTCATCTTGGGTGGTACAAACATGGGTGGTGTTTGCTATAAACTATCAAACTATCCTTTTCTGCATTTTTACATGGCCCTTTTTTTGTCCTTTTGTACATTTTAAATGGCACTTTCCACTGCTTTTTTCTACCTATGTCCTTTTTTTTTTGAGACAGAGTCTCACTCTGTTGCCCAGGCTAGAGTGAGTGCCGTGGCATCAGCCTAGCTCACAGCAACCTCAAACTCCTGAGCTCAAGCGATCCTCCTGCCTCAGCCTCCCGAGTAGCTGGGACTTCAGGCATGCACCACCATGCCCGGCTAATTTTTTTTTCTATATATATAATTTTAGCTGTCCAGATCATTTCTTTCTATTTTTTGTAGAGATGGGGTCTCGCTCTTGCTCAGGCTGGTCTCGAACTCCTGAGCTCAAACGATCCGCCCACCTCGGCCTCCCAGAGTGCTAGGATTACAGGCGTGAGCCACCGCGCCCGGCCTATGTCCTCTTATAGAAAGTTTTTTGCTGTATCTTCTTATAGAATTCAGATTCTCTATAATGATTAATAATTCCTTCAAATTAATTTGTGCTTACTGATATCACCTTTTAACCACTGTGCTTTTACCCCATCCCCACATTATGTCTTCTATCTCCCCACCTAAACAGTAAAATTGCTATCATTTATAGTTCTAAAGAGTATCAGTTCCTGAAAAGTATAGGAATGAGCTAACTGCAAAAGAATCACAGGGAGATTTGAGGACTAACACCCCTAAACTCTTACCCTCTCCACAGAGCTAAGATTCATAGGGCTGAGGCCAAGCCCAAAAATATGCATTCTTACTATGGATCCATCCAGGTGGTTCTGAGAAAGTTAAGCCAAGGATTATACTTTTGAGAAACAGTGCCCTAGAGTAGGGGGATGCTCTCCCACAAAAAAAAAAAAAAAAAAAAAAAAAAGGTGGTGGGGACTTTTTTTTAAAAACAGCACAAAGTCCTTAAAGTCCTTGTCCCAGATGATAGTCTCTTTAAGTTAACAGGACACCGCCCCCAGTCC
This sequence comes from Eulemur rufifrons, assembly GCF_041146395.1. Lineage (NCBI taxonomy): Eukaryota > Metazoa > Chordata > Mammalia > Primates > Lemuridae > Eulemur > Eulemur rufifrons. The sequence continues at coordinate 152,421,660 of NC_090989.1, forward strand.
TCCAGGAGTAACTCAGGTGAGACAGTATGGAAAAAGGGTTTCAACTACTGTTTCATTATATAAAAAAACCATCTGAAACTACTCCTTTCTCACTCTTGGGTTGTCTATTTCCTCTTATAACTCATCACTCCAAAGACGGTTTTCAGAGATCTTAAGAACACTTTCAAAGTTTAGAGTTCCAAACAAAAGACAAACCAATAATGAAAGATCAGAATGTACAGGAGATTTGAGTGAGGTATCACAGAGCAAAGATAAATATTTTATTTGTACTTAGGAGTTTTAAAGGCTCTGAAAAACCACCAGCCCAGGTATTTTCAAGAATATTTCAATAGTTCTCATCATTCAATTCTAATCTCTATGAATCTGAAATAAAAATATCAACCATACCTCTTTCCTAGTAATATTTCATCTGATTCTGAATTTCTCTGGTAGTAGTATGACTTTTTAAACTTCAATCAGAAAAGCTATCTCCATTCTTAAAATTTTAATTGTGAAAGCTGAAAGAGGAATGGAACACTTACTGAATCTTTCTTACGAGATCGTTCCTTCTTCATCTTCCCTCCTGCTGCTCTGATACTGACTCTGTTTTCTCCTCCCAGGTAACCCCGACAATTGGCTGATCCGCAGAAACATTTCTGAGCTTCTTTTCTGTTCAAGGAGCACAGGAAAGAAGTTTGTTATGTAGAAGTAAACCAAATAAAAATGCTGAAAATAGAACAATCACACACAAAAGTCATACTAGTCCAAAGGAAATCAAAACAAAAAAACCCCACATTAAGAGACTCCACCAATCTGCTACTATCTAATGGAAATGCCTGAAAATTACCCTTTAAAAATATTCATTCTTTTTCCAATTGTCTTTTATTCATTAGACAAAACTAGCTAAGCTAGGACAAAGTAGGATGGAAAGAAAATTAATAAAAGAAAAAAAAAGGTAGCCAAGAAATTAATAAGTGATTTCTCCACTTATATGAGAACGCCTACTAATTGATAAAAATAAGAGATTATAGCCAGGTGCGGTGGCTCACACCTGTAATCCTAGCACTCTGGGAGGCCGAGGCAGGAGGATTGCTTGAGGTCAGGAGTTCAAGACCAGCCTGAGCAAGAGCAAGACCCTGCCTCTACTAAAAAATAGAAACAAATTATCTGGACAACTAAAAATATATAGAAAAAATTAGCCGGGCATGGTGGTGCATGCCTGTAGTCCCAGCTACTCGGGAGGCTGAGGCAGAAGGTTCACTTGAGCCCAGGAGTTTGAGGTTGCTGTGAGCTAGGCTGACGCCACGGCACTCTAGCCCCAGCAACAGAGCGAGATTCTGTCTCCAAAAAAAAAAAAAGAAAAGAAAAAAAGAAAAAGAAATCATATATATATCTGGGCTAAGAACAAAATTGCTTAAATAGTTCAGCTAACTATCACTTATATGTAAATGTTTCATTGGCACATAGTGAAAATAAAATGCATTATTATAAGCAGATATAATATGCATCAGCACAGGATTCTTAAAAGGAAATAGATGATTAGTAAAAGTTATAATCACATAAGGATAAGACACTATAATAACAAATACAGTCATAAATAAATATAACCATGGAGGCAAGGGAGACTGGTGGAAAACACAGCCCTAAACAGAAACCACCTCTGCCATTTACCAGTGATCAGAACTACCTGAAGAAAACATGGAGATTCTAAAAGTAAACTGATAGATTTAGCACATGACAGTAGCAATTCAAGGCACAAAAATAAATTGTTCAATAAATAAAACAAGGATTCACAAACAGCACTTGATTTCCACTTTCCTTTCCCTACAAGAGGACAGTACAAGCACAGAGGGAAACAAATGGAGCCCAACACAGAACCTAATATCTGCACTTATGCCCTGCATACCTGACAAAAGAAGCAGATAAAATAAGAAATAACCATCTTGCATTTGTCCTGGATTATAATCAGATAACCATTTTCAGAACTGAAAGAACCTCAGTGTTCACTAAGTTCTAAGACATGAAGCATGAAACATGTGAAGAAGTATCTGAAACAGCTTCACTGCCTGAGTATCAGTGACTGACACCAGACTGAATAGAGCAGAGGAATTAAATCCTTGTCATATGGTACCATTAAAAGGATTAAAATATCCAGAAAACTATCTGTGCTTTTTTAGTGTAAACACCAGAAACTACTAATTCATGTAAATAAAATTCAAAAAAAACAAGCAAAAGAAACTTTTAAAAGAGATGGGGTCTTTGCTATGTTGCCCAGACTGGACTCAAACTCCTGGGCTCTTCCTGCCTCAGCCTCTCAAGTAGCTGGGACTACAGGCAGGCAGCACCACACCTGGCTTGTGTTAGTTTCTTAATAATCAGAAATTGTCTTGTGCAAGTTAGTGGTCCTTAGGACCCAAAGAAGATAAAAGAAACTAACTGAAGAAAAAACAAAACTATATAAAGCACCATTTTATTACCAGTATTTCAGGATGTTATCTAGAAGGACGTGTTCTTAAAACATATAATACCATTATCATGTTAAGAAATTAATAATTACTCAATAACATCAAATATCCACTAATTATTCTGATTTCCCCTATTATCTCAAATACCTTTTAACCAATTAATGTATTCTAAATAAGGCCCAAACACTACAATTATGTCTCTTAATCTGAAGGCTCACCCTCCATCTTTATTTTTCTTACAAATTATTTTATAATTAAATAATTTGTCCTACATAGTTTCCCAAAGTCTATTTTTGATTGCATCCCTGTATGTAATTTATTTGTTCCTGTTTCCCGTATTTCCTATAAATAAATAGTTAGATCTAGAGACCTGATCTAATTCAGATTCAAAATTTCTTTTAGCAAGACTATTTCACACGTAATACTGTGTTCTTCCATCAGGAAGCACACATTAGTTCTCTTTTTGTAATATTAGTAACCACCAATGACCACTGCTTAGATCCATAGTTTACTAAGTATTGCAAAATGCTGATACCTTTACTACTACATTTATTAACTAGAATACCTCTAGTTAACTTCCTTTCATCAACTATTTGGTTTAACCTGAAGCACAAGTCTGTTGTGAAAGGCAGAATAAATGCTTAAATGCCTGATTTTTTCCTATTTTTAATCTGGTTCTCAAACTCATTAATTAGTTCCTTTGAATAATAACTAATGTAGTGTTTTATTTTTTAAATATAATTAAAACTCATAGATTTTACATAATGTGTTTCAAACAATCTCGATTATTATCCTTACTGATGCTTAAGTGTTAGTAAGAACTCCCCCATTTTTGGTGTTAGGGGTGCTCTTTGCCACTGCATCACTTACAATTTTTGGTAGACAGAACTAGGTAACAAATATCACTGCAGCCTTGAACTCCTGGGCTTACAAGCTTCTCCTGCCTCAGCTTCCTGAGTAGCTAGAACTACAGGCGTGTGCCACCAAGCCCAGCTAACAAGAGTACTATATAGGTCGGCCATGGTGGTACATCTCTGTAATCCCAGCACTTTGGGAGGCTGAGGACAGAGGATGGCTTGAGCCCAGGTGTTTGAGACCAGCCTGGGCAACATAGGAAGACTCCATCTCTTCTGTGCACAAAGCTGGGCATGGTGACATGTGCCTTAAGTCCTAGCTGCTTGGGAAGCTGAGGTGAAAGGATCACTTGAGCCCAGGAGTTGCAGGTTACAGCGAGCTATGATCACACTGCTGCACTCCAGCCTGGGGGGATAGAGTGAGTCCCTGTCTCTATAAAATTGAACATTAAAAAATAAAATTTTTTAAAAAAGAGTACAATATGGTATAGATGCAGCAAGATTAGTCATGAGTTGATAACTCTTAAAAGCTGAATGATGAGTGAGGCGTGGTGGCTCATGTCTGTAATTCTAGCACTCTGGGAGGCCAAGGTGGGAGGATTGCTTGAAGTAGGAGTTTGAGATCAACCTGAGCAAAAGCAAGACCCTGTCTCTACTAAAAATACAAAAACTTAGCTGGGGGCACAGTGGCACGTGCCTATAGCCACAGCTACTCAGGAGGCTGAGGCAGCTTGAGCCCAGAAGTTTGAGGTTGCAGTGAGCTAAGATCCCACCCATCGCACTCTAGCCAGGGCAACTAAGAGAGAGACTGTCTCAAAACAAAACAAAACGGCTGGGTGCAGTGGCTCATGCCTGTAATCCTAGCACTCTGGGAGGCTGAGGTGAGTGGATCGTTTGAGCTCAGGAGTTCAAGACCAGCCTGAGCAAGAGCCGTCTCTACTGGAAAAAAAAAAAAAACAAAAAACTAGAAAGCAATTCGCTGGACAACTGAAAATATATAGAAAAAATTAGCTGGGCATGGTGGCACATGCCTGTAGTCCCAGCTACTTGGGAGGCTGAGGCAGGAGGATCAGTTGAGCCCAGGAGTTTGAGGTTGCTGTGAGCTAGGCTGACGCCATGGCACTCTAGCACAAGCAACAGGGTGAGACTCTGTTTCAAAACAAAACAAACAAACAAATTAAAAAAAAACAGCTGAATGATGCATACACATGAATTTATTCTCTTCAAACACACACAGAACCTGCATTTCTATAATGAAGTTTTTAAGAATGTTAGAAATATAATTATATAAGTAAGTTAGCATGAAGTTGAGAAGAAAATTATATAGTTCCTGTATAATATCCTTTAATGGCCAGAAGTGTCATACAGTAGGAAAAGCAGACAAACAGTATAGATGATAGTTGATAATAAATATAGCTCCTAAGTAATTCACAAAGTTTTATATCTCTGTATCTCAACAGCCTATTTCCCTATCAGAAGCAGCAAAATAAGTACTTACCCATATCTTTGGAACTGATAGTCAAATGTTAGCTCTGAGCCTGAAGGAACCAGTTTGGTGGTAAAAAACCCAACCCTCAGTTGTCCATTCACAGTCCACTGAGATGTTGTTTTAAAAGAAAAGAAAAGAATTTAGTAACTTATTAATGTGTGTGTACAAAGGTCATTATCATCTGCCTCTATTATGCACGTGGCTCTTTAGGCAATAAAGGTTTTCCCAAATAGCAAATGGGGAATTTTTTTTCTTTAAATAAATATTTAAGTGTTACTCTTATTTAATGGACTACTGGATTGAATATATCAGTAATTTATCTCTAATAAAAGTAGCTGCTAAAAGGGTGGGAAGAAGTAACTGCTACTTTTACATTTCCATCTAGTAAAGATTCACTTGTACTAAGGCAAATCAGGGATGCTTGGTGTCACTGAGTATCAAAGGCAAATCTATACTAACTTATGTTAAAAGTAACCAGGTTCCAAGATAAGATGGGGCATGGAACCTGGGAAACACTGAGGCCAAAAGTTTAATTTCATGAACCAGTGGTCACATAGCTGAGTACAGTGAAAGGGGGGAAAGATCAGAACAGATACATAAAACTGAAAAATTAAAATTAGGGCAGATACATAGGAGGTAGACCATGTAAGCAAGTTATGGATTATAGAGCTCTAATCCAGACCATTTGCAGATGTTACTGATAAAAAATCCATACTTAGAGAGATTAAGGGACAATGTACAGTGAGAGTCTCACAGCTAGACATGTGGCCACCAGCTCTGGTAGAATTAGAACCAGAACTTGGAATAAATGATTGCAAACTGAGTTCTCCTCTTTGTTATATAGCTTGGCTCTCAGAAGAGCCATACATAAAATCTATTAGTGCACAGATCAAAGGGCAAAAATTATCTAGGAATCAAAAGCACTATTTCAACATAAGAGAAAATCAATGATACGTATTTATCTGGGGAGTGGGTCCACAGCTTTCTTAACCTGAAAAAGTTACAATCCTTCCTAACTTTGGTCTTTTAGTCCCATATAAGTGTTATTAAAACAGTAAAATGGTACTTGGGTAAGACCTCATAAAGAATCTGAATATGGCAGTACACATTAGAGTTCATCAAAATTAAAATTTAGTTTTAGGCCGGGTGCGGTGGCTCACGCCTGTAATCCTAGCACTCTGGGAGGCCGAGGTGGGCGGATCGTTTGAGCTCAGGAGTTCGAGACCAGCCTGAGCAAGAGCGAGACCCCATCTCTACTAAAAATAGAAAGAATTATATGGACAGCTAAAAATATATATAGAAAAAATTAGCCAGGCATGGTGGTGCATGCCTGCAGTCCCAGCTACTTGGGAGGCTGAGACAGGAGGATCGCTTGAGCTCAGGAGTTTGAGGTTGCTGTGAGCTAGGCTGATGCCACGGCACTCACTCTAGCCTGGGCAACAGAGTGAGACTCTGTCTCAAAAAAAAAAAAACAAAAAAACATTAGTTTTATATTTTGGCACCTTTGAAATAATATCTAAAATAATCATAGGCAAGGAGAGGGGACAACTAAATGCAATGTGAGTTCTTAGATTGGATCTTGCATCAGAAAAATGACAGTTGTCAAAATTTGAATAAGGTCTTTAGATTAGTTAATAATATTCCTTGTATATGATAATTTGGTTAGGTACAACATTAACATTAGGAAAGCTAGCTGAAGTGTGATACATACGTAAACAGCTTATACTATTTTTGCAATGTTTCTATAAAATCTAAACTTACTTCAAAAGAAAATTTTTAATAAAGCAGAATAGGAAAAACAATTAAATAATAAAATTCATGAGTACCTTTGGTATAGGATCTAAAATCAATGGTCAGAACAGCAATCTTCAACAAATACCCCAAACTCTAAATCCACCTCAACTTACTTTTTGGGTTTCACAGTTTGGTTCACAGCTGTGATTCATGAAACGAGAGCAATTTCCTTTCTGAGTGGCATCTATTATCTAGAAGAGGAGGATAATTTAAGGGTTAAAAAAAATGATACCTTAAAATATTCATGCATGTTGGAAAGGAAAGGCATTAAGGCAAATTTAAGATAAACACACATACACATCCCCCCCCCCCCACTTTAGAGAACTCTTTTATACTACTTTATAAAGTGACAAATACCTAACTGCTTCTTCTGGAAGATCTGCTAACTATAAACCTTTACTTACAGGCAAAATTATCTCTGTACTACGAATGTCTCTCCCATTTACTCTTAGCTATTTCTTACATTCCATTACATTTCAATCTCAATTGTATGTATAAAACTTCATTTTAAAGTACACGTTATATCACAGTAAAGTAGTAAATTTGAACGTGTATCCAAATCCCCTGGAGAATTTGTTAAAACTTCCTAGGAACCTCCTCCAGAACTAAATTAAGCAGGCCTGGAGTCAGATCTCTAGAATTTACATTTCCATATTGAACACAAAGGCAGATATATGAGAATGCAGCTGAATTCTACTAAGCCAGACATTAAAGACATTCATAAAAATGTAAAGCAATGTCACTATTCTCACGAAAAATTTTTTGAAAATAGCTATTTTTCATTATACCATGTTTACCATGTCATCTGTATCAATAAGTAACATGCTTATTATTATTATAGTAATTCCTAACTTAAGGTCATCCCTAGGCTCTTGGAAACTACATAACAAAACCAATTTTACCACAGGCTAACTGATACTGAACAAAAGTTCTATGGCATATTTCTAAATAAACTAAATACGGTCAGTTTCCTTATTCTTTTTTTTTTTTTTTTCCGAGACAGAGTCTCACTCTGTTGCCCAGGCTAGAGTGAGTGCCGTGGCATCAGCCTAGCTCACAGCAACCTCAAACTCCTGGGCTCAAGCAATCCTCCAGCCTCAGCCTCCCGAGTAGCTGGGACTACAGGCATGTGCCACCATGCCCGGCTAATTTTTTCTATATATATATTTAGCTGTCTATATAATTTCTTTCTATTTTTAGTAGAGATGGGGTCTCGCTCTTGCTCAGGCTGGTCTCGAACTCCTGAGCTCAAACGATCCGCCCACCTCGGCCTCCCAGAGTGCTAGGATTACAGGCGTGAGCCACCACGCCCGGCCAGTTTCCTCATTCAAATTTTTTTTTCTTTTTCCTTTTTTTTGAGACAGAGGCTTGCTCTGTTGCCCAGGCTAGAGTGCCGTGGCATCACCCTAGCTCACACCAACCTCAAACTCCTAGGCTCAAGCGATCCTCCTGCCTCAGCCTCCCAAGTAGCTGGGACTACAGGCGTGTGCCACCATGCCTGGCTAATTTTTTCTATTTTTGGTTGTCTGGCTAATTTCTTTTTATTTTTTCAGTAGAGACGGGGGTCTTGCTCTTGTTCAAGCTGGTCTCGAACTCCTGACCTCAAGCGGTCCTCTCACCTCGGCCTCCCAGAGTGCTAGGATTACAGGCATGAGCCACCATACCCGGCCATTATTCAAATTTTGACAACTGTCATTTTTCCAATGTAAGATCCAATCCAGGAACTCACATTGCACTTAGCTGTCACCTCTCCTTGCCCATAATTATTTTAGATATTATTTCAAAGGTGCCAAAATATAAAACTAAATTTTAATTTTGATGACGTCCAATGTGTACTGCCTTATTCAATTTAGAAATATGTCATCACCAAACTTCTAAATAAGGACCAAAACACTGAAATGAATGTGAGCTATATATACATTTAAGAAACATTAATAAAAATGATAATTATTTACCCAATTATTCCAGTTCAGGGTTACAGGTGGCCCATGACTATCCAGCAGCTCAAGGTGCAAGGCTGGAACCAATCCCGGACAGGACACCATTCCATCACAGGGCACACTCAAATACACACTCATACTCACTGACACTGGGACAATTTAGATACACCAATTCACCTAATGTGCACATCTTTCAGATGCGGGAGGAAACTAAAATACTTGAAGAAAACTCACACGTACATGAGAATAGGCAAATTCCACAAAGCCAGTGGCACTAGCCAGGAATTGTCTTTTTGTTTTCTCATCAACGTTATGACAAAATGTAATTCAAGGACCTAGTGTACTTTTAAATGGATAAATATTTTTAAATTTCTCAGTCTTAACTTTTAATGTGATACATATTGATAAATATAACCCACATAACCCATATAAACAAAAGCTTTTGGGGGGTTATCAATAATTTTTAAGAGCTGTAATCTGAAACATGTATGTTTGTATTTACATATATATGTAAATACCTCCCTCCTCTATTCATTTTTGTAAACAAATAAAAACTATTTATATATCATTCTGTCCCTCATTTTTGTCACTTAGTATACTTTAGAGATCAGTCAGTATCAATGACCCTTTCAAACCCAACCAATTTTTATTTCAAGGGAAACACATCCATGCTGCTTACCTCATCATTCTTCAGGGCCATGAAATAGTAGTGGATGTTTTTGTTTCGTGCATATTCCTTCACCCGAGCTTTAAACTCTTTATGATCAAGTACCTCTCCACAATATTCTAGGACAAAGGTGTTCCTAAAAATCAAAATGAAGAAAATAATAGAACTTCCTGTCTAGGAGTAATATAGAAAACATACATCCAGGCAAAAATAACCAATGTAAAGAAATACAACAAAGTAGATAAATTTGTTATTATACAAAATATATTAGGTTATTAAGTATGAAATGTCCGATTTCCTTAAGCACTAAGTTTGACAGTTGGTATCTCTGACATTTCACATTGACACTTCTTGTTTTATTTTTATTGTGAAGGTACATTCAGTCTTTCAAATGTGTGTTTTGGCTTGTGATTATCTTTCAAATTTTTTTCTAGAGCAATGTTTGTGAAACCACGGATAAGTCAAAAGTTCGTGTTATTTTCAAATATGAGTTCCATCGTGGAACCACTGCAGCGCAGACAGCTCAAAATATCAACAAACTGTCTGGGAAGGATCTGGCTGATGAACGCACAGTACGTTGATGGTTTGAGAAGTTCCGTTGTGGTGATTTTAATCTTGAAAATGAGCCGCACTGGGTGACCTGAGACCAAGGTGGACAACGATGAACTGAAAGCTTTAGTGGAAGCAAATCCATCTCAACCTAAGTATGAGTTAGCAGCAAGGTTTGACATTACTGTTCCAACAACACTGGACCATGTGAAACAAATTGGCGAGGTCAAGAAGCTGGATAGATGAGTTCCACATGAATTAAATGAGCATCAGAAGAGAAATTGCCTCGAAGCTTGCCTTTCTTTGCTGTCATGACATAAAGGCTAACCATTTCTACATCGTATTGTTACATGTGATGAAAATAAATTCTTTCTGACAATCGCAAGTGTTCAGTAAAAATAAATTCTTTTTGACAATTGCAAGTGTTTAGTACAATGGTTGGATAAAGATGAAGTGCCAAAACTCAGTCCAAAACTGAATATTCATCAAAAAAAGCTAATGGTGGCCGGGCGCGGTGGCTCATGCCTATAATCCTAGCACTCTGGGAGGCCCAGGCAGGCGGATCGTTTGAGCTCAGGAGACCAGCCTGAGCAAGAGTGAGACCCTGTCTCTATTAATAAAAAAAAAAAAAAAAAAAAAAAGCTAATGCTGTCTATTTGGTGGTTCAGCACTGGTATTATCCACTACAGCTTCGTGAAAGCTGGTTAGTCAATTACAGCAGATGTCTACTGTAACCAACCGGACAAAATGATGAGGATGCTTGCAATTTAGCAGTTAAGACTGGTCAATAGACACAGGCCAATCCTCTTGTAAGATAGTGCTCAGCCACATATCGCACAAACAATGATGCTCAAACTACAGAAGCTGGACTTGGAAACTTTCTGTCATCCACCATATTCACCAGACCTGGCACCAACTAACTACCACTTCCTTCCAGGCTTTGGACCACTTCTTGTGAGGAAAAATATTCAATTCTCAACAAGCTGTGGAAAAATGTCTTTCACAATTTCATCACCACTCACTCTCCAGACTTTTTTGCTGTGGACATAAACAAGCTACCGTTCAGATGGCAAACCTGTGTCAATAGTTTAGGCACATGCTTTGATTAATTGTACTGCTTCTTGTTTGAGATATAATAAACTACACTTTTGATTCGAAATCGGACATGTCATATTTAATGACCTAATAATTAAAATGCATACAAAGTACCAAGGTTACTTTTCTCCTTCCTAATACTTTTCAAAGAATGTTGATTCTAAGATGCTTTTATAATTTATACATACTACCAAAGGACATATCCTTTCCCTAACTAGCTATTAAAACAAATGTTCAAGTCCGGTTTACAATATCATGAAATCAGTGATTCACAGCTGGAAAACAGCTCTGAAGAAATTAGAGGCTTTTTGTTCTAGGAAAAAAGAAAGCAACTTAAATATAGCAGCTCTTCTGCTGCCTTTACTCTCAAAGGTCTCTAGTGATGTGAAAGGTCAAATCTAACATCACTTCTCCGACTACATTCTCTGAATTCTCTCTAGCCTTTATCAATAATTATGGTTAATCTCTCTTCGGCTTCTTTTAGTTACCATACCCTTGATTGTCCTTTACTTGGTTATTTTTACCTATTTCTTTTGAATTGAAGATATTAAGTTCTCAGTCTTTTTCCCCTCCCTTTATTCTCTAAAAGCTCATTCTCACCAATGACTTCAACTTTAGTTTTAGAGAAATGCTTCACTATGCTTTGCTCCCAAGTTCTGACATGAATTGGCCTGCCTGAAAGTCTTGTCTTATCCCCTCTCAAACATGCCCTAACTCTAACCAAAGAAATTTTTACAATGTAAATCTGTTGTATTTATTTACAACATACTGACATAATTAATGTACTTATTAAAGAAGGAGTTACCTTGGCCAACTGAAAAAAAGTAAATCCACTTAATTTAGAAAATAAAGCAGTTAAAAATGAATGAGAAAAGAACATTATGTAAAAAAGCAAAACCCAAAAATAGGAATAGAGAAACTTATACTGGACATATGTATATTTCTGCAGCACATTTAGGTCTCAATAATAAAAATCTGATTACTCACGGATAAACCAAAAAATGCAAATCACTGTTTTTTTATAACCAATACTTAAAATTCCCCCCCCCCCTTTTTTTTTTGAGACTGGGTCTCACTCTTTACTGTGTTGCCCAGGCTGGAGTGCCTTGCTGCAATCAATCATAGCTCACTCTAACCTCGAACTCCTGGGCAGGCTTCAGCAATCCTCCTGCCTCAGCCTCCCAGGTGCCATCACACTCAGTTAATTTTTTTTTTTTTTTTAAAGAAACAAGGTCTCGCTATGTTGTTCAAGGTGGCCTCAAGCAATCCTCTTGCCTTAAGCAATCCTCTTGCCTTGGCCTCCCAAAGTGACAAAATTACAGGCATAAGCCACTACGCCCAGCCTTAAAATTTTCTTTCGAACCCCAGAAGCTTATTATCTTGTAAGTAATGCAGGATGACAAAATTTGAGATCCCACAATGTTAGACTTCAAGCATCAGTCCCTCCCTTAAGAAAAGGAAAATGACACATCGCAGGCTGTTTTGTCAATTAAATATGATAAGGACTACAAAACATGCCTTACCTTATTCAGAATCTGGAACTTCATAGGGAAAATATATCTCCATCCCCTCACCTACCGAAACAAAATTCTGTGCCTTGAACTTGCTCATTTAAAGCTAATTGATGCCATGTAACATAGCTATTATGCCCATCTGACACACAAGATAGAGTCTGAAGAAAGTAGTTGATCTGCCCAATATCACAAAACTTGATTACACCCTAGGATTCAAACTCCACCTGAATGACTATTTGTCCCATTATATTATAAAGGTATTTTCTTCTATTACACTAGAATATTCAATTCTGATATTACTCACAAATCACCTTTTCATTTAGAAAAAGTTCTTAAATACCAGGACCTAATCAACCATTAAATCACTCAGAGCAGAGACTTCACATCAGAAAATCTGAAGGATATATCAATACCCATGAATCTAACAGTCTGAGCTTGATAAGCTGCCGAGAAGCACCTCAAAGTCCTCAGTAACTTAGGGAATATAAGGAGAGTGACTAGACCCTTCAGCTGCCTAACCTCCAAAAACACTAAATAAGGCCAATGTAAAAGCCTATCATGCAGTCCTTAAAACTCTAAGATTTAAGTTTCTTAGAATCTACGTCTCCATTTAACAAAAGAAAAAAAAGCAGAAAAACATCAAACTGCTTGGCATGCAGTGACGAAATCCCATGAAGGAAGAGGCAATGAGACAAAATGATTTTTATTAATCTTTTCCTAAGTATGAAGTTTGCTCGGGACTAAATGAGTTCTCTTTACTGAACTCCTTAAAGCCTATTCAAGGGAACAGGGCTCTGCTGTGGCAGGTAGAAAGAGGCAAAAACTGTCACTGTTACTGCAAAGCTAGATGGTTATACCTATGAAAGGTTTAGGGGTTAAGTGTAATGCCTGCAACTCTCTTTAAACATCACCAAAAAGATAGACTGATGGATGGATAAAGAGATAGGCCAGGTGTAGTGGCTCACGCCTGTAATCCTAGCACTCTGGGAGGCCAAGGCAGGAGTATTGCTTGAGCTCAGGAGTTTGAGACCAGCCTGAGCAACAGGGAGACCCTGTCTCTACAAAAAATACGTGGTGGTGCACACCTGTAGTCCCAGCTACTTGGGAGGCTGAGGCAGGAGGGTTGTTTGAGTCCAGGAGTTTGAGGTTGCTGTGGGCTACAATGACACCACTGCACTCTACCTGGGGAGACAGAGCAACACTGTCTCAAAAAAAGGCGGGGGCGGGAGAGATAGGCAGATGGAGAATATATAATAAATAGAGCAAAATGTAAACTATAAAACCTAAGTGGTAGTTATAACGGCATTAACTGTTGAACTCTTTTAACTTTGCTGTAAGTTTAAAATTTTTCATAATAAACCATGAGAAAAAATGACTTCTAAAAAAGTGACATTTGCCCAAATGTCCATCAAACAATTAAAGGATAAACAAAGTGTGGTATATCCACACTAGAGAATATTTAGTCATAAAAAGGAATGAAGTGCTGATATACTACAGCATAAATAAAACCTAAAAACATAATGCTAAGTAAAAGAAGCCACACACAAAAATATTGTATGATTTCATTTATATGAAATATCCAGAATAGGTAAATCCATCAGAACAGAAAGCAGGTTAATGGTTGCCAAGCCTGGGAGGACAGGGGAATGGGAGGATTCTGCTTAATGGGTACAGAGTTTCCTTTTCAGATGATGAAAATGTTTTTGATGTAAACAAACGTGATAGTTGCATAATATTGTAAAGGTACTAAATGGCACTGAATTGTAAACTTTAAAATGATTAATACTATACTATGTGAATTTTACCTCAGCTAAAAGGCCCACTTGGTATACAATAACATTCAGTCAACCTGGGTAGCACTGCCTTCCATTCCTACAAATGGCAGATTTCCTTTAAAACTAAAGGATTTTGGCATGCATTTGGATGATTTTGGGGGTGGGGTCTGCCATGGTACTTTAACATGAACTAGCAGTTTAGCTCCAAATAATTCCTCATGCTGTGCACATCTGACAGTATGTCCTCACTAAATGAGAATACTGGTGACTAAAGAGTCTTGAATTAATAATTTATGAAATTAGTATTACCTCCAGCATGTGGAAGTTACAGGAGTAACTCGGAAGGTACAGGAAACATGTAAACTTTAATTCCTAGTATATTTTACCAAAGCAGGATTCTTTATAGTCGAAGAAAGCTAAAGAGCTTTAGGAAATTTTAACATGCTATGTGAACCAGTCATACATCCTCTCCTCCTTTCCCTAATCTCTTTCCCCATAATGTAAGAGGGATCCTGAGCCATCAGAGTTCCTGTTGCATACAGCAAGAATTTAGATCAGGTTTGAAGCTATGCTGGTGCAGACTCTACCAAGAGCCAGTGTCCAGACACATAACCCACTATTATCCCTGCAAAAGAGGCTTGTGTCCAAATTGTAGTACTTTAAAAAAAAAAAAAATTACTCTCAAAGAGAAAGCATTGGGCAGAATAAAAGAAGGCATCTTTGAAAACCTATGTCTGGACTAGAGTTAGTGACTTTAGAAATGCACTAGGCTACATTGAGAAGTAATGAGTTCTATGTCATTAACGGTGTTCAAAGGAAGCTTAGCCGATTGTCTAAAATATTATAAAGGATCCAATGAATTGGATGTGGGACATGATGAGACAATTCTGTGAGATACTTGCTTCAAAGAAATAATAATAATAATCAGTTATGAGTCAAGATGCTTTGATAACACTTTGTAGAGAAGGGAAATCTATGAGTTTCCTACTGGCCACTTTTTTTTGAGACAGAGTCTCAATCTGTTGCCCGGGCTAGAGTGCCATGGCGTCAGCCTAGCTCACAGCAACCTCAAACTCCTGGGCTCAAGCAATCCTACTGCCTCAGCCTCCCGAGTAGCTGGGACTACAAGCATGCGCCACCATGCCTGGCTAATTTTATCTATATATATACACACACACACATATATATATATATATATATATTTTTTTTTTTTTTAGTTGTCCAGCTAATTTCTTTCTTTCTTTTTTTTTTAAGTAGAGACAGGGCCTCGCTCTTGCTCAGGCTGGTCTCGAACTCCTGAGCTCAAACGATCCGCCCATCTTGGACTCCCACCCACTTTTTTTTATATAACAAAACATGTTTTGTCTGGTTGGATCCCCAAAAGATAGACTGGTAAGAACAACATTTCCTAGTTTCTTAAGAAAAAAAAGAACAATTTGGCTTTCAAAAGATATGTGAAGATTCCTATCATAAAACTAAATTATTGCTAAGGAGGACAAGCAGGGAGGAAAAAAACCTAAATTACCGTCTTAATACTTGGTTGCTTTGAATCCCCATAATAAATGGACTAAACCTCCCTGGCTCCATCCCCACCCCAATTCCCATCCAAGTGTGGCCATATGCTTAGAGGGTTCTGAAAGAATAGTTGTGCCTGAATTATTAGAATCTAGTAAATGTTTTATTTTCTTGTTTTCTTTTATGCATTTAAAAAATTTTTCAACCATAACCATATACAATCTGTATATCTTTAACTTCAATGTAAAAAGGCACTCAATTTTCATTAAGAATATTTTAAAATGCTATATATAAGAAAATTAAGCATTTCAAGGAAATACCGAACATGGGAGAAAATAAAAGTGAACCTCTCACTGTATTACATTCAAAAGTTACATGAATTAGATGAAGGGCAACATTTATTCAATTAACAAATGTTTATTGGGTATATATCAAGTATGCTTTATTATTATTATTATTTTTTTGTTTGTTTGTTTGTTTTTTGAGACAGAGTCTCACTCTGTTGCCCGGGCTAGAGTGAGTGCCGTGGCGTCAGCCTAGCTCACAGCAACCTCAAACTCCTGGGCTCAAGCAATCCTCCTGCCTCAGCCTCCCGAGTAGCTGGGACTACAGGCATGCACCACCATGCCCAGCTAATTTTTTGTATATATATATATTTTAGTTGGCCAGATAATTTCTTTCTATTTTTAGTAGAGACAGGGTCTCACTCTTGCTCAGGCTGGTCTCGAACTCCTGACCTCGAGCGATCCACCTGCCTCGGCCTCCCAGAGTGCTAGGATTACAGGCGTGAGCCACCACGCTCGGCCTCAAGTATGCTTTAATTCTTTACCTTGGTATGCTCAGATACTCTCTTATACTCTTATGCCAACTCAATTTTATATACACTAATAGATTCTGTTCCAACTCATTTTAATATAGCTTCACATTGATTCTGGGGGTCTATAGCAAACATTTGATAATTATGTGAAATTAAAGGAAACATAACCATCAGACAAAAAAAGACCTATATAGTCCAAATGTCAAAATGACCAAAATGTTCTTCCTATATAGACAGAAGGGTGGTTGTTTTTTAAAATGTCCTAGAATAGGTGGAAATTCTTTCTTTTTCCTACAAACTCGCTAACAGATGGTCATTCTATACAATAATCATTATTAAACATCAGAGAAATTATTTTCCTACAAGTTCAATAACACAAAAACAAAGTGAAACGTGACCAAATCAGAACTTACGAAGGGAGATCTTTGGCAGCTCTCAAGCCCCACCCTTTCTTTTCGGTGAGTATGACTTCCACGTCTGCATGCTGTTTTCTCTGAAACCGTCTATTGGAACAATAATCCCCATTTGGACACCGAGAAGAACTGAAATAAGAAATGGGTGAAAATTAATTCTTTAAAGTAGCAAAAGAACCAAAATATCTTCACTACAATGTGTTGTGTAACTACATGTGTATATATTTTTATGGTGTAATTAGCATATACGTGGTTAACTCCAAGTGAGCCTTCCTTAATAATTCTTTCCACCACAAAGGGATTCCTCAAATTGAGTGTCTACATTGTTAAACACATCATACCCAAAATACAGCCTTGTCATCTGGTCATCACAAAAAAGGTTTGTCTACCACTCCCTGGGTGCCTAGAACACATTTCCAGGCTGCATGTAAGCTTGCAGTACATTGACAACTTTGCAGAGCTAACTCTATCAGTGCACTTTCCCTTACATCCCACTCCAATCACCATTAATTTGGTCTTTTGAATGCAATGAACTATTAATACTTGATCTATATTTTAGAGAAACCAAAGTCATTACTAAAAATAGCCTTGTTCAGATTAAATGCAATGTAACATGGTAAGGCTCTTTTCCCATGGATCCTAGACTAAAGATAATAAAATCAAACATTGAAAGAATTCTCAATATTCTAAAGCTGACATATACAAAGGCTTTTAATGCCGATTAAGGCTACAACAGAAATTATCAATCATTTCTAATACATTATGATTTATTATCAAACCAGTGGTAAACAACATCTTTATTAATGTTCAAAGGATGGAGGATTCACCCAAGAGTGAGGCAGTGAAGGAAAGCTATCAGGAGGGAAGAGGATTAATGCAGCATCTTTGATGATACATAGGATATGAATAGATAAAGAGAGCTAGAGATACAACTGTCCCTGACAGTATGCAGAAATAGCAAACAAGGCCTACTTGGGGAAAAGGGAATAAAACAGCTAAGGATAAGTGATAAAAAAGGTGGGCTGTTGGAAGATAGAAAGGTAGACTGGTTATATACTATGAAGGGTTCTGAATACAAAGCTATGTTGTATCCTGAGGACAACAGAACTACTAAAAGCTCAAGTGAGGGACTAACATGAAGAAAGAAATTCTGTACTTCATGTATGTTTAGCAACGTTGGCAGGAAAATTCAAAAGATGGACTAGGGCAACAATATCAAATTAGAATAGTGCTAATCTTGTATCCTCTTCTTACATCTGTACTGTCACCTCAAATTTTAGTTTGGATAAAACAGTACCAAAAATGCTTTATCTTTTTTATTTTTTCTAGGTATAAATATTTTATTTTTACAACACTATAACATGAGCAAAACAAAAACTGAGCTTTTAAAAAAACACTTCATTAATATTAAAAATAAGGTATCTACACTAAAAATCACCTTAATACTCTTTCCATATTAAAAACAAGGATAAATTTTTCATCAATCAGATTTTTTTAAAAATTTATCAAATTTTTTGTAGAAATATAGAAAAAAGTACCAAACATTTTTCTAATGTAAAGATATCTGTTTATAATATGGAAGCAAAGGTCTGTCAATAAAAAATTAATAATTATAGGTTAATTAAAAATAGAATATATAATGCAGCCCAGGGAAAGATTTAGGTAGACCTGTAAGTGTAGTTGCGATTAGGTCTGATCAGCCAATCCAAGAAAGTATATATAATAAGATTTTACTTATATACATAAAAGGAGGAAAACATCTACCTATGTTGGCATAGGCATTAAAAAGATTACGAACAAAGGGACTGAGGTTTGGGAGGCTTGCACTTTATGCATTTATAAAATGCTAGGGTTTTATCTCATTTTATAGTGAAAGCTAAAAATACCAACATTTACTTCCCAGGACATGAACATTATAGGAGCTAAAAGAGCACTGAATAAAAATTAATATTATAATGTTATTAGTAATAGGACTACTTATAAAGCACATAAAATGTGCCAGTTATTATAACCTTATGAACAGTGCAAGGGAAATTTGTTTCATTAATATCTGTTTTCTACTATACATCAGAGCTTTTATTGTTTATAAATATTCATCCACAGAATATGATAACCTTTCCATAGGAAGAAGGTTAAATTTTACTCTTATTGGTAATTTTTTTTGATATTTAGAGACATTTAATAAAAGGGTTGGCTAGGCATGGTGGCTCATGCTTGCAATCCCAGCACTTTGGGAGGCCAAGGAAAGAGGATCACTTGAGGCCAGGAGTTTGAGACCAGCCTGGCCAATATAGTGAGACCCCGTCTCTCTAAAAAATAAAAATAAAATAAATAAAAATTAGCTGGGTGTGGTGGTGTACGCCTGTACTCCTAGCTACTCAGGAGGCTGAGGCAAGCTTGCTCGAGCCCAAGAATTTGAGGTTACAGTGAGCTAGGATTGTACCACTGCATTCCAGCCTGAGTAATAGAGTGAGACCCTGAGTCTTTAAAAAACAAAAACGAAACAAAAACAACAAACAGGGATTGAGCAAAAGCAGAGCACTCTAATTTACTTACCATTCAATCATGAGGAGACGATTAAGACAATCTTCCCCACATGCTATTTCACCTTGAGCTCTTTCATCTTTGGAAAGAGGTGTACACTCACACTGCATTCGCTTAATATCCCGATGGGATTTGTTTTTCTTTCTATTGGGTAAATTTCATAAAAACTGGTTAAATAAATCTGGCAATGATATATACATTCAAATATGTGCTAAATATCATTAGTTTCACATTTAATGATTCCTATAAGTCAACCATTCAAAAGAAAGAAAACATCTAATCACTAGCATTTGTGAGACTGAAAACCCTAAGTGCTGTGTTACAAAAAAGTTGAGAGAAG
Organism: Eulemur rufifrons; assembly: GCF_041146395.1. Taxonomy (NCBI): domain Eukaryota; kingdom Metazoa; phylum Chordata; class Mammalia; order Primates; family Lemuridae; genus Eulemur; species Eulemur rufifrons. The sequence goes on from NC_090989.1 coordinate 152,441,410, forward strand.
CAACCTCAATCTTGGCACATGGGGAAGATGGGATGAGTTCAAGACTATCGTTCTGGAACTCAGCCCTTATTTCCTAGTCTAGGTCAGTTAAGCCTTAGATTCTGACCAATCTGAAGTATTAAAGTCATATTGGGCTCAAGAGAAAACAGGAAAACTCAGGTGTTTCAAATAGTGACACAGCTGGTTAAAGTTAAGTTTAAGAATCAGACCTCACAGATAAACAAACAATACTTGAGATAAAAGGTTGAGGAAAAACAGGAGTTTCTAGAAAATTAAGGCTTTTAAATTAAGACTTTTAATTCAATCAAATCTTTTAGAGAATCCTTCAGTAATATCACACTTGTATAAATCTTGTTTAAAAGAAAATTGAATGATTCTTTAAAAAATGAAATGTAATTATGGACCAAGCAGATGAAGGTTTCAGAAAGCTCAACTTTTTCAATGCAGACAAACTTATTTTGGAGGAGAAAGGAAACTGCTCAAATTTGACTGGGTTCATAAAAACACATTCAGAGTTTGCAAAGCAAAGGCGAAAATGTGATTATTTATTGGCCTTTTTGTTGAACTCTATGTTTTGACCCTGGTCAAAAAAATAAAATCAAGAGTGGTCAAAAAAGATCTGCTTCAGATTAGGGAATTATAACGCATTCTCACTATCAAATGGGGAGGAGGACAGGGGGAGGGGAGAACACAGCTGTTTTAAGTGGCTATCTTAATCCCTAACTCTAATCTGATTTAATCCTAAATATGTTATATTCTAGCCCCAGTTTTATAAATTACCTAAATAGTATAGTGATAGTTTCAACTAAGTTTAGGCAAAAAGAATTATCCTTCTTGATCAACTAAGGATACAATGCATTAATAAGTGTATGAATATGCTTAGCCTGAAGATGACTAAACAAATAAAATACCTATTTACAAGTACTTAAAAAGCTATCACTCTGAAGAATCAGCAGCAACTTTATTTTGTATTGCTCTAGAAGGCCAGATTAGGACCAATGGGCACAGATTTATGTCAACAGACATAAGAAAATTTTTTCATTATAGTCATACTATTTTTACAACAATGTCTTCTTGGTGCATTCTAAATGCCTAACATACAACAGGGACTTTAAAATGATGAATATATATAAGAATATAAATAAATGCTTTCCACTCCACAATGGTGGAGGCCCTCCTCCACCAACCAAATCTATATAACATAATCATATATCTGATTCCTCCCCCAACACACACACATATATATCTGATTCTCATTGCTGAAGAAAAGCCAGAGGATTGAGCTGATTAGTTTTATTTTATACTCTTTTACAAGGACTCTGTAAGATCCACCAGTTACATAATTCCTAAAGTGTACTACTTAAAATATCCAATTTTAAATGTAAGCCTAATTTACAACTAGATGTAAATGAATATAGTGTAAGAGGCTCTCTACAACATAAAAAATAAAGGTTTTTTTTTTTTTTTTTTTTTTGAGACACAGTCTCACTCTGTTGCCCGGGCTAGAGTGAGTGCTGTGGCGTCAGCCTAGCTCACAGCAACCTCAAACTCCTGGGCTCAAGCGATCCTTCTGCCTCAGCCTCCCCGAGTAGCTGGGACTACAGGCATGTGCCACTATGCCCGGCTAATTTTTTTTATATATATATATTTTAGTTGGCCAGGTAATTTCTTTCTATTTTTAGTAGAGACGGGGGTCTCACTCTTGCTCAGGCTGGTCTCGAACTCCTGACCTCGAGCGATCCACCTGCCTCGGCCTCCCAGAGTGCTAGGATTACAGGCGTGAGCCACCGCGCCCGGCCAAAGGTTATTTTTTAATAGTAAAAAACTTCTGGAGGGACCTAACTTTAAAATGAAGTCTTTTACCTTATCCACAGTGGAAAATTTCTTCGATTTAATAAAATTTTGAATGCTCAAAAGGTTGATGGCTAGGTTGATTCTCAACTAGGAGGAAAATTTCCAAAAGGTGGGGAGTTAAGTAGGTAGGAAAGTATAGTGTTTTCTTTCTTAAGTACATTTGACATATATTTATATCAGGAAAATGAGAAAATTATTAAGGAGGAGGTAAACGTTAAAACAGACTGTGAAGCTCTGCTCCAGAAGACTATGTGGTCATTATTCCTACTGTCATTATACCTTGTTTCATGTTAGGGATTTTTGATAAACCATTTTACCATTTATATCTGTTATACTATTGCCTGATTTAATCTATTAACAATAGGCTTAAAAAAAAAACATACAAGAGAAAACTATGTCCTAGTCTAGTTCCATCTTTATAAAGGACCTAGATACTTCATTCTGCACATTTTTGAAAACTACTTTTTTCTTCTCTAAGAGTAGACTATTTTGCTGGAGTTTGGTTCATTTTCTGTCACACTCTCACATGTAAAAGAAATTAGAGAAAAACTGGACTAGCCTAAATTATACTTTTAAAACTAAAGTAGTAACAAGAGAAAAAAATTAGACATCATTTTCCCTGGGAAGAAAAAAAAATGGGGGGAGGGAATCTACATTATCAAATCTAAATACAAAAATAATAAAAAATAAAAAATCTAAATCAAAACACTTCAGAGTTTTTAATTTACATTTTATCATACAACTCTTTCATATGGTTAAGTTCACACAGTCTGAATTGTTTAAAAGCTAATTTTTTTTAAACAAAAAGGAGATTAAAATTTGTCAAACAAGTATAAATTAGGCTTACCTTTCTGTTAAATAAACATTTTCTTCGATAAGATCAAAGTAACAAGGCATCTTCCCCTGCTTGGCACATTCCTTCCATCGCTGTGGGTCCCTGAAGTCATCCATGACACAGGAAGGCCCAATCAGTGCTGAGCCTGGGAACACTGATGTCCCTCCCTGCTCTATCTCCATTCTAACTTTTTTTCTGTCCTGAAGCTCACCATCACTTTCAGAATCACTCTCCAATTCCTGCCTCCTTTTTTTAGGAGGCCCTTTGATATCATTTTTTTCTAAGTTTTTTGAAAAATCTTTCTTTTCATTCATAACTAAAGAGTCCTTAATGGAATTGCTGCTTATTTCAGGTGCTTGCACTGATCCCTTGTCTTTCTGAAGGGAAAGAAGAAATTTACTGGACTGGCTTGAAAAGTGGGACCCACTCCGTTGATCCCAATTCTCTTCCTCTTCACGGTCATCTGTTAGGGAATCTGGTACCTGTCCTTGAATTCGATCATATACAACCCCAGTTCCAGATCTACCTGCTGATCTTGGATCCCAATAGCCATTGCCTTGCCAGTAATTACGTGTCCCACCATAGTGTTCTGCACTTTGCTGATACTTGTGTCCACCACAAGCGCCATAGCTGCTGTCAGGTTGCTGATATGTGGTAGTAGGCTTTTCTTGTTGAGAGAAGTCCCAACCTAGGTTTCTAAGCTCTTCTGATGAGTGCAAGCCATCCATACGGGAGATGTCACAAGATGAAGAAAAACTCAACTCTGTTTTTCCCAGTCTACTATCTGGCCTGTTAGTGAAAGTGGTCTGTTGCCAAGACTTATTTGGGACATCTTCAAAATCATCAGAAGAATAAAGTGGCAGTTCTTGTTGCTGTCTAGAAGACATTTTAGCTTTTACTGTTTCCTCTGAATTTGGGTGTCCTAGAGAGTCAGATTTCACATCTGTATGACTTGTACTATCAACCCCGTCACTCTGAGGATGAGCAATTTCTGGCAGGTGATTATCTACTTGTTTTCTACTTGACTGTGTAAAAGAAATTTCTGGATTCTTCTCTGTTCCTTTATGAAGGAAGAATTTCTCAGTTTGAAGACAGGCTTTACTTGCTATACACTCATATTTTTCCTCGTATGAATGTCTCCTTGGCTCCAATCTCTCATCTTCCCAGTGGTCGGAATAGTGTCTGTAACTTTGACTGCTCCGAGAAGAACAAGGACTTGTTTCTTCCATGGGCAAAGTAGAATTCTTTGGCACAACCACAACAGACTGGAGACGGTTTCTTGGAATACTGCTGTCATCAGAATCTGTATCTTCTGAATCACTTTCATCACTTGAACTTTCAGAAGAATCAGAATAATCTTCATGGACTGTAGACACAATTTCTGGGGCATGACCACTGCTGTCACATTTTAAGGTACAAGTTATACCATCAGTATCTTCCAAGGTTAAATTCAAATCGCAAGAAGAAAATACAACTTCTGAATCATCAGAAGTATGTGCATGTCCTCTTTCTCCTTCTTCATCTAGAGAGGTTTCTGGTCTTCCTCTTCTATCAGGCAATATAGAATTCCCTTCTTCTTGAGCCTCTTGCAAACATTTCCCAGATAAACCATTATTATGCCTGTTCTCCCAGCAAGTAAATCCCCTTCCTGAATCAGGAAGGCCACTACCTACTTCCATTATTGTTTCTTTACCTGCATGTTTCAGAAACTCTTTGCTTTTTTTACTCTTCAGCACTGCATCCAGAACTGGAGATGTGTCTTCTCCACATTGCAAGAGAGTTAAACTGTCCACCTTTATTCCTGGTGGAAGACTCTGAAGAGATGAAGCAATAATTGAACTCCCAAGAGGTTGATATAAATCATCAAAATGATTAACAGAAGTTGAACTACTGCTACCAACACTCTGCTTATATTCTTCACATGCAAATTTTGAGTGATCTGTCAGATTCCTATTATCACATACAACTGGTTTTGATTCCAAATGCACATTCATAAAGCTATTTGAAGAACTCTTCATAACCGAAGGCTCAATATTTTCAGCTTCTGAGTAACATAAAGGGTTGTTGTCATTTGAAGTACAGTATATATCTGAATCTTTGGTTTTACAGCAAGAAACTCTCATATCAACTGGTTCTTTAATTACTGTTTTGGAATAATCTATAGTCATTACTGGCAAAGACATAAGCTTATCTTGCTGTGGTGAAACTACAGGTTCTGTTTCCCTAAATGGGCTTTCTGATTTACTATGCTGCACACAAGTATCATCCAAGTCTTTTTCTTTGCATCTACTAATATTCTGAAATCCATTTGAAGAGAGCATGCATGCTTTGACCAAAGGGGATATCTCCGATCCAGTCACACTATCATCAGAAGTCGTCAAAACAGCATCGGTTTTAGAAGTGCAAAACGTTGCCAAATCAGATTCTGCCCCAGGAGAACCATTTACATTTAATTCTATGGGACAAAAACTTCTTAATTGATCATTCTTCACTTTAGATAAAGAGTCTAATTCCTTAATACTATCATGGCTATCACGTCCTATAAATTCAGACTTAAAAATAGGTGATTCATCTAGCTTTTTAAAAGTAGGTGAATCATTTAATTGATTTGATGGAGATGGGGACCCTGTCTTTTCTCTTTCAGGAATTTTATTAATCATTCTCAACTCACTACCTTTTGAACAAGGAGTCTGTAAACTAAAAGAATGAGACTGTTTGATTTCCTCATTTAATTCTGTACAACAGAAAGAATTTTTAAATTTATCAGACTTGGGTGTAGGTTTTGAAGGGGTAGATTTATAACGGGAAGCACTATTATCGTGCTTGGAATATGATGACCCCCGTCGGAATCCCAGTTCATTAGGGGGAGAACAACATCTTTTCATTGCTTCATTTTCTGAAGTCCTTTTGGATTCTCTTTCTAGTTTTGAAGAATACTTTCCTCTTCTCTCCATCTCTAAGTAAGAGGTCTCAGTTTTACAGTCCCGATCAGATTTAGAATAAGATGATGATGTCCTTAGGTCTCTGTAGGAGGAGGAATGAGATGAGGTGCGCCTTGAGTATGTCTTCTTATACTCTTCTTCTGAGTCAGAACTCTCTCGTGCCCTGTTATCTGTATATGGCCGAGAATAGCGTGTCCTCTCTCGATAAGGGGAACTCCTGTGGTAGCGACGATCAGAGTCATAATAATGAGATCGTTCTGACCGGGAATAGGATAAACTAGTTCTAGAGCCTCTGTCAGACCTAGAACGAGATCTGCTCCGCCTTCGCTCTCTTTCTGATCTACATCGAGAAGACATATACCGAGTATCTCTCTCAAGTTTTGAGTAGCTGAAATATTTATCATCTCTCTCTGTTTTAGATCGTGAAGATTTCCCTAAATCCTCAGGTTTTAAAGGTGCTGAGCTCTTTTTTAAATCTCTTTCCTTTTCAATGCTTGCTGAAAGTTTTATATCATGTGATCTCTGACTTGAAGAAGTCCGTACAGAATCTTCATCAGATTCTGAACCAAGAAAGGTGCCTTCAGATTGTAAGGATTTCTTCTTAGAACCTGTTTTTTTAGAGCTCAGACTAATCTTAGAACTATCAGGAATTTCTTCTTCCTTCCCAATATGGGAATCTTCTTTTTGTGAGGGAATATCTGCTTGCTCATTCAAATTTTGAGTTGTATGTTCTTCTGAACTATTAGATACAGTGTCCTGCTTAGTATCCACTTCTAAAGATTCTGGTACAATTATAACTGGTGGTTCCTTCAGAGCTCTAACTGCTACATCTACTGGTAAGGGTACCGGTGTTGTCATTAGAACTGTTACTGATGTGTGTGGCAAGGCCACTGGCTCTGTTACTGGTGCTGGTGGTGAGGGTGTTGTGCCTTGGGGAGGTGGAGGTGGAGGTGGAGGTGGTGGAGGTGGAGACGAGGGTGGTGAGTCTATAGTTGTTGATTCTGGTATGGCTGCTGGTACTGTCGTAGAAGGGGGCGATGCTACTGCTGTGGTAGTAGCCAGCAGTGGCCTGGCTGTTACATGAAGCAGATGTTTCTTAAAATGAATTTTGCCTAATTCCACCCTTGATTTTGGTGGGGAAGATTCTTCTGTAGTAGATAAAGTATCACCAAGGTCCATTTTATTTTTAGGGGCTGAGTCTACTTGGAGAGGTACAGCTGGGGAGTTGGTAGTATCATTTTGCTTTTCATTGCCAAGTGCAGTGAGAAACCTATTCTGCAAAGTTTTCTTTGTAAGGCTAAAGCTGAATGACACCTTTTGTCGTCCCCGTTCCTCCAAGTTAACTTTTGTCTTAGTGCCTTTGGGCAAAAATCGACTAGAAGCAACACCTTTGAACACTGGTCCTTTGATGAAACCTGTTTTTTGCACATTTTCAATCTTTGCCTATAAACAAACAAAATAAGCAATTACTACTAAAACAAACGGCCACTTTCAAATGGCTAGCATCACAGTTTAAAATGTTTACCAGTCTGAGTAATGAAAAGCCCTTTTTTAATAACAAATAGTATGAACTTCACTAAGCTAAACAAGAATTTTTTAAAACTCTAGTCTGGAAATTTTCAAACATAGTCAAAAGTATAGAGAATAGTATAAAAAATCCCTAAGTATCCACTCCCAACTTCACAAAGTACCCATATTTTTCCATTCTTGCTCTCTTTTACATAAAAAATTTTATTTGGTTTTATAACTTTTTCAGGTAGCATTTTTTTAACAAAAAAAATTTAAAAGCCTAATATGTATTTAAATGATGCATGTATAAAGGGCGATAGCTAACATCTCAGTACTCAAAATAGTTTGTTCTTGTGTTCTATCAGAGGTCATCAAAACCAATGGTCTTGGCCGGGCACAGTAGCTCATGCCTGTAACCCTACACTCTGGGAGGCCAAGGCAGGAGGATCACTTGAGGTCAGGAGTTCGATACCAGCCTGAGCAAGAATAAGACCCTGTCTCGACAAAAAAATAGAACAATTAGCCGGGCATGATAGCTCATGCCTGTAGTCCCAGCTACTCAGGAGGCTCAGGCAGCAAGAGGATTGCTTGAGCCCAGGAGGAGTTTGAGGTCGCTGTGAGCTAGGCTGATGCCACAGCACTCTAGACTGGGCAACAGAGTGAGACTCTGTCTCAAAATAAATAAATAAATAAATACATAAAAGATAAACTCCTGATCCACGATCCGCACTATACGGAATATCAGTTTGAACTATTGAGCTCTAAGGTCAGGCAAGAATGTTTTTTTGTTTTTGTTTTGTTTTATGTTTTGTTTTGGTACAAGCACCATAGGCAATTCTCCCAGGTTTGGGAAACCACTGGTATAGAAGAGCCTCCCACCTCACTCATTTTACAGATGAGGTCACCAAATGAGGACCAGGCCTTCTGTCTTCCTAGAAATTATTTTACCCTGGCACACTGCCACTGTCTCTGCCTGGGCCCCACACATGCAGATAATGCTGATTATCCTCTGATACTACTGTATAAGCAACACAATTATTATAGAAAGTATATATCTAAGATGATTTCTCCCTCCATTATTTGCCAAATCACCTAAGAAAATGGTGGGTTTTAGAAGTTAAAGGCATAACCTAGGTTGTAGAAAGAACATTAGAAAAATCTATAGGAATAAACGCAAGCCTAAATTAAAGATAGTTTACTTGCTATCTGCAAAATTTTTCTAATTGATGTCCTTTAATCAACTTTGGCTATTGGAGAGAATAATATTCCCCATCTTCATGGTAAAATCTGAAATCAATTTTCAAAATTACATAGTAACCATCCAAGTAGTAAAGTAAATGTTTTCACATGCATTATCACAGAGCAATGGTTTCCAATTACTACTAAGAAATAGAATCTACTTTTCAAATTAAATCTTACATGGAAGCTCAGTACATAAAAATAGGTAAAAGTTGTCACCAGACCTGCCAGCTTCCTCCACCTTTTTTAAAGCTCTTGAATCTCTTTTTTGAGTGTTTTCAGCTTTCACCCCATCTCTAAAATGTATTTAGAGGTCAATCCCATAATCACTGAATGACTAGTTAAATTATACATACCTCGTTTTCTTCTTCTCTATTTCCATTCAGCCAAGAAAACATGCAAAAGAATAAAAAGAAATCATGAATACTTAAAAGTGATTGAAATGAGAGTTGTTTTTATGAGAACTTAAGATACTTATATTCTATATGGACTCTCTATTCCTTCATAGCCTCAGTTACATTTGATTTAACAAATATTTATTGAAGATAGTGACATGCACTACCCTAAGTGCTGGAGACCAAAAGGGAATAAAGCAGAATTCCTGCCCTTAAGGAAGCTTACAGTTTCCTGTAAGTTACAAAATATAAATTTGTTACAAAAGTAATTCCAATATAATGGAATAAATGATAGAAATATGTACAGTACAGCAGCAAAGAGGACAGTAAGCAGCTCAGTTTAGTGGGAAGACAGGAAAGCAAAGAATCTTTCCTACAGAGAGGATTGGTTTTTGAAGAATATTTTGTGGGGAGATCCCCCAAGCAGAGAGAGATCCCAGGCAGAGGCACAGAGATTAAAACATAGAATATGGGCTGGGGGTGGTGGCTCATGCCTGTAATCCTAGCACTATGGGAGGCCGAGGCAGGTGGATCGTTTAAGCTCAGGAGTTCGAGACCAGCCTGAGCAAGAGCGAGACCCCGTCTCTACTAAAAATAGAAAGAAAATATCTGGACAACTAAAAATTTATAGAAAAAATTAGCCAGGCATGGTGGCACATGCCTGTAGTCCCAGCTACTTGGGAGGCTGAGGCAGAAGGATTGCTTGAGCCCAGGAGTTTGAGGTTGCTGTGAGCTAGCCTGACGCCACGGCACTCTAACCAAGGCCACAGAGCAAGACTGTCTCAAAAAAAAAAACCAACACAACATAGAATATGTTCAAGGAAACTATAAACAGTTCAATATTACCTGAGTACAATGTGTAGGGCAGGAAGACGCCAATAATTAGGTAGAGTAGTAGGGGGTAGTAGCCAGGCTTTTCATAAGGAGAATCATATTTCATCTTATGGAACAATGGTTCTCAATCTTTTTTGGTATCCATTCAATAGTCCCTTTGCTGAATTCAAGACTCTGCTCCCCATTATGGGTGCATCTGCTCCATATCACAGTGTGTGGCTCTCTGAGTTATGTTTTAACGAAAGTAACCACACAGAATCCTGACTATGAGGAATCGAAAGCCAAAAGTACGGTATGCACTAGTGTACTAAGGCATACTGGGGGACTATCTACTTGGAGAAAGGTAAGCTACAAAAGGGCATGAGAGCCAGATTTGTATTTTAAGCAGGTCACTCTTTAAGCTATGTGGCAAGAGTACAATAATCTTTTTTAAATGCACCTGGAAAGAAATATACAAAACCCTTTTCCCCAAATGTAACCCTGACTTCATCATAATTCAGTCCATTCACTAATGTCTCTGGTAGCCATACAAAACCAAGTAATGGGGGCAGGGAGGAAGTTGGCAATACATGAGTGAGATCTGAAGCAGTACGAAGGTTAACCACTTTTTCCTATTCCAAAATCACTAAAATGCTCAAAGATGTGATGTTAGAACCACTGTACATTTTCCCCATATATAACAGCTCCACAGGATGCATCATACTATCAATGACATCAAAGTTTAACTGACAGAATTTTTTCTTTTCTTAGTGGTTCATAAAATAATTGTGTCTTAGAACCTATGGCATATTAGAACCTATGGCATATTACATTTGATTTAAATTAGTAACGTGAAACTTTTAAGAACACAGAAGATTGCAAGAGATGTCTAAGCACATGCTTGTCTGCACTGTATCCACACACATGAAATGCTAGAAATACTAAGGCGACCAAAACTATTTCCTAAGCCTCAGCAGTTCTATTTTGGACAGATGGAAAATAACCCTGACAAACTGTGATGAAAATCTGCTAAAGAAATATAAATTTGTGGGATTAGGAGGGGAGAGGGAGTGATGAAGGTCCATTTCAAAAAAATCAAAGAACTGCTTGACAGAAATGGCAAGACATTTCCTAGAACTTGATAGTAAAATGAAATGTTATAGCCAGGCATGGTGGCTCAAACCTGTAATCCCACCACTTTGGGAAGCCAAGGCAGGAGGATCACTTGAGGCCTGGAGTTTGAGACCAGCCTGGGCAATATAGCAAGACCCCACCTCTATGAAAGAAGTTTAGTAATTAGCTAGGCATGGTGGTGTGCACCTACAGTCCTAGCTATTCAGGAGAGGCAGGAGGATTGCTTGAACCCAGGAGTTCGAGGTTATAATGAGCTATGATCACACCACTGCACTCGAGGCTGGGTGACAGAGCAAGACCCTATCTCTTTTTTTTTTTTTTTGAGACAGAGTCTCACTCTGTTGCCCAGGCTAGAGTGAGTGCCGTGGCATCAGTCTAGCTCACAGCAACCTCAAACTCCTGGGCTTAAGCGATCCTACTGCCTCAGCCTCCCGAGTAGCTGGGACTACAGGCATGCGCCACCATGCCCGGCTAATTTTTTGTATATATATATTTTAGTTGTCCATATAATGTCTTTCTATTTTTAGTAGAGACGGGGTCTCACTCTTGCTCAGGCTGGTTTCGAACTCCTGACCTCGAGCGATCCACCCGCCTCGGCCTCCCAGAGTGCTAGGATTACAGGCGTGAGCCACCACGCCCGGCCAAGACCCTATCTCTTTAAAAAAAAAAAAGTTTATAATAAAAATGTAAGTATTAATACATTCAGAAACTTTGGGGGAAAATATCTATTTTTTCCTCATCATTAAGAGCATTTAATGTTAATAGAGAAGAACCAAATTGCAAACAAGCAAAAGGAAAGGTCCACAATCCAACTTATCCAGAGACAAATGTTAACATCTTCATCTACATAGCTTTCTGACACTTATGTGTGTGTGTGTGGTTTCTACTTAAACAGAGGTCTTTGTTTTCCTTTTTTAAGTATAGTAATCATTTCATACAAGCCATTTTGTATCTTTCTTCCCACTCTCATCAAAAATAGAGCCAGTGAGCAAACAAGGTATTTAGATCACAGAGAAAGTATGGAAACAGGCTGATGAATGAGTGATCTCAAGAGAAGGGGATACAAATAAGGAAGATATAGTTAAGTTTCAAAATAAAGCAAGTATATTCCTTTTGGCCTTTATTTTTCTGAGATCCTTAAGTTGAAAGTTGGAGGAAGAAATGAGGTAAAAGACTTCTTCAGAAAGCAAGAGCTTTCTGAAGAAAATGAAATTATGAGGCCACAATTAACAGCAAGAATCAGCCACGAATGTTTTTAATGAAAAAAAAAAAAAAAACACTTGCTTTGGTAAATAATACCAAATAATATCAAGGGCAAAGGATAGGGTTTTTGAAGGAAAGCTGACAAAACAAAGCCAATGAGAGCCAGAAGTTGAAGAGTATTAACACTCCTGTACCCCAGCCATGAAAAATAAGGAGGCACGCGAAAACAAGCATTTAGCTTCTAGCGTGAAATCATGCTAGAGTAAGCTCTATTTTTTTTTTGAGACAGTGTCTCACTCTGTTGCCCGGGTTAGAGTGAGTGCCGTGGCATCAGCCTAGCTCACAGCAACCTCAAACTCCTGGGCTTAAGCAATCCTACTGCCTCAGCCTCCCGAGTAGCTGGGACTACAGGTATGTGCCACCATGCCCGGCTAATTTTTTCCATACATATTTTTGGTTGGTCAGATAATTTCTTTCTATTTTTAGTAGAGACGGGGTCTCGCTCTTGCTCAGGCTGGTCTCGAACTCCTGACCTCGAGGGATCCACCCGCCTCGGCCTCTCAGAGTGCTAGGATTACAGGCGTGAGCCACCACACCCGGCCCCTATTTCATCTTTTGAAAAACTAGTACAGAAAAAAACACCAGTGGAATACTGCAGTCAATTGTCTATAAAGTAGGCAAATCTGCAGCTTGCTGAAGAACTGTATTTTTAAAATGTTAATTAATCCATGTCAATACAAAGACAAATCTCTATTAGATCACAGGGTACATGTGGAAAAAGACATAGTTAAGAGTTTCATGGCAAGCTCAAAGAACCAGAGAACGACATAACTATTAAAAATCAACCAACTATGCTGGGCAAGGTGGCTCATGCCTGTAATCCTAGCACTCTGGGAGGCTAAGGCAGGAGAATCAATTGAGGCCAGAAGTTCGAGACCAGCCTGGGCAATAGCAAGGCCCGTCTCTACAAAAAATAAAATATAAGTAAGCTGGGTGTGATGGTGCATGTAGTCCCAGCTACTCAGGAGGCTGAGGCAAGAGGATTACTTGAGCCCAGGAGTTCGAGGCTGCAGTGAGCCATGGCGACACCACTGTACTCTGGCCCAGGCAACAGAGTGAGACCCTGTCTCAAAAAAAAAACAAAAAAACCCAGAAAACTTAAAAGATGAAATAGTCTTGTTTTGTGTAATTCCGAAAGTCAGAAAGAACTATGACCAACAGCTAGAAGTTACAGAATGATAAATTTTAGATCATTTTAAGTTAGAACATTTTAAATTAATTTTATTCACTTTAAAAAGTAATACACGCAACCAGGGGAAAATTTGTAATACTAAGAGATATACAACTAAAATTATGTCTCTCTCTCCAGAGACAACTATTGTTAAGTTTGCTTTTCTTTTCAAAAAGTTTGTGTGCACATATGAACACAGACATATCTTTTTAAGGAGAAAACATACACAAGTGGAAACAACTTTCTACACCTTGTTTTTCTCTACTTGATGCCTTGGATATCACTAGATATCAGCATATACAGATGTAGCTTCAATATAGTTCTCATGACAGGAGAATTGGTTGACAACAAAAGGAAGGAAGCCACCAATGACAAACTGAAGAGTATTTCATAAGCTTGCTTTTAACATATCCTAACCTAGAGGTACACTCAAGTAGTACTCTGAACTCCCTAGAAAAAAACTGCTTGCTGCACCCTGTTCCAAGTAAGACAGAGAAATACTCACAGGAAACTCTTCTCAATTATTAATACTAAGTGATTACCTTCACCGTTAGGAATGAAGTGGACTTTCACTGCTCCTGCCACTCTGCTCTGCCCCACTCCACCCCTCATATCTTTTTCCCACTTTAGGTTTCTAAATCCTTGACCTGCTCCCCAGCAAGCACACGTGGAAGCATCCATTGTGGGGGGAAAAATTGTAATGGATGAGCTAAAGTCATGCATGTTTTGATATTTACACATTTAAGCACCTACAACATCATACACTCAAAAGTTAAACTGCTTCAGACCTTTGATGATATAAAAATGTGCATCAGGCAGAAGCAAGTCTTCAAAATTAGAACTTTTATCACATCTACCTCGCTCTGTGTTTAGAAACTGAGTTAATCCTTACGTAGGTCAGAGTTTTGGTAGGAATGGGTATCGTAGCTAACTGCAAAGAGTGAGCTGGACTCAAGACAAATGTGAAAACTTCATCAGAACATATCTCAGTTGCACAGAATCATGCTGATGGATTGCTAAATAACATAATTTAGAAAGGCAACACTTAAGTATCAGTTGTCATATCAATAACAAGGCTATTTGTTCAATAATTATTTAAGGAACCCTTTGAGAGCAGTGCTAGGACTGTAAAGGCAAGATGTTAGTTCACTTTCTACCCCACCAGGAATTTTATACTTACTTGAAGTAACATGGCACAAAGGTATACCAAATAACTATAATACAAGGTAACAAATAATAATTGCCATAAATGAAAAAGCTAGTAAGGGGGTTTCTTTCTAACTTTCCCTTTTTGGCTCAACCTAGTCTCACCTTTCCTGATTCTTCTTCATGAAAGCACATCTTTAATATTACTTTTGCTGGCCGGGTGCGGTGGCTCACACCTGTAATCCTAGCCCTCTGGGAGGATCGCTCGAGGTCAGGAGTTCGAGATCAGCCTGAGCAAGAGCGAGAGCCCGTCTCTACTAAAAATAGAAAGAAATGATCTGGACAGCTAAAATTATATATATATAGAAAAAAATTAGCTGGGCATGGTGGCACATGCCTGTAGTCCCAGCTACTTGGGAGGCTGAGGCAGGAGGATTGCTTAAGCCCAGGAGTTTGAGGTTGCTGTGAGCTGGGCTGATGCCACGGCACTCTAGCCCAGCCAACAGAGCGAGACTCTGTCTCAAAAAAAAAAAAAAAAAAAAGTATTAAAAATTTTCAAAATAAGAAAAAAAATTACTTTTGCTTATTAGGGTAGCAATGTAATAATACAGCAAAGAGATCAAACTTTGATACCTAGATTGGAATCCTGTCCCTGTCATTTACTAAACTGTCACTCAATTCCCTTTCTTACTCTCCCAGATTCCTATTTCACACACTCCTCTTCCCCAAATCTCTATTACCACAATCTCCACATATACTCTCAACTAATGATCCCACCACTCAGTGTCCTATCCTTCTTGCCTCCTCAAGGACTTCCACTTTCTATATATTCCCTCTCTTCTATCATTAGTCTCTGTCTCTTTCTCTCTACTGATTCTCATTAGTCAAACAGCTTTTAATATACCTCACCTTAAAAGGGAGGGTTACTAGTGACATCTTTAAGCCAGTAATCAATTTCTTTTCTAGGCTTTCACAGACTGCATTCTTCAGTTCTTCCTCCTGCCCTCACTGCTACTCCTTCTTAATCTTATCTGTTGGCTCTTCCTATCCTACTGGTTATCTACATGCTGGAGTGCCCAAAAAATTGGTCCCAGCTTGGCCTTTTTCTCTCCTTCACCCTACTTCCCTCCTATCTCATCTCATCCAGTTTCATGGCTTTAGGTACCAACTATAGGCTAGTAACTCTCGTATCTCCAAACCCAAATTGCTCAATGGATATTTCTATGTGGATATCTCATATTTATCTCAAATACAATGTGGTCAAAATTGAACTAATGATGATTACCCCATACACCTAATTCAGTCCTCCCCCAAGTCTTTCCTATGACAGCATGTAACACTACCATATACCCAATTGCTCAGACCAAAACCTCCCTGGTCCTTAATTTTTCTCTTTCCTCTCTCAGCCCATGTCTAATCCACCAAAAAGTTCCACTATGAAACACAACCTAAATCTGATCACTTCCCACCTTCACTTATACTACAACACTGGTCAAAGCTACTACTATTTCGTGGGACCTAACATGTCTTATTACTCCTACACTTATTCCCTAGAATCAATTTTTTCATAACCAGTTGATCTTTCAAAAGCATAAATCAGGTCATGGCACATACTTGCTTACTCCTTCTGACCTTATCTCTTTCCATAGTCCCTCCCCTCTTCATTCCCCATGTTCTAGCCACATTAGCTGCCTTTTTCTCCCTCAAACATTCAAGTTAATTTCTGGTTCAGGGCCTTACACCTGTGATTCCTTCTTCTTAGAATAGTATGCCCTCTACACCTTTGCCAGACTGCTCCTTCTCAATAAAGATGACACCTCAAATGTTATCTCCTCTGAGATTCTACCGTCATTCTATCTTATCTTATTTTATTCTTCACATTTAACAATATGAGGGTTGTTTATTTTGATGTAGTGCCATTTCTTCCCACCAGAATACAAGCTCCTTTAGGACAGGGATTTGGTTTTATCTTGATCATAGCTGCAAAAACACTACTTGGATCATAGTGCCAAAAACACTACTTGGAACACTGGAGGTACTCAATATTTGACAACATCAATACTTTCCTACCTAGTTAAGCTTGCTTTACATTACTCCTCAGAAGGAATCCTAATAGCTAAGGTGGTCTCCTCTAAGTTCAAACCTAAATCAGTCTTCAAATTTTTTTTCATGCTACTCCTCATCCTACAAACTTCCTCCCCCTCTCCCTGCCTCCACATACATATCACCCATACACCCATCTTAATCCACTTAGGGACCACTTAGGTCTCACTTTCACTCACTTGACAATTATCCGAATACCCAATATGTACTCAGCACTGTGCTGCCTTTTCCTATCCCCTTCCTTACCATTTCAAGATATTACTACTAGACTCCTCAATTTCTGCAACATATACTTTACAGTTTGATAATTAATCACATTACAACCTTGACCTGCATTTATTGTGCCTATCTTCTCACACAGAATTTAAGTTACAGAGACAAAGGCAATATCTTGTCATTATATAATCTCCCCTGGCCTAACATCCCCATTTCTATCATAAATTCTCATTACTTTTGAATACAAGAAAAGAAATTCTTTAACAACAGTACCAGATTTTAGTGTTTTTGTTTCAAGCAATTCTCAAAGAAAAAGAGGGAAACTCAAAACTGACCTGGAGAAAAAGCATTATATACAGGCCATAAATTAATTTATAACATTTGCCACGTTCTCATCCAAGAAATAGGACCCATGAGGACAAGCAAGGTAAAACACTGATGAGATGGCCAGGTGTGGTGGCTCATGCCAGTAATCCTAGCACTTTGGGAAGTCGAAGTGGAAGGATTGCTTGAGGCCAGGAATTCGAGACCAGCCTGAACAAGAGCAAGACCCAATCTCCACAAAGAATAGAAAAATTAGCCAAGTGTGGTGGTACACCCCAGTAATCCCAGCTACTTGGGAGGCTGAGGCAGGAGGATCTCTTGAGCCCAGAGTTCCAGACTGCATGTGCTATGATGACACCACTGAGCACTCTAGTCCAGAAGACAGAGCAAGACCATGTCTCCAACAAACAAACAAATAAAAAATATGCATGATGAGAAAAATACGTGATTTATATGGACAACAAAGGCCTTGAAACTTTAGGTGAAGCACTGTTGAATGGATATGCTAACCTGAATTAGTGTCAATGGGTTTGATAAACACAGCACTAATTCTCATTTGCTTTAACCCCACCTACATCTTCAACTAGCACAGTATCTCAAACATACAGAGAATGCCTACTGATTTATGTATACCTATTAAAGATTTTTAAAATTTCATAATAAAAACATGTTAAAATTACAGCTTTTACAAGGCAAGAATCATCTCACAAGAAGCACCAGTTCTGATATATAAATATAGGTCAAAATGTCATACCTAACAATTATTCTTATACCTCAAAATAGTTGAAACTTTATTTATTTATTTATTTATTTTTTTGAGACAGAGTCTCACTCTGTTGCCCAGGCTAGAGTGAGTGCCGTGGCGTCAGCCTAGCTCACAGCAACCTCAAACTCCTGAGCTCAAGGGATCCTCCTGTCTCAGCCTCCCGAGTAGCTGGGACTACAGGCATGCGCCACCATGCCCGGCTAATTTTTTCTATATATATTTTTAGCTGTCCATATAATTTCTTTCTATTTTTAGTAGAGATGGGGTCTCGCTCTTGCTCAGGCTGGTCTCGAACTCCTGAGCTCAAACTATCCGCCCACCTCGGCCTCCCAGAGTGCTAGGATTACAGGCGTGAGCCACCGCGCCCGGCCGAAACTTTATTTTAATGTGGAATTTCTATAGAAGAGTGAGTAAAGCTAACTTATTTTAAGCAATAAATCACTTTGTTAACAAACAAAGGTGATCTCAAATGTATCACCAGGGAATTCCAAAGTCAGTAAGGTTAAGAATATCATCCCAAATGTCAACAATTGTATTTATACCTGAAATCTGTTTCTAAATTTGTCTTCCAATTTAGTATGCCAGAACACTTGCATAAAGTGAAATATGTTCTCCTATTAAAGCAATCTTCTTTTTCCAAAACTCACAATTGGCATGTAAAGAGACATAATCTGAACATCTTAGAGCCCTGCATATTGTACACAATTGAATTCCACTACTTTTATCCCCTATTCTGAGTTAATCTTTTAATTATCCATTTTGTTTTCCTCCTTAGCAAAATATGAGGGGAAACCCCATTACTAAATAAGCTTCAAAAAATAGATATGCATAAATGTTGAAATTCATCTTTAGTGCCAGCAACACACACACAACAGAAAGAGTTGAGGGTAAGTTCTTAGTGACCTGATCACATTATACTATTGTCTTCTAGCCATAATTACTAGACCACCATCACCAGTGTAGCAACTAACACAAAATATTTTTTATTTTTCAAGTACTGGGTTAAATGCTTTACATAGAATTAGCTCATTTGATCCTCAAACTTGTGGAAGGAGTACAATTTTTATTACCATTTTAAAAATGAAGAAGCCTAAGGTCTTTAATTGGCAGAGCCAAGTATCCAATCTGTTTCACTGCAGAGACCTTGCTCTTTAAATCAGATATGTATTAGCTATCATGAAGAACTGGGACCAAAGGGTAAAGTTTCAGATAAACAGATTTTGATTCAATGTATTAGTAAATGTATCTACCTAGCAACAGAAGGGGCTGTATCATTGCGGGGGGGGGGGGGGGTAGCAAGTCTTCAAAATAGAGTCCTAATGATCATGTGTCAGACAGTATTACAGAAGAAACTCCTAAACTAAATACAAGAAATAGAAGCCCGTGCAGTGGCTCATGCCTATAATCTCAGCAACTCAACTGGCCAGGCTAGGCAAGAGGATCCCTTGAGGCCAAGAGTTCAAGACCACCTTGGGCAACACAGTAAGATCTCATCTCTGAGAAAATGAAAACTGCTAGGACTATAGGCATGATCCACTGAGCCTGGCCCTACGACCAGATTTTTTTTATGAGGAAGATACTCACAAAAATATCTTAGAAACAACATGGAATACAAAGAAAGATATGTGAGATAAAATCTTGACCCAAAATATTTAATAATAGCTTTTTAAAAAACTATTTCAGGGACTAATACTCATATGCATGTCATCATGGTTGCCAAGCAATCAATGCAACAAAAGCAACCATCACCAAGAGACTGAGGGAAATGGCTTATTGTAATCAGACTGTAGGATATAAGCACACTTAGTTAATGTGTAAGCTGTACCTATCCTATATTTCATCAGACTAAGTACTAACCCAGCCCTCCAGTCCTACTCTTGCTTAACCACATTAAACAGGAATACGAAAATACACAGTGGTCAGTGCTTTCATGTTGTTATAGCCTTTCATGCAAATTAGCTGGTAAAAACTCACCTTCAAAATAAAAATAATGAAAGTAAAACCTGTGATGTGACTAAACTTAAACACATGAGAAAGTTGAGGTTTTTCTTTTTTTACACAAAGATGATAATTTCAGAACTCTTTCCTTCATGAACACCTGCTTGCTTTGGTATTAAAATTAAAAATGCTTCTGAAAATAATTGAATTCTCTTATATTTCACAAGCAAGTTTTTTCTGTTATAAAGAAAAAGTGAAAAAATATACATAAGCTGCTTCTATTTTAGTAGCATAGCAAATACAGCAACTCAAAGTTTCTAGCATAATAGATCACCACTGGACCAAAATCAAAACACACTGAAAAGCAATGAAATTCTGTTCTCTTGTGGAACAAAAGCTTAAATGCAATAGCTTTTTTTTTTTTTTTGGTGAAAAGTTAAAACATTTTTTAAAAACTGTAATTAATGCTTGGGATATAGAAAGTTTGAAGTCAACTAACACAAGTACAAGTAGGGCAAAAGCTACCCATGTCTTAAATTAAAAAAAAAAAAACAAAAAACCCTGAAATTCTTACAAGGCAAAGCCAATGATAATGCAGGGTCATTATGAACTACAATGCACTGAATACACCACCATTCACCATTACACCACAGAGGGATAATAAGGTTAAAATAAAGTGTAGTCCTTTTTATTACAAGAGGTCCATCTGCTGAGGCATCTTGCTCTTGCTCTGTAAACCTATCTTGTCCTTCCTCAATAAACTTTGTTTCATGCTTGCCTTGCTTTTGTGTGTCTGGTCATTCTTTGGCCAAGAGCACACCAAGAACTGAGAACAGACAAGACTACCGATCCAAACCCAACAAAAGAACAGATTCCAAATAGGTGTGGGAAACCTTTCTTCAAGGTGCAACTTGAGGCTTTGTTGAGTCTTCCTTTGTACTATCAGCAACACTGGAGTTTTTCTGAAGAGCTTGAGTATGGTGACTACAGTCTTTGCCTGGTGCCATTCTCTCTCCTTTTGGATGACAGGTTCCACCAGCATGACACAATTTCAAGTTTTACCTGCAGAGCTGACCACAGCAACATCACACTTCAAAAGGAGAAAGCCTAAGAGAGTGAAGCTGACGCCCAGGGGTCAGAAATGCACCAATGAATGCCTACTTCAAGAACACTGGAGAATTGAAATGGCTGCTGTGATAGTTCTAAAACTAAAATACATTCAAGAAAGAAATGTTTTTTAAAATAATTATGTCTAATTATACTTAAGAAATAAAGAGGTTCTTAGTATTAATCAAAAAATAAAAAAATAAAGTGCTATCTGCATGGTAGCAAAAGAATGGAAATAATCTAAATGTCCCACAAAAGAGTGGATGAATAACCCTGGTATATCAATGTAGTATGTATGCAGCTTCAAAAAGTAATGGAGATTTCTGTATACCATTCTGGAATCATCTCCAGAATGTACTAAGTGAAAAAAACAAGAAAAAGAACAATACGCTACATTTTGTGTAAAGAGGGGTAGGGGAATACCATATATGTATTTGTTTCTACTTTCAAAATGGAAAAATGGAAGACTCAAACAAGAGGAGACATCAATGGTTACATATTAAAGGAAATAGGAGGACCAGGTCTAGTGGCTCACACCTGTAATCCCAGCACTTTGGGAGGCCAGTGAATCACTTGAGCCCAGGAATTTGAGGCAGAGTCTCTAAAAAATAAAATAAAATAAAAAAGAAAATGGCGAGGAAAGAACAGGGATGAAAGCTATACCTTTTTAAACATTTTACTGTATTGACTTTGGAATCATGTAACATGTATTTTTTGTAGGAGAAAGAAAAAAAACAATTTTTAAAAACTGAAATCAAACTATATATAAGCTGGTGATTAGCATAGCTACGTGCATAAAAGTTAAACTAAAAATTATTTTGACTACATATCATTAATGGAATATACCCTAAAGGCAAAAATCAGAGAAATTTTGAGCTATATTTAGTAGTTTTAACCTTATAATGGTATTGTAAATGAAACTGTCATATATAAATAAAGCAAACAAGTTATTCCATTAATCAGGAACCAAGATTTTCAATATAAGAGATACGGTACAAGTATTTTTAAAATAAAAAAAAAAACTTTGAATACTTAAATGTGAACTGGAAAAACTAGTATGAACTCAAGGGTTTCTTTTTCTAAAAAATATATGTATCTTAACTCTATTCATTGAAATGGCCTGGAAGCACTGACAAACCAGAAGCAATGAGTAGCACAATTAGTATCTAGATTGTGGTCTCTAAATACCACTAAAGGATCCACGCTCACATGTTAAATGGCTGCATCCAGGACTAAGGTAGGAAGTATACAAATGAGCCTGGGCCAATGAAGTTATCAAAGATTAACAGGATCATGCAAAAAGACACAGAAGCCAATATGAAAGACTTCCAGTGAACAAAGGTGAGATATTTGAGCAACAGTAAGAACAAAAATGAAGGTAGGCACAGCAGCTCACACCTAAGATCCCAGCTACTTGGGAAGCTCAGGCAGGAAGATTGCTTGAGGCCAGAAATTCAAGATCAACCTAGGCAACATAGAGAGCTCGTCTCTCTAAAAATAAAAATAAAAATGAGTGCAATGCATTGAAACACAGTAATTATGTTAAAATGAACTCATTTTTTAAAAGTTCACATTAATCACCCTTGCCAGTAAGATACGAACTCATTACCTGAAAATTGGCAAAGGGAAAGAATCCAGTATTTTTCCTACCTTTCGTGTAAGAACTGTATTTCAGGGCAAAGAGTTGGTAGTAGTTTTTCTTTATAGAAGAATTCCAGCTAATAAATGCAAAAGGAATACTGAAATTAGAAGAAACACTACTTTATGACCCCCAGTAAGTGAAAGGTTAATGGGGAACTTTGTAATGGGTGGATCAGGCCGAGTACACCAAAACCCACTGATCAATTTTGACATCACTAAAAAAGCTAAGACAACTTGATACATTTCCCCTGATATGATGCAACAGGTAACCAATAAACTGCCTTAAGCAAGGGAAAAAGGATCTGATGTAATTACCACTTTCCAAAAAATATAGGGAATAGAAAAACATGTTAAAGGACATCACAAGGGTGCATACAACTGGTATATAGGTAAACTCCATGATATAGGGACTATTATAGATTAAGAGAGACTGGAACTTTGGTAATCACATCATTATTTAGATGCTGATTTTTTTAAAAAACAATTAAACACGGACTAGGTATTAAATAACATTAAGGAATTATTGCCAATTGCACTAAGTATAATAATGATACTGCTGGACAGGGGTTAAGCCTTTTCCTCTTAGAGATATATAGTATTTAAGTGTGAAATAACAGAATATCTAGGGTGCTTTAAAATATTCCAGTAACAACAAAAAATGGGGGATAGATGAGTAGACATAACCAAAATGGCAAAATGTTAGTTAATTGCTGAAGTTGTTCAGTACACTGAATTGCAGTGGGGGCATTTCTTCATTATACTATTCTCTCCTGTGAATGTTTTAAATTTTAAATAAAAAAATTTAATGTTTAATTACAGCATGAAAGAGGACAACAAATCTCCATACAAGTAAACAGCATGAAGAGAGACCGTGTATGCACATGCAACAGTCAGAGAGAGTAGTCAGTAGTATGCTGGCAAAATATATGCATCCCATTACCCATCTACCACCACACTCTCCCAATTCAGGACCCATTTACCTGGTTGTAGCTGAGCACTAATCCCTTGACCCAAACAGAAGTAATCACCAAGATTTACTCATCTGACTTAGACTTTATTTTTATGGTTGTGAGAATTTCAATAGCAACAGCAAATATATACACATATAAAAAAATCATAAATACGTAACCACAGTGAACATTATGCTATGATGGAAAATATTTTCCATAAATTAACTTTTGCCAAATAATATCGACGTGTAGTTCTACTTTAGGGTCATTCAATTTTAAAAATCTCAAAATGAGAAACTTGGGGGAAAAATTCAACAAAAGTAGATATAAAACTATTTTGTGTTCAGGAAAGAAAGAACATTAACCTTGAATATTTAAATCCATGTTTCATTCACTTGCCAGTCTTTTAGGATAAGGCACCACAGTGCTAAATTTTTATTTCCTGTGAAAATTATCTTTTGAGTTCTTAAGCTAAACAGAAAAATAAGAGTATTTTTTATATCATTTTGCAGATTAAAAACCTGGTTCCAATTTTCACTTCCAGATATCAAATTTCACCTAAAAGGAACCAAAATCTACTAGTATTGATATCTGGCCTACAGATCCTTTTAGTTTCTGTAAATTCATTAAATACTAATGAAATATAATTGTATATTCATATAATAAAGCTAGTTGATCTATAAAACAGAATTTTATCATAACTTAACCCCATTGTTAGTTTTGTATATCAAATGTCAAGTTATACTATAGCAGAATTTTAGAAATTGCAACTGGTCCACAGCCCTAGCCTTCGAGTTCCTAGCCACTTAATCACACAAGTACCATCAATCAACAGCTCATTAGAGACCGAATCTTATGCTCTCTAACAAGAACTACTACAAGCTGACAAGGCAGATGCAACCCTCACAGGTACAACAAAAGGTAAAATGACAGAGACTAGAGCTTGGAATTAACAATGGTAGCCAAAAGTCAAAGTAGGCAGCTGGTTTTCATGCCTACATCTACTTTGGTGAGAGCACTGAAAACCAAAGCTAACAATGTGTAAATATTATTAACAAGTATGATGAAAAATAACTACAGGCTGAGTATTCCTTATCTGAAATGCCTCAGACCAAAAATGTTTCAGACTGGATTTTTCCAGATTTTAGAATATTTGCATATACATAATGAAATATCTTGGGGACAGAACCCAAGTCTAAACACCAAGTGTATGTTTCATATGGACCTTACATGTAGTCTCAAAAGTAATTTAATATACTATTTATTTTTTTTAGAGATAGGGGCTTGCTCTGTCACCCAAGCTGGTGTGCAGTGGTGTGATCATAGCTCACTGCAGCCTCAAACTCCCGTGCTCAAGCAATCCTCCTGCTTCAGCCTCCTGTAGTTGAGACTACAGGCACATGCCACCACACCTGGCTAATTTTTCTAATTTTATTTTTTTTATTTTTTTAGAGACCTAACCTCATTATGTTGCCCGGGCTGGTCTCGAACAACGGGCCTCAAGTGATCCTCCCACATCCCAGCATCCAATCACTGGGATTACAAGAGTGAGCCACCACGCCTAGCTCAATATTTTTAATAATTTTAGGGATGCTGAATAAACTGGGTGTTCTGTGCCTGCATTTGACTGCAGCCCTTTGCATGAGGTTAGGTGTAGAATTTTCCACTTGTGGCATCATGTTGGCACACAAAAAGTTTTGAATTTTGAAACGTTTTGGATTTCAAATCTTCAGATTTGGGATGCTCAACCCGTATACAGTTTAAGAACGGTACCACCTAAAAAGAACTATACAGCCTAAATTTTCTGGTAGGGTCTTTCCAGTGCCTCTGTCCAGTGGCATGATACAATTGCTCTTATCTCCCATTAGGAACTCTCAAAATCCCAGATGGGGAGGCACCACAGTACAATGTATAGGTTAAGAGCAAAAGCTATAAAGTCAGTCAACCTTAATTTGAATACCAATTTCAACATTTTTAAATCTAAGTCACCAAGAGAAGTGGAGGCCAAAGAGGTTACCTATAAAACTAAAACAGCAGTACTTCAAAGAGAGGATGAGTATTTAAAATCTTTCATATAGTGCCTGGCACATAGTTAATGCTCAATAAATGGGAGCTATTAGCAATCTGAATTACATATTACTATTTGTAAGATCCTTTGATTAACAATAGTCTCCACTATTAGAAAATAAGCTCCACAATAGCCAGGGCCTTGCTAATTTTTACAACCCCAGGGTCTTGGAACTGATTAGGAACACAGTAAACAATTTTGTACATTCAAGGAATACAGAGGTAGAGATAGGAGATGAGAAGCACAGAGACATTGAGGAGAATAGCGAAGATAATGGAGTAGTCCCAAAGGAGCAAGGAAAAGGGAGTAAATACCTAACTGTGGTCTTCAGGACAGTGCTACTTGACTAAGAGTTTGCTACTTACCCCCAAGTATACAAATTGAGAATAAGAATATAGAAATTTTAGAGCAATTTGACCTTGACCAGTGATCAGTAGGCTTGTATTTTTTTAAGTTTATTAGAAAATAATTATAGATTCACAGGAAATTGCAAAAATAGTAGAAATTGTACTTTTTAACTAGCTCTAACAGTGGCATCTTATATAGCTGTAGTACAATATCAAAACCAGGAAATTGACCTTGGTACATTACTGCCAACTAGAATAAATCTTACTCAGTTTTCAACATTCTTTTTTTTTTTTGTTAAGAAAGAGTCTCACTTGCATTCATATTCATTTGCATGTGCATGTAGTTCTATTCGATTTTATTCTGTGTATATATTCATGTATCTACCACCACAACTGATATATAACTGTTCTATCAGTGGCCCTGTATTTCAATCTCTGAATTTTTCACTTTGTTTTTCTAGTAATTTATTTTCATTGGATGGATGAGAAATATATTTATTCATTCATTCATTTATTGGAGCTATTGCTCCAGCTAGAGTGAAGTGGTGTCATCGTAGCTCACTGCAAACTCAAACCCCTAGGCTCAAGTGATCCCCCTGCCTCAGTCTCCCGAATAGCGGGGGACTACAGGCACGTACCACCAGGCCCAGCTAATTTTTCTATTTTTTGTACAGACAAGTTCTCACTCTTCCTCAGGCTGGTCTCAAACTCCTGACCTCAAGCAATCCTCCTGCCTTGGCCTCCCAGAGTGCTAGGATTATAGTCATGAGCCACCGTATCTGGCCTCATTGTTTTTAAAATGTAAGTCCATGATAGAGTGAAATTAAGAAGGAAAAAAAATAACCTAGTCCTTCACCACAGAGTTTGAGAAACCACTAAAGTAGAACATGCACAAACTGGCCTTATCCCATTTGAAACTTAACTTCCTAAATAATTGATAATTGAATTTATCTATCTCCTATGGGTAGCAGACAATCCTAAATTGAAGCATACACAGATAGACCTCACTTTTCATGTCAGAGTTTTTCTGCTGCCTAATAAAGTTCTATTCTTCATTCTTCAGTCTTTTACTCCCATGGTACCCAACAGACCAAAGTAGACAAAAGCCAAGATTTCACTTTAAAACAGGGCCTCCAGAAACTTCAATGTTCATCCAAAATCTTTGGTAAAAAGGATTATTTTCTTACCTTTCTAAATTCCTCAAAAATCACTGGAATCATTTCTTACCTGGAGCCTTGAGAAATTTTTCAATGTGTTTAGACTACAAGTCATTTATTAAGACATTTTCTTTTGGCTCCTAGATTTTCTACACTCTTGTTTGTATAGGTGTGACTAGGACCCTGTTAACTACATTTCTCTTTGGCACTAATACCAGCTATTAAAGGGAAATTGAAAGGGCAGATAATAGAATTTGCTCCTTGTTGTTGGTCACAGTTCCTATGTGTACTGACCCATCAATGCACTTCACCCTGACAAGGGCACTGGTTCCAGTTTCTACCTCTTTTTCCCCACAATTCCAGACCAGCCTGACTACAGCCCCTCATAGACACCAGCACCAGTTGGCCAACAACTGCTCCTCAGAAGTCCCAGCTCCAAAGGGCCCTATCCAGGGTTCTAGTTCTGGTAACCCTCTTCCTTTTTTCTCCCAGCCCTAGGGTAGGTTGTGTGTTACCCCAGTGTCCCCTTTTTCATTTTTCCAGTTCTCCAAAAACTCTTTTAAACTAATTCCTTACATGAAATTATATTTTCCTGACTGATACAGACTAAAATAATCCAAAAGCCTAAAGCACTTTTCTTAAAAGTTTATAATAGGGCTGGGCGTGGTGGCTCACACATGTAATCCTAGCACTCTGAAAGGCTGAGGTAGGATGATCTCTTGAGCTCAGGAGTTCAAGACCGGTCTGAACCCTAAGCAAGAGTGAGACCCTGTCTATTTCTAGAAATAGAAAAAATTAGCTGGCCGTGGTGGCTCACACCTGTAGTCCCAGCTACTCAGGAGGCTGAGGCAGGAGGCTTGCTTGAGCCCAGGAGGTTGAGGTTGCTGTGAGCTAGGCTGACGGCACGGCACTCTAGCCCAGATGACAAAGCAAGACTCTGTCTCAAAAACAAAACGAGTTTATAAAAAATAAGAAACATAAAACAGAAGTCATTATTCAAAAATAGTTGTGGTACTCATCATTCTAATACCAAGATGAAATACTGTGAGCTTCTTACAATGCCACTCTAAAAAGTATGAAACTAGGACAGGTCATGTTTTCCTGAAAATTTAACACATTTAGAAACTGTACATACCCCCACTGTTAAATCTGGTTAAAAAAAATAAAAAATAAATTTTTTAAAAACTGCACTTTTGGAAATTAGATCCTCAATATATGATTTTTCACTAGTGTTCTCTAACAAGTGTAAGCAAATTTTCTATAAAGGACCAGACGGTAAATTTTAGGCTTTGAAAGCCAAGCAGTCTTCTATTACAACTATTCAACTAAGCTGTTGTGTGAAAGAAGTCACATATAATATGTAAATGAACACGGCTATGTTCCAATAACCCTTTATTTATGGACACAGAAATTTGCATTTCTTATCATTTTCACAAGTCACAAAATACTATTCTTTTTTCAATTTATTAGCTCACAGGCTGGATTTGACCAACTGGCCAGTTTGCCAACCTCTGGTCTAGATTGTGTCACCTACAAAATCAAAGTATTATACTTATTGATGGGCTCAAAAAAAAAAAAAAGTTAGTAAACATAGACTTAAACTATAATAACAGAACTAAATTGAAACATTACCGAAACAGAATAATGTTACCCTCCTCAAACTTTTCTTTTAATGAAGACAAAAGATACAAAAATTATCTGACAGGGAAATTTCAAAGTATGATCTCCCCTAGCGTTCTCCAACCTTTTATAGCTTCTTTCTATCTCTATGCTACCATAAAATGAACACTGGTTTTTAAATTAACTTTGAGTCAATGAAAATTTCTGAATCAGAGGTTCATTAATTAGGGTCTTAAATTAATGATGTTCAACTTAGAACTGAGGTTAGAGTAATAAAAGCCCAATATTCCAAAAAATTTTCAAGTAGAAAATAATATACAGACATCTAATCAACTTAACATACAAGTTTCTTATTTCAAAGTGACCATGATTGCACAGCCTCTACTGTTAATCCACAACTACTCTGATTTCCCTACTATCAGCTATCAAGAAGAATATCTCTTCAGCATCTTATACCCCCACAAATATGCACATTATCGCCACTTGTAAACTCTTGTTCATCTGTCCAAAAACCATGAGTTAAAGTCCTAAGAGCACCCTTGAACTTGGAATAACCCACCACCTGAACACAGCATGCAGTGATCAAGACAACAAAAGTAGCATAAGCAGCAATGGTTTCTCATGTATGTATAACATGAGAAAGGCGTTAAAAATATTATCCCTCTCAACAAGACGCAAGTTACCTATGCATATACTTCTTCTGGTCTCCTTTGATATATGGAATGACAATGAATGAAGGCATGGATTTCATATAGGATTAAAAATTCCTGACCGGGCACTGTTGGCTCACATCTATAATCCTAGCACTCTGGGAGGCCAGGGTGGGAGGATCGCTTGAGCTCAGGAGTTCTAGACCAGCCTGAGCAAGAGCAAGACCCTGTCTCTACCAAAATAGAAAAAGTTAGCCAGGCATGGTGGCATGCTCCTGTAGTCCCAGCTACTCAGGGGGGTGAGGGAGAAGGATGGCTTAAGCCCAGCAGATTGAGGCAGCAGTGAGCTAAGATCCCGCCACTACACTCTACCCAAGGTGACAGAGTGAGACCCAGTCTCAAAACATAAAAATAACAAAAAATAAAAATAAAAAAAGAGTTCGGGTCTCCTTCACTCACAGGGATTGACCCATTCCTTCTCTGGAATGTACAAAAAAAAAAAAAAAAGTTCAACCTCAGCCAGTCTTTGTAAACATTACGTTAAAAAGTCTCAATTATAAAGAAAAAGTTTAAATGTAACCTTATAATTGCTTCATACAGTTTAAGATAGAAAACTGAAATTCTGTGTATGCTAGGTATAAAAAGCATCAGCTATCTTAGAAGAGAACAAAAGCTTCAATTTTTAGAGTACCAAGTTTTCTACCATTTTTCAATGTCTTTCAGTATATCCAAAAGCAAACAGCCTTGGATTTATCACATCTGAGGTTCCTCACTTCCTTTTGGCCCCTAATATTCATAAAGTGATAAATGAGACTAATGATTTGAGGGATTTGGGTACAGAGTCAACAGAAAAAGAGTAAAGTACAGTTCACTCTTAGTTAAGGATTACCCATCTTGGAAAATACACAAGTACAAGACAACTGAAAAGGGTGGGAGGGCGGGGAACAGTCTAGCACAAAACACAATAGGCTATCCTACCTAAGGCAGCACTCATGTTCTCTCAGACCACCATCATGAAATGCCTGATTTTCATCAGTTGGTCTCGACCAGGACCAACAGAAGGTTTTTATAAAAGTGCTCCCAGCACCAAGTCACTGCCATAAACCCAACACATACCTCTCAATTCCCTGGCCTCCTTCATTCTAACCTTATAGTTATTTACAAATGTCTTATGATGGATTTCAGCAATTATTAATGCTATTACTAGTAAAAGAATATTCACTCTATCAGGAAATTAGACTATAGTTATAAAGAGGTCAAATCAAACATTTACTAAGCATGTACTATTATGCACATTGCTATAGTTACTGGGATTCCTCCATTTAAAATAATGTACCACATTCATCATAGCCCTTGAGTTTTCTAGTACACAGATCTATAAAATCCCTTAGGTCCTAGCAACAAAACCAAAAAGTCTAAATCATGCAAAAGAATAGATGAATGCTAAGATAGCCAGACTTTAATGAAATGTTAGCTTTTCTTGATGCTTTGTATTAGTAACTACCCACAGCATCTTAAAAATTGGAGAATATAAAATTAAACATGCACAAAAACACGTCTTTTAAAGTACTTATATGGAGGCCAGGCACTGTGGCTCATGCCTGTAATCTCAGCACTCTGGGAGGCTAAGGCAGGAGGAACGCTTGAGGTCAGGAGATCAAGACCAGCCTGAGAAAGAGCGAGACTGTGTCTCCACAAAAAAATAGAAAAATTAGCCATGCGTGGCGTGGGCCTGTGGTCCCAGCTACTTGGGAGGCTGAGGCAGGAGGATTGCTTGAGCCCAGGAGTTTGAAGTTGTAGTGAGCTATGATGATGCCACTGCACTCTAGCTGGGTCAAAAAAAAAAAAAGATACTTATATGGAAATAAATAGTAATGATGAAAATTAAAACGATTAAGCAATCAGTACATTTCACAAAAGCACATAGCTAACAACAAATTTTATAGCAAGCATATGCATGGATGAAAAAATGTCCTACCACAGTCAGGTTCTAACTCTTGCCCCTAATTTGATACCCTCTGATGACATCATTATCTTCTTTAATAAAAAAAGTTGTCAAAGAAAGAACACCAAGTATTTGTTGGAAATCTCATTGTCTCCCTAACATGCCTGAGCAATGCCATATCAGGGGAAACACTCTCTTTATGTGCAATCACCACCATTTCAATGTGTTCAGTGAGTTCATATTCAGCTAGTAACATTATTTCCTTACGCAAACTGCTATTAATTTGCCAAAAAGACTATACTAAACTGGTTGTGGTGGCTCACACCCGTAATCCTAGCACTTTGAAAAGCTGAGGATGGAGAATCACTTGAGGCCAGGATTTCGAAACCAGCCTGGGCACCATAGCAAAATCTCATCTCTAAAAATTATTTTTAAATTAGCCAGGAATGGTGGAAGATCAACACCAGCTTGGGCAACACAGGGAGACCCCTTGTCTCTAAAAATAATGAAAAATTTAGCAAGGCATGGTGTTATGAGTCCTAGAGACTTGGGAAATGTGAGGATCACTTGAGCCCAGGAGTTCAAGGATACAGTAAGCTATGATCATGCCACTGCTTTCCAGTCTGGGTGACAGAGTGAGACCCTATCTCTTAAAAAAAAAAAAAAAATTATAATTGTGACAACTGGTTTCCGGAATAATTGTACAACAATACAAGTTGGTTTTTGTTCTTTAATGGATATGATGAACTTAAGCTGGAAGAGTATACCTATTATGCTTACCTTGAGGACAACTTCAGGACTATGTTTTCTTTTCTATTTTACCTTTTTTGAGACAGTGTCTTGCTCTGTCACCTGGGCTAGACTCCAGTGGCGCCATCAAAGCACACTGCAACCTCAACCTCCAAGCTCCAGGGATCCTCCTGCCTCAGCCCCTGAAGTAGCTGGGACTAGAGGCGTGTGCCACCATGCCTGGCTAATTTTTCTATTTTTTGTAGAGATGGGGTCTCAGTCTTGCTCAGGCTGTTCTGGAAACCCTGGCCTCAAATAATCCTCCCACCTCAGCCTCCCAAAGTGCTAGGATTATAGGCGTGAGCCACCTTGCCCAACCTAAGAGTACCTTTTCACCTATTTCTAACAAAATGTTTTATTGTGCCTCAACAAAACTCACCTCTTTACTACAGATAATTCTTAACTACATTTTCACAGAGAAGCAGTGCCATAAAAGGTGTAGCTTATGTTTGAGAGTTGATGCAGATACTCTGATATAGAATTGATAAATTAATAGAAGAGCTGTATTTTAAATGGACATTTTTAAAGTCTTTGTGTGTGCTCAAGACCAGAATAACTGGATTTACACAGAAAGGGTTTTTTCAGCCACCTATATAACTTATGAAAAATAACTTTTGCTCTACTTTACATTTACACAGAACTCACAGAAATTCTAAACCTTAAAATTGGCATCTTCTACCCACTCAAATAGAGTATGTAATTAACAACTATTCACCAAGAGACCAAATATCAGAAAAAAGGCTTAAAATACAAGTTAGATCGTGGGTTCACAAAGAGCTAATCATGAAGCAAATATTTGTGATCACTGTACAGTACTACTCAAAGAGAGGGTCCAAACACACCTGGCAGAGAAGTAGCCCATAGGTAGGAAGAGGTACAGTCAAAAACTGTGACTTGCTCTAGGTTCTTGGAAGCCCACAGCAATGTGCCCATCAAGTAGACCTCCAGCAGCCTGCCAATACAATTAGTCTTATCAACACCCACACCATCCCAAGGATATGTTCACTTGCATTCCAAAATAAAAAGCATCTACAGGAATTCAGATCAACCTTAAATTTCCATTGAAATAACTGATGTATTTGTTCAATTGGAAAAGACACTAATGTAACCATTAGCTTGACCAAAAAGAAAAAAAAAAAGACTACTGAATTAAACATAATGTGTATTATACATGAATTCCAAAGCTAAGAAACTCAAATACAACATTTTATTAACATATAATAACCCAAAATTACACAAGGTAACTGCCTCTCATTTGAATCCATGAGAGTATACTTTCAAATACTGTGTAAGTCCTACTATGAAAAAACAACAAATCTATTGAATTTTGTCTTAGCTTTGTTGGCCAGCTTCAAACCAACCATTTTCAAGATCTCCACTTATATGTCTTCAGTTTTCTCTTTAAAATCAGTAACTAACTAAATTAGTGCAAGAATAAAAGTTATCTATTTAATCCATAAGCACAATACAAGTAGAAGTATGAGATAAAAAAAAAAAAAAAAAACACCCTAAACAAAATCACCTAAACACCATCATGAATAACCAGAAAAACTTGCCTTGTGGAGCAATGTATTTGCAAGGAGACACCATCCACATAGCACAATACGATATGTCCTAAGGCCTTTTTAAACTGCTTACCATGATAACTAGAAATCTTAAGAAAATAAAGCAACTTAACAGTAAATCCATACTGTAGAATATTGTTCAACTGTTAAAAAAAAAAAAAGATGAGCACATCTTATACATAAATACAAACATACAGATAATACAGAACACAGAAAAAAGGCAGTAAGATATATGCAACAGTATGACTCTACTTTGGCAAAAAACAAAAACCAAACAAAAGGAAAAGGTCTGGAAAGGTATACTAAATTGTTAGTAGTGATTACCTCTTGGATGTGGGACTTGAAAACATGGAGCAGGGAAGAGATGTTCAGGGAGGATTTTTATTTTTCCATCTATAAACATCTGTTGTTGTGGTAAGTTTTTTTTGTTTTTTTTTTTTTAATTTTTTTCTTATTTTGTCCAACTATAGTATATGACTTTCAAAGTTGGGGCAATTAAAAAATAAAAAAAAACATTTTAAATACCACCAGATCTTGTCATTGTTTTTTAAAATATTGCATTTATGATTAGTACATGGAGATAATAAAGTCCCTCCAAAGCTTGATTTTAAAGTTATCCTAGGCTGAAAAAAGAGGACATATTTGGAACAACTGGCAAAATTTAAATATGAACTGTGTATCAGATATTATGATTATAAATGTTAAACTGCCTCAAGTTGATTATTGTATATTGATTATCTAAAAGAATGCTTGTTCTAGGTAATACTACAAAATATTTAGGGGAGAAGGATCATGATGTCTGCAACTTACTCTCAAAATGTTCAGCCAAAGATAAATAAAAATGAATTTTTTTACATAGAAAGGTAATGTAAATGTAGCAAAATTTCTTCCTTCCTTTTCTTTTCTTTTTTTTTTTGAAACAGAGACTCACTCTGTTGCCCAGGCTAGAGTACCATGGAGTCAGCCTAGCTCACAGCAACCTCAAACACTTGGGCTCAAGCAATCCTCCTGCCTCAGCCTCCCGAGTAGCTGGGACTACAAGCATGTGCCACCATGCCTAGCTAATTTTTTCTATATATATTTTTAGTTGCCCATATAATTTCTTTCTATTTTTAGTAGAGACGGGGTCTCGCTCTTACTCAGGCTGGTCTTGAACTCCTGAGCTCAAACAATCTGCCCGCCTCGGCCTCCCAGAGTGCTAGCATTACAGGCATGAGCCACTGCGCCTGGCCACAAAATTTCAATTACTGCTTAATCTAGGCTAAAAGTATATGGGAATTCATTATATTGTTCTTGCAACTTTCCCTTCAAGTTTGAAATTTTTTCAAAATAAAGTTGTTTATTCCCCAAACAGTAGACCTCTCAGAAAAAGGAAGGACTCTAAATTGGATTTTCAGTAACTTTAGGTGTGGTTTAGTTTCTAATATGAATTGTCTCTCAGGCTCTTACAATAATAATTCATATTTTTACTGCATTACAAAATAAGGTGCTCTACAGCACTCTTGAAAGAATTAATGGAAACTATAAAGCTGGCCAACTTTTGATTCTCTAATCTAGGCTGGCAATCTTTTGCCATCCAACATATAACTATTATACCTTCCCTGCAAAAACTGACAGTGCTCATAGAACAACAATGATTATTAGGGTCGAGAAAAATTATTACAAATATCTATTACAGAATAAATAATAATGCATTTAAATTTTTTAAATGAGAATAGAGGAGGCTGAGGCGGGAGGATTGCTTAAGCTCAGGAGCTCAAGACCAGCCTGAGCAAGAGCAACACCCGTTTCTACTAAAAATAGAAAAATTAGCCAGGCATCATGGACTTGCCTGTAGTCCCAGCTACTCAGGAGGCTGAGGCAGGAGGAGGATCCCTTGAGCCCATGAGTTTGAGGTTGCAGTGAGCTATGACGATACCAGGGCAACAGAGCGAGACACTGTCTCAAAAAAAATATATATATATATTTATATATATATATGGCTTGGCAATTTGAGACATTTCTTAGGAAAACACAACTATATGTACAGTTGCTTGATACTTTTCTAAAGACATGGTCAACAAAAGGAGAATGGTATGCCTAAAATTTAGCAGAAGGCAAGAGCAAAGAGGGACATGAATATTGAAGCGGTATACCCTCTCCTAAGCACTAGGATAGTTCATCAGGCTTTGTGTACTTGCCAGGAAACCCTCTAAGTACTATTTTGGCCTCCCATGCACCTCAGTAGCCCAAATAAATGTACCCTGTCCTGTAGAACCATACCTCAATCACTACAAAGCCATCCCTTCCTTATAAAATAACAAAAATTTTGATTCAACTGGCTACAAATGAATTAAAGGTCCAGATCATACACAAAATCTGGTGACCACATTACTTTCAGTTGGCCTCCACAGGAATCTCTATCCTTTCCACTCTAAGAAGAAATTAAGAGAGTTTGACTATCCTCATGGCTTTGTATTTTATTTGAACATGCTGAAATATTTTTTCCCAGTTAGTAAACTTTCTTTTTACCAAATTCACCACACTTTCACATCATGGTGACTTATAAGTATTGTTTTAACTGAATCTTTACATCCAATACCAATAATAAAAGAACCAACACTGTCTTAATTCCTAAGTCCTCATAAAACTCTTTGCAGAAGATACTATCATGACCCCACATTATAGATGTGGCACAGAGTAATTAAGAAACCTCATGCCCAGGTTCACAAAGCTATTAAAGTAAAAGTGGTGAGATTCTAAACCAGGAATTCTGGCTCCAGAGCCCAGCAGTTTAACTTTTTGTGTGTCCTGGAATATTCTGGCAGTCCAATGAAGCTTGCGGATTCCTTCTCAGCTTAGTATTTTTAAATACATAAGATAAAATACATATGGGGCAACACAGCAAGATCCCACCTCTACAAAAATATATGTGTGTGTGTGTGTGTGTGTGTGTATATATATATATATATATATATATTAGCCGGGTGTGGTGGCATGCACCCATAGTCCTAGCTACTCAGGAGGCTGAGGCCAGATGATCACTTGAGCTCAGGAGCTCACGCTTACAGTGAAGTATGATGGCACCACTGCACTCCAGTCTGGGTGACAGAGTGAACCCCAGTCTCTTAAAAAACTAAAATAAAATAAAAAATAAAAAATGAATGATTGCAAAGGAAAGCAATTATATTAAGGGGAAAAAACCCAATGTGTAATACTGTATAGTAATATATATACTTTTTTTTTTTTTTTTGAGACAGGGTCTTACTCTGTTGCCCCAGCTAGAGTGCAGTTTCATCATCACAGCTCACTGCAACCTCAAACTCATGGGCTCAAGCGATCCTCCCACCTCAGCCTCCTTAGTAGTTGGGAAAGGAGGGGTGCACCACCATGCCTGACTAATTCTTTTATTTTTTTATAGAGATAGCATTTCACTATGTTGCTCAGGCCAATCTCAAACTCCAGGCCTTGGCCTTCCAAAGTGCTAGGTTTACAGATGTGAGACACCATGCCTGGTCTATACATGCTTCTTAACAATCCGGTTGTGTATCTCATATCCACTGTAATTTCGATATAATGAATATAAATATTTTGAGATATCTACAAAAGCATAATATAGTTGACCCTCCAACAACACAGGTTTGAACTACACAGGTCCACTTACACATGAATTTTTTTTTTTCAGTGAAAATTACACAGGTAACAAGGTACAGTGCTTGCCTCTCCTGCCTCCCCTTCCACCTCCCTCCACCACCACTGGGACAGCAAGACCAACCCCTTTTCATCCTCAGCCTACTTAATGTGAAGAATACGAGAACAAGATCTTTATGATGATCTACTTCTACTTAATGAATATATTTTTTCTTCCTCATGATTTTAACATTTTCTCTAGCTTACATTATGACAAGAGTATATAACATACAAAAAAATATGTGTTAATCAACTATTATCAGTAAGGCCTATGGTCAACAGTAGTATTAGGAGTTAAGTTTTTGAGGAGTCAAAAGTTATGCATAAATTTTCGACTGCAAAGCAGGCTGGCACCCTGGCCCCTGCACTGCTCAAGGGTGAACTGTACACTATTAAAATATTTGATTTGTAATGGTAGTAAAATCATAGGTACTTGTTAATACCACTATAGCTTGTTGTTTACATTAGTAATTAGAAGAAATGCTAACTTCTAGTTAGAGGATACCTCTTCAGGGTAATTTTCCCCCTAAGTTCACAGACTTCATCCTACTGGCATTTAAAAGGACCGATCGGGCTGGGCGCAGTGGCTCATGCCTGTAATCCCAGCACTTTGGAAGGCCAAGGCAAGAGGATTGCTCGAGCCCAAGAGTTGAAGGCTGAAGTGAACTATGATCGCACCACTGCACTCCAGCCTGGGCTGCTGGAGTCTGTGCAAAACTGTCTCAAAAAAACAAACAACAAAAAAGGACCAATTGTTGGCCCTTTTCTCTTTCTACCAAAGATCCCTTGGTAATCTCATCCAGTCTCATGGTTTTGAATACTACCTAAATTGATGAATAAATTTATCTCCATTCCAGACCTTTGCCACAAACTCCAGACTTGGATGCCAACTCAACCCAAATGTCTAACAAGCAATCTCAAACTTAACCATGTCCAAAACTGAACTCCTAATCTATTCCCCAAACTTGCTCCTTCCACAGTCATCACTACCTTAGTTGATGGCAACTTTCTAATTGCTCAGTCCAAAAACCCTGGAATCATTCTTGGCTCCTCTCTCACAAGCCACATCTGATCAATCATATTAGTTTGATCTTCAGAATATATCCAGAATCCATGCATTTCTCACCATTCTTATTGTTATCACCTTGGTACCAGCATCTCTCTTCTGGATCACTAGCTTCCTTACAAGTCTCCAGGCTTCTACAGTTGTTCCCCTCTGCAATATGAGTGATCCTTTGAAGCTGAAAAGCAGACCATGTCATTCTGTTCAAAACCCAGGAAAGTCCTTAGAATGGCTCTACAAGGCCCTATGAAATCCTCACCCCACCCCACATTGACCCAATTTACTGTTACTCTTCTTTGTCCACTCCATTCTAGCCAAACTCTACAGGTCTGCTTCAACACCTTGAAACTATTCCCTCTATTTGAAATGTCCCCCCCCCCCATACGCTATCTCCTCCTTAAGTCTTTGTCTAAATATCACTCTCGCATCCAGTTCACCCCAGTTTACATTGCAACCTCTTCCTCAGCAATTCCAAATCCCCTTTAACCCAGCTCAATTTTTCAGAGCACTTACCTTTGAACACTCTATATAATTTGTGTATCACCCCTCAGTAGGATGTAAACCCCACAAGGGCAAAATTTCATTTATTTTGCCAACCACCCCTAGTGTGCCTACATTTGGCACACAACAAACATGCATATGTTCAAAGTAATTATCACTGTAAAGTACTTGTCTATCTCCCTCATTAGGAAAATTCCTTGAAGATGATGTCTGGATCTAATCTGCAGTGTCCTCAACACCTGTCCCTGGGCCTGCCCCATAATGGACACTTAATACACAAATACTCAAGTGATTACAGCCATTTTCACCTGAAACACAATGTCCTAAATGCTGCCAAAAAAAAAGCAGGTCTTACAGCTGTGTCTGATTAAAAGATTGAGTACAAGACAAATATAGAACATCAGACCCCAAGTGTTACTTTAGTCAAACTAAACTTACATTTTTGCCTCAATTTTTTCATATATCTAAGAATCGTTTCAAACCATACAAAGTCTAAAAGGGGCATTTGGTCATTTCCTCCCCTAGCCATGTTGCCCTCTCCTCAAGCCCACTGAATTTTTTTCATGCTTGACTTAAATCCTGCCTCTTAAATTTTCCCTGATGACCCCAGCTGGAAGCACTTACACATGCCCCATTCTGCGCCAAGTGCTTTTCATGCATTATCTCATTCAATCCTCCCCAAAGCCCTAGTAAGTTGCTACCACTAGATACCTATTTCAAAGATGAGAGAACCCAAGCTCAGAGAGATGAAGTCACTTCTCTAAGGTTAAACTAGTGTTCAAAAGCAGGTCTGATCTGAAATCCAAGTTCTTTATGCCTATACTGCTTTCCCCTCTTCAGCATTGTAACCAGGAAATAGCTTATACACACTATCTCATAGGGTTTTCTGTCACTTCACTTCTCCAGGCTTCATTTTCTTTACTTCCAAAATATGTAATATTGTTCAGTATACCTAAAAAGATCCCCTCCAGCGCTTACAGTACTATGAAAGAAAACATTTTATAATTCTTTATATACTCCATACAAGTTAATACACAAGAAGAAAAATATATCAGAACTTACATAATCACTGTTAGAAATCCGAAGCAGTGAAAACAGAAAAGCAGTAAAAATAAAAACTCCAAGACCTTCCATAAAATAAAATATTCTTGATTCCTTCCCCACTCATGTCCACCAAAGATGCACTTCTGAGTCCACTTTCCCACATATTATGAAAAACTGTTTTCCCCCAAGAAGTGTAAGGATATGATCCTTAAAGCTTCTGGACTT
Organism: Eulemur rufifrons; assembly: GCF_041146395.1. NCBI lineage: Eukaryota > Metazoa > Chordata > Mammalia > Primates > Lemuridae > Eulemur > Eulemur rufifrons. Next base: position 152,481,399 of record NC_090989.1, read on the forward strand.
CACCAAACAACCTGGTAAAAGGAACTGAAAGTAGGGACTTAGCCCATTCAGGAGCTAGCATGTTACTTTGTACAGGACAAATGCTCAATAAGCATTTATTGAATATGGAATTTTTTTTTTTTTTAGGTTTTTCAAACTAAAAAACCTATAACATAAGCTTTGTAATTGGATTGATTGTGCAGTGAATCAAAACAATTTAAGGTAATGTTAACTCATGACCAAGAACCCATGAAAAGGATAAAGCCATGTTCAGTTTACTATTCCAAGTTAAGAATTGGGTTTTGTTTTAGAAAGGTAAAACAATGATTTCTCTTTTTGCGCAGAAATGACCATAAACACCTCAACAGAATCCTTTTGTGTTGCAATCAAACCTAAGATCCAGACTTTTCTGAACCCAGGTGAAAAGGTGTGACAAGGGATTAAAAAATGAGCCATAGAAAACCTAAGGTAAGCTCTTAGAATCATTCTGGTCATAAAAGTTTGACAGTTTCATTTGAAACCCCTATCAATCCTTGAGTTTGAAATCAGTAGTATATTCCTAGGTCTAAACTTCAACACTAGCAAAGGGAATTTAAGAATGGCTTTTCAAAACAATGGTCTTGTGAGGGTATAAGGAAAGAAGGGACTCCAGACTTCAAAGTGGAAGCTTTCTGAGATAACAGACACAGCATTAAAAACAGCCCTCAAGAGAAACGTAAAAACGTCCTAGACTGAAAAAGTACTATTGGGCAACACCACATTTCGGTCTTCCAGAAGGTTGTCTTCTTTAGAGAATCCTCAAACGATTCTTGGTTTTTAATTAAGTCTTCACAAGTAGAAAGTCATCCATTTCGGGTAAGAGGTTCCTGTTACCAAGGAAATAGTGTCTGAAAGTATGAAAAACTCCTAATCTGGAAGAAAATGTATGCCCATTAGAAGGCTTTCATTTTCGGGCGAAAAAACAAACTCGGTGTCACCTCAACAACGGACCACACAAACCTCGCCACCATTACAAAACCCAAGTGCCAAAGGTGCAGAACATGAAGCCGGAAGCACTACGAGGCCAGGATTGAGTTCCCAGGAGGAAAAATCAAACCCGACAGTGCAGCGCAGGCTCCTAGGCGGCCCGGGGCCAGGCGACGCGCGCTAGGCCCTTCCGGTCCGAGCCGCCGTCGCGAGGAGGCCGGGCGACGGGCTGGGCTTCCACCCGAGCCCGGGGATTCGCGGCCTACCCTCGCCGGCGCCCTCTTGCCGGGCCTGGCACCGGCAGCACCTCCGACTCGGGCCCTTCGCTTGCAACAGAGCAAGGGCGAGTCGCGGGAAGCCCGCGGGGACCGCCGAACCCCGGGCTGGCCAGGTCGGTGCGGACGCGGCGGCGGCGGTAGCGGCGACCGTGGCCTCCCCTCCCCCAACGGCCCGGCCCAACTGCCGCAGCGTCTCGAACAGCGGCGCCAACGCCTGGCCCTGCCGCCGGCCTGGGGCGGCCCAGGCTAGGCGGCCCGAGGTGGCGGCGCGGGCCTGCTCCCTACACCGACCGCGCGAGCCCAACGTGGGCCCGTTACTCCCTGCGCCGGCCTGCGCCGCCACCCGTCAGGACGCGCTGCCCTCGGCTCAGACTGAGGCGGCCGACGGCAGCGGGAGGCCGCGGAGCTGATACGTACTCAGGAGTCGGGTGCTCGGGGTCGTAGAAATCCCCCATCTTTGGAGGCGGCTGCAGCGGCAACTGCTTCATCGGGAGCGGCTGGAGGCGGCGACGCGAGCCCCCTCCCCGCAGCAGGGCAATGCAGGGGAGGGGAAGGGAGGGGAGGAGGCCGCTAGTCCGACCGCGGCGGCGGCGGCGGCGGCAGAGGCGGCCCGCGTCGCTTGCTCGGCGCTCCCTCCCTCCCTCCGGCGCCCGCCCGCCGCTCTCTCCCTCTCACACTCACACAGGGAGCGACGCACACCCCACCCGCCCCTCAGCTTCGCAGGCCCGGCCCCTTAAAGAGACACGAACTAACCCCCCAATGCGCGCCTGCAGCTGCTCGCCAACCCGAGGCAGGGGCGGGTGGGTGGAACACAGCCCGGCGGACCCGCCTGACCCTGCCGACGGCTTTCCGGAACAATAAGCCCCGGACCGGAGTGATGTCGGCCGGTCCCGAATCGGGAAGGGTGGCACCGCGACCCCTCCCTCAGCCTGCTGGGCGGCTGGGGGCGGAGATGTGACCCGGCCCGCTACAGGATTGTTTGCAGCGGTCGTCGGGAGAACTCCCAGAGCTCGCCAGGACCTTATCCGCCCTGCTCGGCGGCTCTCCAGGAGCCCCAGAGTCCGCGACAGTGCCGAGGGGCCCTCCCTTAGATCTCTGGGCTCTGAGGTAACGCGGCTGCTGCTTCTCCCGGGTCTCTCGCCCTACTCGCCCACTCTCTATTTTTCTTTCTCGCTCTCTCTCCCCGTTGCCTCTTTATCTCGTCGGCTTAGCGAGTACGGAAGCGCAGCTAGACCGGGGATTCGCTCTAAGGCCGATCTCCCTGGGCACCCCCTGCGCCCTCCGGGTCTTCTGACCCCTCGCCGAGCTCTGGGCGGCGTCCCCACCACTCCCACCCTCCACCTCGGCGCAGTATTCTGCCCCCACCCCAAAATCTGGAAGGCTACAGCTCCCATCTTCTGCATGGTTCTTGAGGCCTTGGAGGCAGTGTCCTGACGAAAAGGTTATTAATCACTTTCTTGCAAAAATGACAAGATGAGATTCAGGAGGCCGGCGCGGTGGCTCACGCCTGTAGTTCCAGCTACTCGGGAGGCTGAGCCAGGAGGATCGCTTGAGCCTAGGAGTTGGAGGTTGCTGTGAGGTAAACTAACGCCACACTGCACTCTACCCAGGGTGACAGAGTGAGACTCTCTCTGGGGGAAAAAAAAGGATTAAGTAGGATAACTTGAAAGGGCCATAGGCTATAGGTTTTTAGTTATTTTTGGAAAGAGAAACAGGAATACATAAATCCATAGCTGAACTTTCAGGACATTGAAGAGTTTATGGCAATTGGTAACTTTGAAATTGGGGATTCAAGGGGTCAGCGGTTTGGGTTTTTTTTTTTTTTTCCTGTCACTATAATTTTGAATCGGATTTTACCAGCAAACAGTTGGATTAAGGTATGTGTCATAATTACATGTGATCTAAGAGAATAAATATCTTTCACTAGCTAACTTTTTAATATATATCCTTTACATATATGTAGCCCAGCAGTGTCTATTAGTGTTTTATTATCACTTAGGGTTTGTTTTGGCATTTTTTCTGGTACTTTTAGTAACAGCATCGGGGTCCAGGGTCCATCCGACTCCCTGGGTTCTAGTCTCCCCAAGGCCTCTTTACACACGGTGAATGTTACTAATTTCCCTGTGGTTTTTCTCACCTTAAGCTGAGAATATTGGTGTGAACTGGTCTCACTGTTGTGATGATTGAATGAAATAACATTTGTAAAGCCCTAATCTTTCAATAAATGTTAGCATCATTGAGGCATCATAGTGCTATTAATATAATAATTATATTATTACTTATTCAGACATTATAGTGCAGTGGCTAAAAGGCAGCTCTACCTGGCATTGTGTGTACCATCCACTTTCTAGCTATTTGACTTTGAGCATGTTGCTTCTCATGCTTCCAGTGCCTCACCTGTAAAATGGAGATATTATCCACAACAGAGAATGTTGTGAACATGCTGGCACAATGCCTTTCACTAAGTGCCCAGTAAGTGTTATATTTTGGGCTTTAAAAAAGACTGGGTGCAGTAGCTTCCCGGCACTTTGGGAAGTGAGAGGATCCCTCAAGTCCAGGAGTTCAAGGCTACAGTGAGCTATTATGGCACCACTGCACTCCAGCCTGGACAACAAAGCAAGACCCTGTCTCTTAAAAAAAAAAAAAAAAGAATCATTGAGGCCCTGTGCCTTAAATGTCACATAGGCCATAGGCCCATTGGGAACCATTTGACTTTGGACAGGCAGGAAAGGGCTATTTTAGGTGGAGGTGGCTGAAACAACCTAAGTATGGGGTGATAAGGATCTAAGCTGAGGTAGGTCGTGGTGGCTCACGCCTGTAATCCTAGCACTCTGCGAGGCCGAGGCGGGTGGATGTTTGAACTCAGGAGTTCCAGACCAGCCTGAGCAAGAGCGAGACCCCGTCTCTACTAAAAAAATAGAAATTATAGAAATTATATGGACAATTAAAAATATATATAGAAAAAATTAGCCAGGCATGGTGGTGCATACCTGTAGTCCCAGCTACTCAGGAGGCTGAGGCAGGAGGATTGCTTGAGCCCAGGAGTTTGAGGTTGCTGTGAGTTAGGCTGACACCACGGCACTCTAGCCTGGGCAACAGAGTGAGACTGTCTCAAAAAAAAAAAAAAAAAAAAAAAAGAAGTCTCAAACAAATAAATGAACTGAGTTGTTAAGGGCAGTATCTTCATCTATGACTACACTAGGAGTTCTTTGGACTCATGTTTTTAAGTAAAGAAGAATGCATCCTCAGAACACATACTTAAGCCTAGCCTCCTGATCAAAGCCATGAAATAATTTGGCTTTCGTGTTTTTGGTTTTAGTAAATACTGATTGTCTCCTACGTTCTTACATAAAGGCTTCTGCAAATGTGTTTAAAAGAAAATGTCTAATCTAAAAGTCCCCATACCTTCATTTTTGTGATTTAAAAATAAATAAAAAGAGATAAAAGTCCTAATATGAAACATAAGAGGCATTCCAGCCAGGCATGGTGGCATATGCATGCAGTCCTAGCTACTCTGAAGGCTAAGGCAGGAGGATCGCTTAAGTCCAGGAGCTCCAGTCTGGAGTGAGCTATGATTTTGCCACTGTACTCCAGCCAGGGTGACAGTGAGAACCTGTCCCCCCCCCCAAAATAAAAAATAAAAAAGAAGGCATTCCATCCTACAGTGCTAAAAACCATAAGAACCTGTTTTTTTGTTTTTCTTTTTGAGACAGGGTCTCACTTTGTTGCTCAGGCTAGAGTGCAGTGGCATCATCATAGCTCACAGCAACCTCAGACTCCTGGGCTCAAGTGATCCTCCCACCTTAGGCTCCTGAGTAACTGGGACTACAGGCATGTGCCACCATACCCAGCTAATTTTTCTATTTTTTGTAGAGACGATCTGACTATGTTGCCTAGGCTGGTCTCAAACTCCTGGCCTCAAGCAATCTTCCTCCCTCAGCCTCCCAAAGTGCTGGGATTACAGGTGTGAGCCACTGCACCCAGCCCATAAGAACCTTTAAATTGCTCTTGCTGTTACTGTCCCCTGTGGGCACAGACCACCCCCATCCCAGGGGACCCCAGGGTGGCCAGTAGTGATCCTGAAACAAAATCAACTCTGGCATCTCTTGCTTTAGGAAAGACAGAAGGCCAAAAAGGTCAGTCATTCCCCATAGGTAGGCTCCGGGTACCTGGTAAAGGGGTAAGAGAAAGAAGAAATGTAGCTGGGGCACGGGAACACCAGTTGATCCCCTGAGCACATTCTCTAAAATTATTAATATATGTAAGCAAATTTTTGAGGAAATATATTGACCAGACAATTCTCAAGACAGACACAACACAGAACCAATTAAATCAAAACAGTGAGGTAATCTGAGGTGTCACTGGGTAGTGCCTTTTTTCCATGTGTCCAGGCCAAAGTTCTGCTTCCTTAAATGGGAACTGGCCTAAGGCTCTGGGAGAGAAAGAAAAGGTCATTCCCCCTTTTTTTTTTGAGACAGAGTCTCACTCTTTTTCCCAGGCTAGAGTGAGTGCCGTGGCGTCAGCCTAGCTCACAGCAACCTCAAACTCCTGAGCTCAAGCGATCCTCCTGTCTCAGCCTCCCGAGTAGCTGGGACTACAGGCATGCACCACCATGCCCGGCTAATTTTTTTTCTATATATATTTTTAGCTGTCCATATAATTTCTTTCTATTTTTAGTAGAGATGGGGTCTCGCTCTTGCTCAGGCTGGTCTCGAACTCCTGAGCTCAAACGATCCGCCCACCTCGGCCTCCCAGAGTGCTAGGATTACAGACGTGAGCCACCGCGCCCGGCCTTCTTTTTTTTTTTATATTTTCTTTTTAGCCCCACTGAACCCTGAGGAAGGTCATTCCCCTTTGAATCCACAGCTGTAGCTGAGTGGGGAAGCACCCCTACCCACTTACTCCACACAAATCTATCACATTCACATAACTTTTATTATAGTATATTGTTATAATTGTTCTATTTTATTAATTGTTAATTTCTTACTGTGCCTAATTTATAAATTAAACTTTATCATAATTATGTATGTGTAGGACAAAACATATATAGGGTTTGGTACTATCCTCAATTTCAAGATTTCAGGCATCCACTAGAATGTATCCTCTGCAGGTAAGGGAGGACTGTTGTAATTATAACTGATTTTTAAAATTTTTTTATTTTTACTTATGGGTACAAAATAGTTGTATATTTTTTAATTACAACGGATTTTTATTCATGTTCATTCTGCGCAGTCCAACACAAGGGAAGAGGAATGTAGAAAACAATACACAATATGCACTGAGCTCTACCTCCTACAATTCCTATTACACATATGTATCAAGTCATCACCTTCCTATATATTATTATCAAACTCAATAGTTTTTACTGTACAACCAAGCTTTCTGTTTCACGCTGCTTTGTTAACTGATATTAATTACATAACACATCTGTCTTCCTAACTTTTATAAGTTTGTTGCAGGCAGAAGCATATTTTATAGTGTCTGACCCTGTATGTACCAGGTGTTTAATGAATAATTGCTTCTTTTCTGAAAACCTTTTCTGTTTTTTACCAGTTCTTTTTCTTTTAGAAACTCTTAAAGTGTTCACATTGGATTTTTCTGTTGAGACTAGATTGTTGGACTTGGCTAACAAGCTGACATCCAGGCAAGCACTCTCTTCTGTAAAGTCTCCTTTGTTAAACTCCTAAAGCTAGCCATTTCATTGAGCTTGAAAATATTGATTAAAAAGAACCACATACTATAACCCTCAAGTATACAGGAATGTTGTTATTAGGTAACTTTTTTTCAGTATGTGTTAACCTTGTCTTCCCTACAGTTACCAAACATTCAGGGAAGTGATTGTAATATATGTTTGTTTTATTCTGTTTTATTTTGGATCTTGGCACACTTCCAGAGAACTTATCTCCTCAGGAGCTTCTCATTGCATCTTTCCCCCAGACTTGTCTTACCCAACGGAGGATAAAAGTACTCAAGATTATCCCAGTTTTAAGATAAATAAACCAATGATTCCAGAGGTTAAGATACATATCAAGGATCATATGACTTAAGGAGAAATAAAGCCAGGACTTGAACCAGGTTATCTGATTCAAGACATTTTCAATAAAAAATCTGGAATTTGCCACCAACAAAAAAACCTGATAACAAAAAGGAATGATCAAAGAAATTAGTAAGTGATAATAAGTAATTTGTGTGGTTAGTAAAACAAGATAGAACTAATATCCTGGACAACATATAATTTGGAAGCAGGATAGATGGGGTTGGAGTTGAAGTTTTCCAAGGTCCTTGTATTCTTTAAGAGGATAAAAATATTGATTAACCTTTACTCTTTTAAGTGTATAAGTTAAAGTGTGTGGGGTAACTACTAAAAGAGTATATAATTTCCAGGCCGGGCGCGGTGGCTCACGCCTGTAATCCTAGCACTCTGGGAGGCCGAGGTGGGCGGATCGTTTGAGCTCAGGAGTTCGAGACCAGCCTGAGCAAGAGCGAGACCCCATCTCTACTAAAAATAGAAAGAAATTATATGGACAGCTAAAAATATATATAGAAAAAATTAGCCGGGCATGGTGGTGCATGCCTGTAGTCCCAGCTACTCGGGAGGCTGAGACAGGAGGATCGCTTGAGCTCAGGAGTCTGAGGTTGCTGTGAGCTAAGCTGACGCCACGGCACTCACTCTAGCCTGGGCAACAGAGTGAGACTCTGTCTCAAAAAAAAAAAAAAAAAAAAAAAAAAAAAAAAAAAAAGAGTATATAATTTCCAAATGAACAGAGGAAGAAAATAGAATGAAGAAAAATACAAAAAAAGGCACAATATGAAGATAGAAAAAAGAAACAAAGAGACAAATAGAAATCACAAAACAATACGGTAAAAATAAATGAAAATAGGCCGGGCGCGGTGGCTCACGCCTGTAATCCTAGCACTCTGGGAGGCCGAGGCGGGTGGATCGCTCAAGGTCAGGAGTTCGAGACCAGCCTGAGCAAGAGCGAGACCCCGTCTCTACTAAAAATAGAAAGAAATTATATGGACAACTAAAAATATATATATAGAAAAATTAGCCGGGCATAGTGGCGCATGCCTGTAGTCCCAGCTACTCGGGAGGCTGAGGCAGGAGGATCGCTTGAATCCAGGAGTTTGAGGTTGCTGTGAGCTAGGCTGACGCCACGGCACTCACTCTAGCCTGGGCAACAAAGTGAGATTCTGTCTCAAAAAAAAAAAATAAATAAATAAATAAATGAAAATATTTTAGTAATTACAGTAAATATAAATGGAATGAACTAGTTTTTTTAATGTAAAATGGACAAGAAAATAAAATTCAGCCATATATTATTAGATATTCTTAAACCCAAGAACACAAAAAGATGGAAAAGGTTGGAAAAAGATATCAGGCTAATGTAATAATAGAAAGCTGGTAGAGGTAAGTTAACATCAGACAAACTAAAAATAAATGAAGGTTACTAAATAATGACAAAAAGTTCAGGACCCTAGGCTAGGACTTTAGAATTCTAAACATACATGTACCAAAATTACATATCCCCTAAAAAAAAAAAGTAAAACATGACAGAACTACAAGGAGAAATTGATACCACTATAGTAGAAATTTTAACACTTCAAAATAATGAATAGATCTTGTAGACAAGAATCAGAAGAGATGAGTAACATAATTAAGAAGATTGAACTAATGGACATATATAAAGTGTTGCACTCAACAGAGAATTCATATGCTTCTAATGCACGTGTGGAAAGTTTATGTAAATTGTCCACTTTTAAGTCTATATGGTAATTCTCAACAAATTTTAAATGATTACTATTATACAGGCCACATTCTTTGACTACCATGCAGTTAAGTTAGAAATCATTAAGTGTGTGTGGGCGGGGTGGGGGGGTATATTTGAAAATTCAAAAGCATACTTGCAAATAACTCATTGGTTAAAAAAAACATAATGGGAATCATAAAATAGGAAAATTGTAGAATATAGCTAAAGCAGTATTAGAGGAAAATTCAGAGCTTTAAATGCTTACGTTATGGGTGAAAAAGACTGAAAATAACAAATTGTATGTGAAAATTAAGAATTTAAGAAGAACTAAAGAAGTAAAAAAATAATAAAGATCACAGTACAAAATTAATGAAAGAAATAGAAGGCATACAGTGCAGAAGCTCTACAAGTCAAGAGTTGATTTTTTAAAAAGACTATTGGCAGCCTCTGGCAAATTGGGGGAAAAAATACAAGAAACAAACAATGAAAAGAACAAAACTATGGAAACTGCAGAGATTATAGAATTAACAAAGTTATGAATAATTTGATGTTAATAAATGTGAAAATTTACATCAACTTGGACAACTTTCTAAGAAAATACAAATTAGCAAAACTAACTCAATGAGAAATAGAAAACCTATTTTATCCTAGAACTATTAAAAAACAAACCAATCAAAGCCTTTAAGACAAAGTTAAAAAGAAAAAAAAAACAGTAGTCAATTTTTCCACAAAAAGGAAGGGATGGAGGGAGGATAAACAGAGACACAGACAGACCCAGACAGGCAAAGTTATAAAAAAGAAAAATTACAAGCCATTCTCATTCTTGAACAAAGATGCAATAATTCTGAACAATATACTATTAAAACAAATCCAGCAATTTGTTAAAAAGAAAATAATCATTATCCAGTTGAGTTCATTTCAGGAGTTCAATATTGCAAATCTTTTCAAGTAATCCACCATATTAACAAATTATGGGGCCGGGCGCGGTGGCTCACGCCTGTAATCCTAGCACTCTGGGAGGCCGAGGTGGGCGGATCGTTTGAGCTCAGGAGTTCGAGACCAGCCTGAGCAAGAGCGAGACCCCATCTCTACTAAAAATAGAAATTATATGGACAGCTAAAAATATATATAGAAAAAATTAGCCGGGCATGGTGGTGCATGCCTGTAGTCCCAGCTACTCGGGAGGCTGAGACAGGAGGATCGCTTGAGCTCAGGAGTTTGAGGTTGCTGTGAGCTAGGCTGACGCCACGGCACTCACTCTAGCCTGGGCAACAGAGTGAGATTCTGTCTCAAAAAAAAAAAAAAAACAAATTATGGTGGTGTGGCAAGAAAAATAATGGTTCCCCAAAGCTGTCTACTCCCTAATCCCTGGAATTTGTGAATATATTACTTTACATGGCAAAAGGAACTTTGATGTGATTGAGGTTATAGACCATGGGATGGGGAGATTTTCCTGGATTATCTGGGTGAGTCCAATCTAATCACTAGTCCTTAAAATTGGAAGAGGAAAGCAGAAGGGTTGGTCTAAGAGACAAAAGGACAAGGACTAAACCTACCCATTGTTGGCTTTGAAAATGGAGGAAAGGGGCCATGAGCCAAGGAATGTGGCAGCCTCTTCAAGATGAAAATGACTCTCAGTTTACAGTCAGCAAGAAAACAGGGACCATCGTCCTACAACCTCAAAGAACAGAATTCTGCCAACAACCCAAATGAGCAGGAAATAGATTTTTCCCTTAGAGCCTCTAGAAAAGAATGCAGCCTGCCAAAATTATTTTTAGGTCAGTTAAACCCGTACTAGACTTCATATATACAGAGCTGTAAAATAATAAATTTGGGTTGTTTTAAGCTTTTAAGTTTATGGTAATTTGTTAAAGCAGCAATAGAAAGCTAATACAGATGAGACAACCAAATACCTTTAGATGCAGGAAAAAGTGTTTGTTAAAATGCAGCAACTGTTTTAAGAAAAGAAAGAAAAGGAAAAAAGCTCTTAGCAAACCAGGAATAGAAGGGAACTTCCTTAACCTGATAGAAAGGTATCCACCAAAAAACCTAGAGCAACCATTATATACAATGGTGAAATAAAACATTTCCTTCAAAATTAAGAATAAAACAAGGTACTTACTATCACCATATCTGTTCAACATTATGCTTGTCCTAGCCAGCAAAATAAAACAACAAAAGAAATAAAACAAGGAATAAAAAAGGCAGTTATTATTTATAGGTGATATGATTGTCTACTTAGAAGACCCAAAATAATTTACAGAATAATATGTAGAATTGATGACAATTTATTAAGTTTGCCAGATTAAAAAATCAACTATTTTCGTAGCAGGTAGAAGTTAGCAAGTATAATTAAATAAAATGTACTATTTACAAAACCAACATCAACACCAAAATATTGAGCTGGGACCACTGGTTATCTATTTGGAGAAACAATAGAAATGGATTTTTCATATTATCCCCACAAGTCAATTCTAGATGGATCAAAGACTTTAATATAAAAGGCAAAAGATGAAAAGATTTGGAATATAGAATAGTATATTATCTTTGGGACATGCCCTGGTGATAGGGCAAAATTTCTTTAAACTCAAAGTGCAAATCACAGAAAAAAAAATCAACTCCCTTGAAACTGTTGTCATCAAAAGACAAAAAGTATAAAGAAGAATCATAATCTGAAAGGAAATATCTGCAACACACATTACCATAAAAAAAAATATCTAGAACTATACTGTCCAATACAGTAGGTACTAAGTACATGTGGCTACTGAGTGAATATTTCAAATGTAGCTAGACCAAATGAAGATGTGTTTTAAATATAAATACATACCAGATTAACAGTCAGTTCAAAATAGTTTTTTGTTTTTTCTTTTGAAATAGGATCTTGCTCTGTCGCCCTGGCTAGAGTGTAGTGGTGTCTGTCATCATAGCTCACTGCAACCTCAAACTCCTGGGCTTAAGCAATCCTCCTGCCTCAGCCTCCTGAATAGCTGGGACTACAGGCATGCACTACCACTCCTGGCTAATTTTGTAGAAATGGGGTCTCGCTCTTTCTCAGGCTGGTCCCTAACTCCTGACCTCAAATGATCCTCCTGCCTTTGCCCCCCAGAATGCTAGGATTACAGGCATGAGCCACCACACCCAGCCCCAAAAAGTTTAGTACATGTTGAAATGATAACATTTTGGTAAGTAAATTCTGTTATTAGGTTAAGTAAAATATATTATTCAAATTTTTCACTTTTTTAAATGTGGCTTCTAGAACATTTAAAATTACATTTGTGACTTGCATTTTATTTCTATTGGACAGCACTGATCTAGAATATATATAGAACACATGCAAATCAAGACAAAGATAACCCAGTTTTTAAAATTGGCAAATATCACAGAAAAGGAAAAATTAATGGCCAAGAAACATTTGAAAAGTTTTATCAGGGAAATCAGGCATAATACACTGCTGATGGGATTGTTCATTGATACAGTGGTTTTGGAAAACAAGTTGGCATTACCTAGTAGAGTTGAATATGGGCATACCCCTACAACCCAACAATTATATACTCATAGATATACAAACTAAAACTCTTGGACACCAAAAGACATGTTCATAGCAGTATTGGCAAATGTCTATTAACTACAGTATATTTATATAATGAACTACTAAATAACACTGAAAATGAATGAACTTTTCAGATGTACCTACCAAAATGGTTAAATGGTTAAATCTCAGGAACATAATAATGAACAGGGGGAAAAAGACATAAAAGAATATGTTTTTTGGCCAGGCACGGTGGCTCACGCCTGTAATCCTAGCACTCTGGGAAGCTGAGGTGGGAGGATCGCTTGAGGTCAGGAGTTTGAGACCAGCCTGAACAACACAGCAAGACTCCGTCTCTACAAAAAAAAGGAAAATTAGCCAGGTGTGGTAGTATGCGCCTGTAGTCCCAGCTATCAGGGAGGCTGAGAGGCAGGAGAATCACTTGAGCCCAGGAGTTTGAGGTTGCTGAGAGCTAGGCTGATGCCATAGCACTCTAGCCCGGGCAACAGAGTGAGACTCTGTCTCAAAAAAAAAAAAAAAAAAAAAAAAAGAACTTGGGGTAGAGTCCCCAGGTCTTAACTTAGTTGTATTCTTAGCAGAAATGAGCCCAAGATAGGGAGAGATGAAAAGCTCTTTCCAAGAATGGAGAAAGGCGATGGGGTATAACTTTGTCTTGTAAAGGGCTGAAAAGCTATTGGTGACCCTGGTCCAGATTCAGGCAGATCAATGTTAGGAAAGAGAAGTTATGGACAATGAGAACCTGGAAACATGTATTGATACCCTCAAAAGGCCTTTTCATGCCTCCAGGGGAACTAGAGACCCTGGCTTGAAGACTACCTATCTCAGTCACAGCAGGGCTGGTAAAGTGATTTTGCCTTCTACCAAATCCAAGAGGTAGAATTGGAGAAGTTCTTTAGGCTGCCAGAAAAGGGAGGGCCTATGACCTTTTAACAAATAATGAATAATAATAGTAAAACCTTTTCCTCTTAATTTATATACGGTTTTCACCAATAAACTATACACAACTGCTTTCATTATTTATGCCTAGTTTTCACACATACTGATTTGCATGTATATTTGACATTGAAATTGATAAGAGAGATTTTTTGTGTGTGTTTCTTAATAGCTAAATTTGATTTTCTCTTTAGAGCTCTTTTTGTTGAGAGATCTGTAAACTATGTGACCTTGTTTAAGTTTCTATATTGAAGCCACCCCAGAGCACTCTTTAAAGGTTCAATCTGCCTAAACTCTTATATTTGGGAAATGGCTTAAGAGATGATAAATTATCAATGTGATAAAATACCAGGCAGTCAACAGAAATTGCAATGTTGAAGGCAAACCACATAGAAATGTGTATAATAGCATTTTAAGTACAAAAGCTAGAACGTTGATTTCAATGAGTCAGGGTCTGTTTTGGTTCTGTGGTAAACTGAAAAACTTTTACGTGTTAGGTGGGAGATACATGAGGAATTTTTTTTTTCCTAAATTGTTTTCTTCAATGTGGTTAAAACATGGATTGTACAATAAAAATAGACAGTGTATGTCAAGAGCACTGATCACTGTTAATGAGTAAACCAAAGCATTCTTTGCAAATTAGTTAGTAAATAAAAGGACTTTCAAAGGACAAAGTGCCTAAGTTATAAAAGGAAGGGTTGGTTACAGAAAAACCTATTTGGCAAATTTAGGAGGCACAGAGTCTTGATTATTTCTGAAGAGTGCATTCCGATGGAAAGGGCCAGAAAACATCTCTTTAGGAGGTAAATTCGAGAAAGGCCAAAGTACCAAGCTCCTAGCGCAGTAAATGAATCTGCAGAATGCAGGTCCAAGGATCTGATGCTGTTGATAAACTTGAATATTTGCGCATTCCCTCTCACAGGGAAAAAACCAGCCAAGGCTGGTACAAAGAGAAATGTAGTGGGTATAAATTCAACAATCACAAAACAAACACATATAGAATTCTGCCTCTGTATTTTAGCATTTCACCCTACCACCACCACTTCAAGAGGTCTCCCCTCTTCTCTTCCCCTGCTTCCTGAGAGCCTGGGTAAGAAAACCTGAATAGGGAGAGTTAATAGTCCTTACTTGTTAATCTGTTCATCCCACTTTGATTATATCTCTGTTCTGGCACCTCACTGGTATATGCTGGCCAGTGAGGCTGACCTCAGGCTCTGTTGCCTAGCAGCCTTCCTCAGACACAGGTACTCTATGGCTCAAGTGCCATGTTGGTCCTATTGTCATACTGAATGTAGCGCCCTGCTGAATAGAGTACCACTGTGGTAGTAACACCCTGTTGGACAGAGCACCTTTGTTTCCCTGATGGTGTCATCAGTGATCATGTGGTAGCCCAGGACATCAGAAAGTCCATCTAGTCAACAAACTTCTGCTTCACTTGTGACTGTGGTAAGCAGAATAATGCCCCCTCCTCCCAAGATGTCCATGTCCTAATACCTGGAACCTGTGAATATGTTAGGTTACAGGGCAAAGGCAAATTAAGGTTGCTCCTAAAGGTGTTAATTGCCTAGCATCTGAGGCCACCCTGAAGCAGCACCTACATAGAGAAACACTTTATGTAGAAAGTTGCAGATGCTTTCAGTAGGAAGCCATTAGCAGGAATGGCAAGTCCAAGGGATAGTGGCATGACAGCACCTGCTATAGAAGGTGACATTTAAGCAAGGATTTGAAGGAAGTGAGGGAGTGAGTCATGTGGACATGTGGGGGAAGAATGTTTTAGGCAGAGGGAACCACCTTTGCAAAGGTCCCAAAGTAGGAGCTGCCTGGCGCATTTGAGGAGCAATAAGGAAGCCCATGTGGCTGGAGTAGAGTGAGCAAGGGGGAGAGTAGAGGAGATGAGAATACAGAAATCACAGGAGTCAAGATCATATAGAAGGCTGGGTGTGGTACCTCATGCCTGTAATCCTAGCACTGTGGGAGGCCAAGGCAGGAGGATTGCTTGAGCTCAGGATTTTGAGACCAGCCTGAGCAAGAGCAAGACTCTGTCTCTACAAAAAATAGAAAAATTAGCCAGGCATAGTGGCTTGTGGGATGTTGTAAGGACTTGGGTTTTACTCTGAGAGAAAAAGGGAGCCATTAAAAGTTTGAAAAGAGATGTGACATGATCTAACATATTTCAAAAGGAGCAAGCAGGCTTCTATTCTGGAAATAGACTATGAGAGAGCAAAGGAGGAAGGTGGGAGACAGGAAACTGTTGCAATATCCACACAAGAGATAATAGTGGCTTAGATAAGAGTCGGGGCAGTAGAAATCATGAGAAGTGGTCAGATTTTGAATATGGTAGGAAGATAAGGCATATTGAATTTCTTGACAGACTCATTGTGGGTGTGAGAGAAAGAGAGGAGTGAATTACAAAACTAAATATTTTAGCCTGATCAATTGGGCTGAGATAAGGGAGGCTATGGGTAAAGCATGTTTAGGGGTACAATTAGGTATTCAGTTTTGAACATGTTGATTCGTGGATGTATACTAGATATTCAGGTGTAAATGTCAAGTTAGCAGTTAACTATACAGGTTTAGAGCTCAAGAGTGTGGTCTAGGCTGGATATATAAAATTGGGTGTTGGTGTTTAGACAATGTTTAAAGCCATCATTGAATGAGATCACCAAGAGAGTGATCTCTCTATTATCTCTTTCTGGATCTGTGATTAGATGTATATTGGATCCTCTCATTCTGTCCAGCATAGCTCTTATCCACATTTTCAATTTTCTATGTCTTCATCCCTCTATGCTACCTTCTAGGCAATTCCCTCAGATCTAGTTTCCAGGTCATTAATTCTCTCTTTCACTGTTTCTAGCCTGTCATTATAATTTTTAGAACTTTTTTTTATTCCTGAAGAGTGCATTCCGATGGAAAGGGCCAGAAAACATCTCTTTAGGAGGTAAATTTGAGAAAGGCCAAAGTACCAAGAACTCCTAGAAGTTCTGCTTTTTAAAAAATCTGCAATGTGGCCAGGTGTTGTGTCTTACACCTATAAACACCAGCAGTTTGGGTGGCCAAGATGGGAAGATCACTTGAGGCCAGGAGTTCAAGACCATCCTGGACAACATAACAAGACCCTGTCTCTCCCCCTCCCCAAAAAAATCTGCAGTCTATTTTAATAGTCTTTCTCATTTTTTGATTACTTCTGTCTTTAATTATTTATAACATATATGTTGTATTATATATGTATATATAAGCATATATACATACATATATTCATCCAAATAATTTCTTATAAGTCTGATCCTGTTTTCATTCTGCCTCTACTATGGTAGGTTGTTTCTGGGTGTGTGTGTTTAATTTTTGGAGCTCATGTTTACTAGGGCTTTTTATGTGGGCATGCTGTATGACTGGGTAAAGAGCATGTACAGATTTTAAAATTTGATTTTACTAAGTGTTTCAGGGTTATCACCAGCCTGGGGCTAATTTTTATGCTAATTCCTCAGCCAGGTGGTTCCTGAACCGCATAGTGTAAATTTGAATACCAGATCTGTACATGGTAGCAAATTCTCATGGAGCCTGTTCCCCCTCAACCCTGGGGAAAGTTTCCTTGTTATTTCTCCATGCCAGTGGGAGAACTTTTTCTAGCTTACCTCTTCACCAAGGATGAAGGCTTCAGGCCACTTTTATCCAGGGAGTCCCATTTCTAACTTCCTATCTGGCATGGGCCAAAGTCTCATTTCTTGTACTTGTGTGGACATTAACACTCAAGAGCAGGCTGGGCGCGGTTGCTCACGTAATGCCAGCACTCTGGGAGGCCAATGCACAAGGATCACTTGAGGTCAGGAGTTCGAGACCAGCCTGAACAAAAGCAAAACCCTGTTTCTACCAAAAATAGAAAAAATTAGCCGGGTGTGGTAGTGCACACCTGTAGTCCCAGCTACTCAGGATGCTGAGACAGGAGAATTGCTTGACCCCAGGAGTTTGAGGTTGCAGTGAGTTATGATGATGCTACTGCACTTTACCTGGGGCAGGGTGACAGAGGGAGACTCTGCCTCCAAAAAGACAAAATGAAACCAAAAAACACTCAAGAGCAACAATCCACTCACACACCTTCTCCTGGTCCCTGGCAGCCACAGCCAGTTCACATGCTGACTACTCTGGTTTTCAGTTCTCCCTTTGTCTCCAGTTCCTGGCAGTTCCCTTTCCTACAAATTTAACTTTGTACAGTTGTCCTGGACCTCTCATGTATACCAAAATCCATGGATAAGGTCCCACTGTTGGCCCTGCAGAACTCACTTATAGGAAAAGTCAACCCTCTTTTCTTTTTTTGAGACAGAGTCTCACTCTGTTGCCCAGGCTAGAGTGCCGTGGTGTCAGCATAGCTCACAGCAACCTCAAACTCCTGGGCTCAAGCAATCCTACTGCCTCAGCCTCCCAAGTAGCTGGGACTACAGGCATGCGCCACCACACCCGGCTAATTTTTTCTATATGTATTTTTAGTTGTCTGGCTAATTTCTTCCTATTTTTAGTAGACACTGGGTCTCTCTCTTGCTCAGGCTCGTCTCGAACTCCTGACCTCGAGCGATCCTCCTGCCTCGGCCTCCCAGAGTGCTAGGATTACAGGCGTGAGCCACCTCTCCTGGCCAACCCTCCTTATACACGAGTTTTGCATCCCACTAATACTGTATTTTCGATGCTCATTTGGTTGAAAAAAATACACAGTATATGTGGACCCACACAGTTCAAACCCATGTTGTTCAAGGGTCAACTGTATTTAAAAGAATGTTACACTTTAGCCAATATCTCTTTTTGTAGTAGGAATGTTTTCAGGTTATCTCATCTGTCACATTTTTGGAATTGGAAGTCCCTTCAGGGGTGATATGGATGCTCAGATTAACTGAGCAGGAATTATTTTCTGGAGTGACAGGCTCATTTGAGTGAATGCAATGCCCCCTACCTTCCTGTCATGTTAGAAGCATGTGCTCCTGTAAGGAGTCTGAGTGGAGTGTGATCTCCTGAGTACTGTCCTGCTTTATTCCTGTGGCTCCGTCCACCCTGATGATTTACTTCAGTTTGTGCCAGAACTGACTAAAGAGGCCTGTGTGATGACAAATGAACTAGAGACAAATGTGACTACATCTAGGACCAAGTGCCATTACAGAGGCTCAGTTTATCTTGGCTAACAGACTCTAGGACTGGGTGAGAACTCTTGTGGGCAGGACGTCCAGCAGGGCCATGCCATTCCAGCCAGCAACAGGAACTGAAGGGAAGAGAGTCTGGTGATACCACAAACGGCTGTTTCCTGTGGCCCCAACAAGAAGGTGTACTCCCTGTTTGAATGCCAAACAAGTCCTCATAAGGTTAGGGGCAGCCAAGAAGAGAAACGGTCAGAACCCTCTGCCTAAGGCCTCTGTAAGGAGTCTCTGAGAGCTGTTTCAGGACCGCGGTATATCAGTCAGTGAAAGAGAAAGGGGCTGGTGAGGGGAGCGGGCAAAAACTTCAAGGAAATCCTGTTTTCTCTCGTCAACAAAACCCACATCTGTCTGCTGATGGGCTGAAGAACAGAATCATGGAGTCTTTGATTGGATGGACACCATCCAGTTCAACCTTCTACTGGGCACAACCTCCTTACCCGACAGCCTACTGCTGTGGGGCTCTCACTACTAACTTCATGCCAGGACTGCTCTTATTTTAAGCCTCTTCTTATTTTGAGATAAAAATCTGTCTTTCAGCCATTTCCACTTTTTGCAAAAATGTTTGCTCCTACTCATCTAGCTTTCATTTGGGGACCATACAAGCCAAATCCTCTTGCTGTTCCTTCCATTTGGGCACATTTCTCTTCCTCTTCAGGTAAGAAGACCTGGTTCCTTCCATCTTTCCTCATATAAAGTGGTCCCAGAGCTGGACATCACCACCAGATGTGATCTGAATTTTTTTCTCTCATAGCTTCCAATGACAGGGCTGCCAGGTGATCAGAACCTCCTCCCTACTGTTGGCCCAATCACAGCAACATCAAGGGATTGATGGGTTTCAGATGGAGGGAGCACTCAGACTACAAGGCCAAGGCCCATACCCACAAAAACAGAAGTGAGTGTGAGAGGAAAGATTCCAAGGAAGCGCTGAAACTTTTTACTCAGTGGAGACTGGGTTTTCCAACCCAGAGGCGCATCAATCAGCCCAAGAGGCCTCAGAGGGCCTGAGCTTGTTCTCTGAGCAAAGTAGTGACCTCTTTTTCTTTGGTATCACCACCAAGGGCACAAGGCCCACCCTGAGAATTTCTAATGCCTTCTCTTCCCTGTATAATCCTGACAGTGTGAACTCTGTTCCTATCCAGGGTAAACTGGCCACTTTCACTTCTGCTTATCTGCAGCCTACACATTGAGAAAGGGAGAAAAGAGGAGGTGAGGGGGAGAAACCTTGACACACAGCCCACATACATACTAGATAGGGAAGGCTGTGGTGGTGTTCTGGGAACACACAGAGGGCATGTCCCCCAGAAGCTGCTCACTCATTCTCTGGCACATAGGCCCAGCTCTGCCTCATCCCTTTCTGGAGTCAGTGGCTAGACCTGATCATCTCCTGGTTGCCAAGGAAGTAGGGCCTCCTGTCTTCACTGGCTGAGGAACACAGAAAGAATGCCCTAAGAGAACTTAGGGTTTAAGGGAGCTGAGAGAAGCAGGGCTCATCAGACCAAGCTCACCCCCAGATGTCCATCTCAGAAAGGAAAGAGGTGACCAAGGGGACAAAGGCCTGCAAGGAAGCACCTGGCTGAGCTACATTTTGCTTTCCTACTTAAAACTCAGTCCTGACCCCACCTGTACATAGGGAAGACATTCTTTCAGATAGGAAATAAAACAAAGTTCTTAGACGAGCACTAACATCCAAACTAAAAAGTTATTTTAACCCTGTATATAAGACAGTGAATTAAAATCAAAAGTGTTTTGTGGCAATGACCAAGGGTGTCCTTTGGAGGATGTTCCTCCTAGCAGGCAGGCCATTATGTGCTCTCTGGGCTGGGTCCCAGCCTTGGAGCAGAGTGGCTGGAACTCTGGGTAGGTGGTTTAGCAGTTCTGCTAGAGCAGGTTGGAGTTGCTGGTTTCATCCTTTAAGGTACTGGTGATGAGACTCTATTTTCTATGTGTCTGCTGGAGGCCAATCATGGTTTTCAAGTAATTGTGCTGGACACATAAAAGGAGAGAAAACAGGAATTGATTAGGAGCTGTGGACTTAACAGGGACACAGAATCCAACCCACTGACATTCACCCTATCATTTTTCCTGTAAACATCATAGTTTTGGGACAGATTCCTTCTGACTAGCCCCAATTCTGTGGGGAAAAAAACTGTTTTTGTTGTTGTTGTTTTTCTGAGAGAGAGGGACTTGTCCTGTCACCTAGGCTAGAGTGCAGTGACACAATCATAGGTCACTGCAGCCTCGAACTCCTGGCCTCAAGAGATCTTCCCGCCTCAGCCTCCCAAGTAGCTAGGACTACAGGTGTGTACCACTGCACCTAGCTAATTCTGTAAAATCATTTTTTGTAGAGATGGGGTATTCTTATGTTTCCCAGGCTATTCTTGAACTCCTGGCCTCAAGCAATCCTCCTGCCTTGGCAACCCAAAGTGCTGGGATTACAGGTGTGAGCCACTGCACCCAACCCACAGAAATAACATTTCATTCAAACCCTTTCATTCTTTCATCTTATAGAAAGTGTGTAAAACTATTTTAAAATGGTCTGGCAGGCATGTTTAAAAGGAGGCATGTATGTTTCAAGAGCATACTTGAAAGTTTCTGACATGGAATAGGTTTAAAAAGAAAAGGAGGGGATTCTGTCTCCAGAGGAATTGGGGTCCATGTACTCTGAAGGGCCCTCCCTCTGCAACTTCAATCAACTATATGTTCGCAAATTCTACCCTTTTAATGCATTGCTATGCTCTTAGAAAGCAGGTGAAAAATGTGGGCTGAAACAGAAACAGTGGGTAGTAAGCAAATGCTAAAACTAGCTTGGAATATGGAGTCCCCACAAAACCTGAAGCTCCCACATTAAGCTGGAATTCATAAAGGGGGTTAAAATGGTCCTGGGTTGGTAATGCCCCATGACTAACTGCAAAAAGCAACTGCAAACCCTTTCATAAGGAAAGTAATTTCAACTTATGTGCTCAGGACTCCTAGAGCTTAAATATGAGCTCATGATTTTACACACACACACACACACACACACACACCCCGCACCATGAGACCTGGCAAAATAGGAAATAGATTTTTACCTTGAAAAATCTGATCCTATATATTTCCTATATAAAAACATATGTGAAAAGTTTAAATAAATATAAGATAGAATCAAAAGAGCATGGAATGGTTCAAGTATCTGGATAAAAAGTTTGTGCATGTTTGTCTTAAACATTAAAAATGACCAGTGCATTATCTGATGTGTAGTATGCGAAAATTTTTTCCCATTCTGTAGGTGGTCTGTTTATTCTCGTGACTGTTTCTGTGGCTGTGCAGAAGCTTTTTAATTTAATCAGGTCCCATTCATTTATTTTTGTTGTTGCTGTGGTTGCCTTAGGGGTCTTCTTCATAAATTCTTTGCCTAGGCCAATGTCTGTAAGAGTCTTTCCTACATTTTCTTCTAGAATTCTAATTGTTTCACCCCTAAGGTTTAAGTCTGTTATCCACCGTAATTTGATTTTTGTGAGAGGTGAAAGCTGTGGGTCCTGTTTCAGTCTTCTACATGTGGCTATCCAATTCTCCCAGCACATTTATTGAATAGGGATTCTTGTCCCCAGAGTATGTTTTTGTCTGCTTTGTCAAAGATTAGATGTCTATATAAGGATGGTTTTATATTTGGATTTTCTGTTGTGTTCCACTGGTCTGTGTCCCTGCACTTATGCCAATACCAGGCTGTTTTAAGAACCACGGCCTTGTAGTATAGTTTGAGGTCTGGCAGATTAATACCTCCCATTTTGTTTTTATTGCTTAAAATTGCTTTTGCTATACGGGGTCTTCTCTGATTCCATACAAAGTGTATAATTATTTTTTCTATATCTGTGAAAAATGATGTTGGTAATTTAATAGGGATTGCATTGAATCTGTAGATCACTTTGGGTAGTATAGACATTTTAACAATGTTGGCCGGGCGCGGTGGCTCACGCCTGTAATCCTAGCACTCTGGGAGGCCGAGGCGGGTGGATTGCTCAAGGTCAGGAGTTCGAGACCAGCCTGAGCGAGACCCCGTCTCTACTAAAAATAGAAAGACATTATATGGACACCTAAAAATCTATATAGAAAAAATTAGCCGGGCATAGTGGCGCATGCCTGTAGTCCCAGCTACTCGGGAGGCTGAGGCAGTAGGATCGCTTGAGCCCAGGAGTTTGAGGTTGCTGTGAGCTAAGCTGACGCCACGGCACTCACTCTAGCCTGGGCAACAAAGTGAGACTCTGTCTCAACAAAAAAAAAAAAAAAAAAAAAAAAAAAAAAAAAAAAAAAAAAAAAAAGAATCAACAATGTTGATTCTTCCGATCCACGAGCATGGTATGGTTTTCCACCTCTTTACAAGTTCTGCTATTTCCTTCCTCAGTGTTTCATAGTTTTCCCTATAGAGGTCCTTTACCTCTTTAGTTAAATATATTCCTAGATATTTTATTTTCTTTGTTGCTATTTTGAAGGGTATTGAGTCTTTAATTTGGTTCTCTGATTGACTGTTATTCTGATAACAAGAATCTATTTAGAACTCAGGAAAATCAGCAAGAAAAAAATCAAACAACCCTATCCAGAAGTGGGCAAACGACATGAATAGAAATTTTTCAAAAGAAGATATAAGAATGGCTAACAAACATATGAAAAAATGCTCAACATCCCTAATCATCAGAGAAATGCAAATCAAAACCACAATGAGATATCACTTAACCCCAGTGAGAATGGTCTTTATCAAAAAGTCCCAAAACAACACATGTTGGCATGGATGCAGAGAGACAGGAACACTCATACACTGCTGGTGGGACTGCAAACTAGTACAACCTCTGTGGAAAGCATTATGGAGATACCTTAAACAGATTCAAATAGACCTACCATTCGATCCAGCAATCCCATTATTGGGCATCTACCCAAAGGAACGTAAGTCATTCTATGACAAAGACACCTGTACCCAAATGTTTATAGCAGCACAATTCACAATTGCAAAGATGTGGAAACAACCCAAATGCCCATCAATTCATGACTGGATTAGTAAACTATGGTATATGTATACCATGGAGTATTACTCAGCTATAAGAAATAACAGTGATACAACATCTCTTTGGTTCTCCTGGAGAGAGTTGGAACCCATTATATTAAGTGAAGTATACCAAGAATGGAAAAACAAGCATCACATGTACTCACCAGAAAATTGGTTTCCCTGATCATCACCTAAATTCACATCTGGGAATGATACCAATCGGATATCAGACTGAGGTGGGGGGTGGGGGGAGGGGATGAGTGTATGCCTACATGATGAGTGCGTTGCGCACCGTCTGAGGAATGGTCACGCTTGAAGGTGCTGACTCGGGGAGGGGGGGTGCGAGGAGGGGATGGGTGTATACCTACATGATAAGTGCAATGCGCACTGTCTGGGGAATGGACATGCCTGGAGCTCTGACTTGGAGGGACAGGCGGTACATGGGCAATATATGCAACCTGAACTTTTGTACCCGCCATAATAAGCTGAAATTAAAAAAAAAAAAAAAAATGACCAGTGCAGAAAGTTCTCCTAGAGATTGGGAGAAAAGAATTTTGACCTGTAGAAATATAGGATTCCTCTGTTTAATGATTTAGAATTTAAATGTTTATCTGAGACTTTGAAATAACTAAAGAAAATGCAAGGTTTGTCTGGGATATCAAGAGAAAAATTCATGGTGGGTAACCATGCAAATAATTTTGGTTCTATGATCTATCATTTTGGTTCAAGATATTTTCTACAATCTTGAAGTAACTTACACTAGTTAAAGCAAGTTTAAAATAATTTATAATAGGTGGCTCATGCCTGTAATCCCAGTGCTTTGAGAAGCTGAAGTGGGAGGATCACTTGAGGCCAGAAGTTCGAGACCAGCCTGGGCAACATAGTGAGACCCTGTCTCTATAAAAACTTTAAAAATTAGCTGGGCATGATGGCATGAGCTTGTAATCCTAGCTACTCAGGAGGATGAGGCAGAAGAATCGCTTGAGCCCAGGAGGTCCAGGCCACAGTGAGCTATTATTGTGCCACTGCACTTCAGCCTAGGTGGAAGGGTGAGACTATCTTTAAAAAAAAAAAATTAGCCTCACCAATAATGTGATAAACCAATATCATGTGCCTCCCGATATGATATACCAAGAAACACATAACATCATTTCTGTGGTATTCCTGCCAAAAATGTATAAATTGAATTTAAGTCACAAGAAAACATCAGACATACCCAAACTGAGAGACATTCTACTAAAACTGGCCTGTATACTTCAAAAATTATGAAACACAAGGAAAGACTGAGAATTGTTCTAGATTAAAGGAGACATAGCGACTAAATGTAACGTGATCTTAGACTGGATCCTGGACTGGGACAAGAGGGGAGAATAGTCATAAGGACATCATTAGGATAATCGTCAAAAGTTGAATATGGAATTTAGATTAAATATTACCATATCACTGTTAATTTTCCTAATTTTGATTATGGTATCATGATTATATAAAAGAATATCCTTGTTCTTAAGACATAAACATTGAAATATTTGGAGCAAAAAAAGCAGAGCATAAAATGTTCTAAAATTCACTGTGGTGACGATTGCATATATTTGTAAATACACTAAAAACCAGAGTTATACACTTTAAATGGGTGAACAGTATGGTATGTAAATTATTTCTCAATAAAGCTATTTTTTTAAAAGAGCATGAAATAAGAGTTTATCAAAAATAACCAAGTATATTTGAAGGAGATCCAAATAGAATTTTTAGATAAAGCTTATTAGATACAGCTGAGGAGGGCATTAATATACTGTAACAGAAGTCTAAAGAAGTTACCCAAATTACAGCATAGAGAGATGAAGATCTGGAAGAAACAAGAGTTTTAATAGATATAGAGGATAGAATGAGAAAGTCTAAAATACATCTAATCAGAGACCTAAGCAGGAAAATAGAAAGAAGAGGGAGGCAAAAAGATAATAGTTCCAATATCCCTTCATGATTAAAAAAAAAAAACAAACCACTCAATGAACTAGGAATAGAAAACTTCTTCAACCTAATTAAGGGCAGGTTCTAAGGGTCTCAAAGTGTGCTACTCAAAGTGTGGTCCTGAACTAGCAGTATGGACATTATCTAGGAACATATTACAATAGAAATGCAGAATCTCAGGCTTCACCCTAGATACTGCTCCATCAGTATCTGCACTCCAAGACCCCCAGTGATTTGTGTGCATAGCACAGGGTGGGAAGTGCTGCTCTATGGGACCTTCAGAATCCATGTAACAAACCCATTTCATTCAAACCTCTCTGAAAGGGCTGCAGCTCCTCACAGCCATCAAGTCAGTGAAGACATCAGCTTAATCCTAAATGTAAAGAGTGAACTCCATTTGGGGGAAGGGCTTTCTAATTATGACACAAAATCCAGAAAGTAAGAAAGAAAAGACCAGTAAGACTGATAAACTCATGCTATGGTCTGAATATTGGTGTCTCCCATTCATATCTTGAAATCTAATCCCCACAGTATGATATTAGGGGCCTTTAAGAGGTGATTATGTCATGAGGGCTCTGCCCTCATGGATAGGATTAAGTGTCCCTATAAAAGAGGCATGAGGGAGCTTTTAGCCTTTTGCCCTTCCACTATCATGCCATCTTTGCAGCAGAGAGCAAGCCCTCACAGGGCACCAATTCTGTGCCACCTTGATTTTAGACTTTCCAGCCTCCAGAACTATGATCAATAAATTACCCAATCTAAGGTATTTTGTTATTAGCAGCCTGAATGGACTAAGAAAACTTGATTTCATAAAAATCAAAATAATTACAAAAAACCATAAATGACAAACAGGAAAAAATAGTTGCAACTCATATCATAAAGAGCTAATTTCCCTAACACATACAGAGTTCCTATAAATTAATAAGAAAAAACCCCAAAACCAATAGAAAAATGGGCAAAAATATGAACAGTTTACAGGAAAAAATTAAAATGGCTCATAAACTTAGGAGGAGGCTCAACTTCACTTATAGTAAGATAAATGCAAATTAAAGCTACACTGAAAGACCATTTTTCACCTTTCACATTGGAAAAACACAAAAAATGGGATAATATATCTTGTGGGCAAGGCTGTGGGGAACAAGCATCCCATATGCTCTGTGGCTGCTGTGGTGCAGATGGGTTCAGTTCTAGGCAGACAATTTGGCAGCAAACATCAAAAATACAAATATCCTTTTGACCAAGAAATTCACTTCTACAAAACTGCCCTTCAGATATATTCACACGTGTGAATTCACATTTGTACAAGGTTAATTATCACAGCTATATCTGTAATAGTAAAGAAATAGAAACTCCTAAATGTCCATCAATATCAGATGGATTAAATAGATTTTAATGGAATACTACGACGCAGCTATTAGAAAAGAACACAGAAGCACCTACAGGTTAACACAGCATGATCTTCAGGAGGTGCTGCTAAGTGGAAAAAGCAAGATGCAGGATAATGTGCAAGGGGAACACTAGAAACAAGTGAAAGGGGTTCCCTGTCAGAGGGGATTGGGGGGAACTGATGGATGGGGGACAGTGTGTTTATACTTTCATGTTTTTTTTTTAATATTTAAAACACCTGAATATATCACTTAATGAAAATGTAAATAAGTAACTATGAAAATATTTTTAAAAGAATGAGCTCACTTGGGCAGTTACCCCTTGTGCATCTGTCCCCTGCTGTGTGAGTACTGCTTCTGGGCACAGAGGAGTGCACAGCACACAGCCCCGCTGTGTTCTGGCTCCAGGCTGGGCCTTGGCAGAGTGGAGAACCTCTGCTCCAGCCCAACCTGCTCAGGGAGGCGAGTACCAGACCCAACCTATGGCTGATACAATGTCTAGCTCTGCCTCAGCTGCATGTGGTCCTCTGTCTGCACCTATGCAAGCTGGCCCCTGTTAGAGAGGTCCTCCCTGATAGGCAGTGGCCTCAGGGAATCCTTAGGCCATGTCCTGGGCTGTGAACCATACCTGGGCTGGCTTAGCACTCACCAGTCAGGTCCCCTCCACAGTCCCCTCCACTGTGGGACCTCTCTACAGTCTAGCCCAATCCTAGTCTGGAGCTGGTAGAAGACACCCACTGAGTGTGGGAGGTACTGGATCTCCTTGGGCTGGCACCATTCCTCCCCCACCTCTCTAAAGTAGGGAGTGTGATCCTGGGTTTCCTAGTAATGAGGTCCCTGAGGCCCCCACCCTCCTAAGAAACATGAACTTCCTGAGTTACCTTCTGTTCTGTCTTAACTTTGGCATTGTAGAAGGAGATGGAATCAGGGCCCTCAGGTAGCACCATCTGCTGCAGCTGGCTGAATTTGTCCTGGTCATCTTCTCCCTGGGGGAGGCCCAACCCAGCACAGTCCCTTTAGCATGGCATTGTCAGGATACACCCTGGCTGGGCCTGTGGTGGGCATCAAGGCAGTACCTTGCTACATTTGCAAACCCCCACCGAGGGCATCTCACACCCCTCTAGCCTCCATGTCTGTCAGTATCCTCACAGACACCACCCTGTAACTGCCACCTGGCAGTTGATGAGCAGGGTGAGCAACCCCAGAGGCAGGATGAGCAACCCCAAAAGGGCGGCAGTAGTAAGCATGGTGTTTTGTGTCCCCATCCTCCAAAACTGTACCTGCCCACCTGCCTGGGCCAGCTGTGGGAGAGGCTGGGAACACCTCACATACTGCCATGTGTGTGGAGAGGACAGAGGACAAGGGGTACTGCCAACTGCCCCATGCTCAACCATCACCATGCCCCTGCCCTTGTGCTGCTCACCAGAGACACAATCCTGCTGGCAGGTACCATGCCTGGCCGGATGCTGCTGCCTGGCTTCAGTGCCACCTGCATGTCCTCAGGGATGACAAAGGACTCATTGTACCAGATGTCAAATTCTGCAAGGAGATGAGGAGACAGAACTGTGAGGTGTGAGGGAGCCCCTGGTAAGCAAGCAGGCAGGTGTGAGGGAGCCTCAGGTAAGCAAGCAGGTAAAGGCCATGTGCACCCATCTGTCTTACACCTGTTGCAAGCTCACCGCCTGTTCACTTCCTGCTCTAGGGTCGCGCCTTGTACCCATCTCCATCTCTGGTCCTCACAGTCCTGGAAACTACACATCTGAAGCTCCTACCCTGCCCCTGCCTCTGCCAGAGAGAAGCTCTGACGGTGTTCCCAGAACTCAAGCTGTGGCCTTGCCCTGAGCCCCCCTGGACCTCAGGTGACCAGCCAACCTTCCCAACTGGCGCACCCGTGAGCAGACGGTGCCGACACTGATCCACCAGCCGCTGGCAGTACTGGATCTCAGCCCTGAGGTCACGCAGGTCCTGGTACTCGCTGCGGTACTGCTTCTTGAGGTCTTTCAGCTTCAGAATCAGCAGGAATTCCTCCTCGTCGATGATCATCAGCCCCTTGTTTTCATACTCACCTGCAAGGTGATGGAAGAGGTCAGAGAATGAGGAAGCATCTACCTGGGGCGGGGGGGGGGGGGGGGGGGCGTTGGGAAGGCATTCTAGGAGAGAACAGTGTTGGCAAATCACAAAGACTGGAGACCACAGGCAAGGCTGGGGTGTGGCAAGGAGATGGGCCAATCTGTAATTCCAGCACTTTGGGAGGCTGAGGTGGAAGGATCACTTGAGGCCAGGAGTTCGAGACCAACTTGATCAACATAGCAAGATCCTGTTTCTACCAAAAAGTAGAAAAATGGAAAAAAAAAAAAAAAAGAAGAAGAAGAAGAAGAAGGCCAGGCTGCCAGGGCATGTCTCATAGGGAGGGGGAGCTCAGATCAGTGGGGCCACACTGGTATTTTAGGACAAACAGGAGAGGTGGCAGAGGAAAAGAGTAGAGATGACCCATGCCCCACACTTATTTTGATCTTAACCCCTATTAGCCAAAGATATTTAGGTAAGTACTCCTATTATACAAATGTTTATTTTTCTTGTAAATTATATGCCTAACTTGCCATCATTGGCTAGTACCACAAGGCACTTAGGCAAAGTTCCTTATTGGTAACAATGATGTAAATCTACATTTCAAAAGGTCTCTTTTCTTTTTTTTTTTTTTTTTGAGACAGAGTCTCACTCTGATATCCAAGCTGGAATGCAGTGATGTCAACATAGCTCACTATAACCTCCAACTCGGGCTCAAGTGATCCTCCTGCCTCAGCCTCCCAAGTAGCTGGGACTACAGACACCTGGCTGATTTTTCTATTTTTAGTAGAGATAGGGTCTCACTCTTCCTCAGGTTGGTCTCGAACTCCTGATCTCAAGCAATCCTCCCATCTCAGCCTCCCAGAGTGCTAGGATTACAGGTGTGAGCCACTCTGCCTGGCCAGTTATGCTATTAGTCTTTTTGCATGAACCTTTTAAGGTCAGTTTGGTGAGAATTGTCAGGTTAAGACAAAATAATACGGTCTGCAAAGACACTCATCCTGCTGTCCACTACTCACAGCACCTGAAAGCTTAGCAAAAGCATCACATCAACCCCCCCTCCCAAGTGTAGGGCAAGTGAGTTCTGCATGTGACCGGAGGTGAGGGACTGGGGTGCACAAGGCAGCCTCCAGGTGCTGGAGGAAAATGTTAGCACTTCCTCTGATGTTTACTGGGGAAAAGTAAGACACATTAAAAGTTACTAGGCCGGGCGCGGTGGCTCACGCCTGTAATCCTAGCACTCTGGGAGGCCGAGGTGGGCGGATCATTTGAGCTCAGGAGTTCGAGACCAGCCTGAGCAAGAGTGAGACCCCATCTCTACTAAAAATAGAAAGAAATTATGTGGACAGCTAAAAAAATATATATAGAAAAAATTAGCCGGGCATGGTGGTGTATGCCTGTAGTCCCAACTACTCGGGAGGCTGAGACAGGAGGATCCCTTGAGCTCAGGAGTTTGAGGTTGCTGTGAGCTAGGTAGACGCCACGGCACTCACTCTAGCCTGGGCAACAAAGTGAGACTCTGTCTCAAAAAAAAAAACAAAACAAAAACAAAAACAAAACAAAACAAAAAAAAAAGTTACTGACATCATTAATGGAGAGGCAAGGGTCTTGACTCTGGGTTCTAGGATCTGGGGTGGGAGGGTTCCACAGTCACCCTCACCAGGTCTCCCACCTTTAATGTGGAGCATTCTGCTGTGGTCTATGTTCTGTGGAGCATCCCTGATGTGGTTATTTTGATAAGCAGAAATCCCTTACAGAGTAGAGCCTTCATAGTACTCTGCTGAGGCTGGAAGTGACTGTGAACATCTTATGTTCTACCTAGAGGATCACTGATTATCTCCAAGAAAAAACTTAGAGGATTTTGCATTTTTCTTACATTTTCTCTCTCTCTCTCTCTCTTTTTTTTTTTTTTTTTGAGACAGGCTCTGGCTATGTTGCCCAGGCTGGATTCCAATTCTTAAGCTCAAGTGATCCTCCTGCCTCAGCCTCCTGGGTAGCTGGGACTAGGGGTGTGCTACTGTGCCCAGCAATTTTGCATTTTTCTTCTATAGAAGACTAATGTTCCATATATGCTGACTTTCTAGGCCAACAAGTGGCTGTCAATCATAAGGTATCTAGCAGGTATATTTAAACATGAATTTACTTGATCTGTTCCCTCAAAATAAAGGTTATTTTATTTGGCATTTTAATAACCAGTGGGAAAACAACTGCTTTTGGAGGAAAAGAGCAAAAATGGAGTGGTTTTTTGATACTGATAGATAAAATTTAAAATATTTTAAAAATATTGTTTATTTATTCTTCATCTCATCCTTTGAAAACATCCATTTTCAGGTATACTTAGAAGTAAATGATATGCCAGCATAGCATGCGTGTACTTTATTTTAAATATGTAATAAGGGGCTGTATGTTCAAAGAAGGTATGGGCAGAGGGGACAAAGAAGTGCTTATTGGTCCTGTAATCACCATGTCCCCTCCCTAGAGGTTCTGGGTAGGTGCATCTCTAAAGCAACCATCACTGGCCTTCTCCAGTTTCCTAGACCCTGAGGGGGCTTTAGCCTCTGGAATAGCATGTCATGGTTGGTCTATAGGATATGAGCAGATAGCCCTAAGAATTTGAAAATAAAGTTGCCCTCTGAGAAGTAAATGAGTAAAATACACCACCTGTGAGTGAGATGACCCATCGGACCTGCAGGAATAAACCAAGTGACATCTGGAGATCACTCATGAAAGTTTGTCTGGAACAGGGTTATGGTTTATCAAGGGAAAGCCCAATAGTACCTGTGTTGTGCCTTGTCTGGAAAAAGACAATGAGACTGAGCCAGGAATATGAATAACAGTGTGTCCTCTGAAACACCTGCCTCAGAGTTGGGATGGTCAGTACTTAAAATGCAGGTTCTGGGCCCTGCTTCATACCTCCTGAGTCAGAATGACTGGCTGGGGGTCTGGGAATCTGCACTTAATCAGCCCTCCCAGATGAGTCCTCTGCATGTTCAAGTACTTTGTCCACAGTATAGGTGTTGGGCAGAGCATGCCATTGGGACAAGGGCACCAGGCCAGGGTAACCAATCAAGGGTCCCTGCTTTTTGCGCCTGGGCGCCCCTCCCATGCCACCTGCCCTAGGAGATGAGAATCTGCCAGGCTGGCACAAGTGTCAGAGATTCAGCATGGAGAAGGGTCTTACTGATATTGAGTCCCTTGGCCCTCTGGTAGCCACATTCTCATTTCCTTCCTTGTCTTCTCATAGTCCCATAGTCCCCATCCCAATATGACCACCATGGCTGTTGAGGAGATCACATTAGGACCCAGGGACCTTGTAGAGGTCACCAACTGCCCATTTCCCAGGGATACCTCTACAGGACCGAGGGCCTCTTTGTCTGGGGACAGTAGCACGTGTTGGGTGGAAGGCCCAGCATCCAGGTTTAAGATAATGCAATAATGGAGGACCAACAGGCTGGCTGACAAGGAGCGACTCTGTGCCCTGCAGGGCTGACCATGGCCAAGTGATATGGCCAGGAGTGAAGGCTACATCCCAGCAATCCCTGCTGGCCGCCTCCCATTTCAATCCTCTAGTGCTTCAGTCCCACTTGGAGCAGGATGACATTGAGACCCCATAGCCCCCTGGCCATCTTCTCATCACATTTACCTTGCTTCTCCCGTAGTGACTTCTGGAAGTTGAGTGCCTCCTTGGTCACATCAATCTCCTGCTTGATGGCATTGATGCGCTGTGTGGTCTCACTGGCCCTTTTCCTCCGTTCGTTCAAAATGGACTTGTTTTCTTTGAAAATGCGGTTGATCTCACTACCTCGCTCATTTTTAAATTCCTCAAAGGCCACAGGCTTGGGGGGTGGGGTGCTGGGCCTGGAGATGGAGGAGGAAGCCAAGGAGAAGGGAGAAATGGGGCAGTGGCCTTGGAGCCATCAGGCACTTCATCTTTCTTCCCTAGGGCTTCTATAGGTAGGAGGCAGAAGTCTTAGGCACCACCTGCTTCAGACAGGAGCTAAACTGTCTAGGAATCATTCCCTCATCTTTGTCTTATGCAGCATACAAGGACACATGCCCACTGCAGAAAATGAGGAAAGCAAGTAAAAGTGTAAGAAACAGAAAACAGAATAAAACAAAAACTATTCACTTCCTTTCATCAACCACACTTTCATTTATCACCTTCTGGAATTCTTTCATGTATTTTTGAATGGTTGAGACCATGCAGTATGTATGTGTGTATGTTTGTTTGTTTGTTTATTGTTGGAGATAGGGTCTTACTATGTTGCTCAGGCTGGAGTGCAGTGACCATTCACAGGTGAGATCCTAGCTCACTGCAGCCTCAAACTCCTGGGCTCAAGTGATGCTCCTGCCTTAGCCTCCACAGTACCTGGACTACAGGCGCACACCATTATGTCTGGTTCTGTATAATTTTACATTTTACTTTTTTCACAGAAGCACCCTTTAATGCTATTAAAAACTCCTTGAAAACTCTACTTAATGAGATGTAAGATGTAGTTTTGAGGCACGGGTAAGTGAATTGATGTAGGCAACTTACTTTGGAATGGGCCAAAAAAATAAGATGGAAGGATAGAGGGATATTCACATGATGAACCAAGTATAGTAACAGGTTAACTACAGAATTTGGAGAGTGCTCGGTGTACAGATGTTCACTGTACAATTCTTTCAACTTCTCTGAAGGTTTGGAAATGTTCGTAGCCTAGGGGGAAAAAATTCTTCATGCACATCCTTGCACAACCCAAAGGCAGAGATAATAATTTACTTAGTGCCCTTTCCCTAATGTTGGCTATTGAAGGTGTTTCAAAAGAAATCTTTTTTTTTTCTTTTTTAATTAATGATGCAATGAACATCTTTTTGTATAAATCTTGTCCACATCTCTATTTCCTTAGGATAGACTCTTAAGAACTCAATTACTGACTCACTAGGGAGGGGGACTGGGTGGTTGGAGGAAAGGGAAGGAGTTACATTCTTTCATCCCTTGAGAATTTTGTAGCTTTTGAATGTGTTACTTATGTAAAAGATATATCATTTTAATTACTTAAATAATTGCTATTTGGAGGGTCTAAAATGATTCTGTGTTTAATTGTGGATCTTTGTGGATGACTTCTGAGGTTGGATCATTTTGCATGTGTATAAGTCATCATGTTTCTTCTTTCGGGACTGTGTTCCCAGCTGTGCCCATTACCCCTTATTGTATTTCTCTTGTATCTACAGGCACTCTTTACATGTTCAGGATCACACTCTGATTTTGGTTGATCTGGTGCAGGAACTAACATTAGATGGTTACCACTCTTTTTGTGCCCTTCCTTTTTCTCTCCCTTTGCTGTGACAAGGGGTCCGGTCATGGGTACCATGCTCTTAAACCTGTATCTTGCTCTTGCCCTATAATCCTATCTTTCTGTCCTCAATAAACCTCATTTTCGTGCTTGCCTAAAAACAAACAAACAAACAAACAAACAAACAAAAACAGATGGTTACCTAATCGGGCGTAGTTCCTCCTTTGGGGAGTCTGAGGGAAGGGGCTCAATGCTGGAGGTTTCCCGGTCTCGCAGAAGCATGTCTTTGACATCCCCATCCTTGGAGGATGGAACCAGCTGGGTCTTAGAAGTGGAAATCATGTCCAGGTCCTTGCCACTCACAGGGCTGCCAGCACCTTCTTTTCTTGTTAAGGAGCTGGAAGGAGAAGGCAAGGAAGCCCCAGGGCTCAGTTATGGGCAGTAAGGTATCTCAGATGCCAAGGTGAGTGACCTTTCCCACCCTTTACTATACTAGGTGCTCCACCCTCCTCAGCTCCTGTCTTGTTCATATACCTAGGTCACAGGGCAAAGAGTCTGACCCTAAGCCATGCAGATAGGGAGGGATAAGAAAGCATTTTTCTCCCTTTTATCAGAATAAGGAACTCTCAGCAGTCTCAGCAAGGGACACTTGGGAAGAATGGGTCTCCATGGCTCAAAAGTGTATGGACCTGCAGGATGGGCTGCAGGTTCTCAGGAGCCACTACAACTCCTGAGGTATGAGGTGCACAGTCATCCCTGGAAGGACTGGTAGAGCCCCCATCCAGGGTGGGTCTGTCTGCGGACGAATGATAAAGCAGGATGGGTCTGCCCTGCTTCTCTGACCAGTCCACACTCTGTTCTCACCATACATCAGGGTCCATACCAGCTCCCAGAAAAGTAGCCATCCTCCCTCTCCAAGTGATGGCACTCAGTGTGTCTTTCCTTCAGGAGAGATACATCTGAACAGGACTGAACTGACAAGAGGATGCCCATGGCTCTTCCCACCAAAAGGTTCTTTTCTTCTGCTGCTACCTAACTCTTGCCCTGCACATGACAGTTTTCTACAATCAGCTTTGCTCATGTGCAGGGACTGCATTCACTCACTTATCCTCACAACAACCCCAGTGACTTTGATGCTATTATTATTATTCCCATTTTAGGGGTGCAGAAACAGAGGTGCAGAGAGGTTGTCATGCCTCATACAAGGTGACCCCTTGGTGTAAGAAGCACAGAGAAGGGAGACAAGCCCAGGCATCAACTCCAGAGTCTGTGCTCTCGGCCACTGCTACACAGCACCTCCCAGGGAAGGTGGGCTTCTTAAGTGAACCTAAACATTTTTCCCACCTTGCACATGCAAATGAGTCTTGCCAGAAAGGTGAATTGGGGTTTTAGGTGACCTGAGTGCTGGTCAGCAGAAGGGCCCTGGTGAGGTGGAGGGAAGGGTACCACATGAAGGACCAGAAGGCATGAACTCTGGAGTGCTGGTCCGGCTTCTTGCTGTGACCCTACTCATTAGTGGCGTGACCTTGGCAAGTGACTTCCCCATTTTGAGCCTGAGTTTTCTCATCAGTATAATGGAGACATTAAACTCCCATCTCATGAGGTTGCTGCGAGGGTGAGAGGTGACCTTTGTGCTATGGCTGGTTTGGAACCAGCCTGGGCTCCACAGATTTGCTAGTATTGGCAGCAGTGACATCCATTGTGACAAGTAGCTGAGACATGAGGGGGAAGGTGAGAACAGCTCGTGTCCTCCCATTCGCCCACCACAGAGGGCCGGGTACTGAGCAGGTAGAGCAGCAAAGTCACTCACCTGACCTGATCTTTGAATGTCTTCCTGGACTTAGATTTCTTCCCGGGTTTGGAAGAGAAAGGGGCGACCCCAAGTCCAAAGCCTTGTCCATCCGGCTCCCCCACTAGGTGGCCATCAACATCCATAACCCCCGCCTAGATAGAAAGGCCAGCCAAAGGTTCGTGAGTTAGAGTAAGGCTTTGGGCCCCTCAAGGACCCAAACGTATATGGCCCAAGGCTTGCGGTAGGCATGTTCACCCCATATAACAAGGTTTAGCTGCTGCTAATGCCAGCTTCAGGCTATCCCCAACAGAGCTGTCCCTGACTACCCTACCAAATGTCAACTTTCCACAGCAACCCCCCTCACCAGTCTGGTGCCTCATTCCATACTCTGAGTATCTTAAGGCTTGTTTCCAACCAAACTCCAGGAATTGGTCTTGCTTATTATTAACCATGTCTCTAATTTATGGAAATCAATTTCAATTCAAAAGTGGTTTATTCTTACACAGGTCACCCCACGAACATCCACGCTCATCCTGATGTTGCCTTTATCTGTTGCAATCCTAGCTCTGGTTTAATGCATGACACCTACTGCCTTTGCAAAGGTCTAAGGATGGAAAATCTGAGGTGAGTGTTGTTAGCAAGAGGCAACCATGCTTACCTTCTGGACAGCAGAAATGGCTGCAAAGTCATTCTTGTCTATGAGGGTATACTTTCTGCGCAAAGCGGACTCCACTTCCTGTTCCTGTTGGCTTGAGAGAGAGAGTACACGAAGAGCTGTGCTCAACCCGCTTGGGCAAAAACTAAGTCCTGGGATTAGAAGTCATTTGGGTGAGGCCCCCTGGAATGCTCTCATCATGAACCAGACTAAACAAAAGAGACAAAAGGGCTCACTGCCCCCTGCCCCAGTGCACAAACCCATCATCTAGCCCAAAAACTTGCAGGGGCCACCCTCATGTACCCAGTGTGTCTGCGCC
Source organism: Eulemur rufifrons (assembly GCF_041146395.1). NCBI lineage: Eukaryota > Metazoa > Chordata > Mammalia > Primates > Lemuridae > Eulemur > Eulemur rufifrons. The sequence goes on from NC_090989.1 coordinate 152,518,506, forward strand.
AAGATGACATTTAACAAGGACTGTAAGCCTGACTCGGGACCATGCTCCCCCACCAAGGTTCTGTCTCTAACAGGCCCCTTGGAATCATGTGATCAGCTTCTGTGACATCACCCAGCATGACCTACTCATGCTGTGGGTATGTCTGTACCTAAATAAACAAAACTGTCTCCTGAAGTAGAGGGAGTGGGGAATATTCATAGTGCCTTGCTCTGGGCACACTCAGGGCTAGCACTCTATAAAGACCTTCTTTCCAATTAATGAACTAAGTAAACATCCACCGGGGACCTGGGCACACCCCAAGGACTCTGATATGGCTCCTCACCCATGAGAGAGAAGGAGGTGCTCCTGGAGGTAAGTGCCCAGATCACGGGAAATGAAAATGGTAGCCTGATGTAGGAGTGTGTGGGGGAGGAAGTCCCTCACCTCAGCACCACGCGGAACTGGTTGAACACCTCCTGGATCTGTCTGAGGTTGATTATCTGCAGGAAAGAGAGCAAAGCAGAGGTTAGACCATAGGCATCAGGGACTGACCAGGCTGTCTATGTTAGTAGAGAAATCAGGACCCCTTGGCTGACCTCTGGACTATCTGTCTTGATAAGGGGATGTCTGCAAACAGCCTCTCAGCAAAGTGGCAGTCAAGCCCTCCTCAAGAGTAGAAAAACATCTGATTAATAGCTTTAAAACTAAGTATTTAATGAAGCAATAAAAACTACCTTTTCTAAATAGAGATCTCTATGAAAATGAAAATGATTCTAGACCTTGAAAATAGTTTCTAAAAAATCATTTTAGGCCGGGCGCGGTGGCTCACGCCTGTAATCCTAGCACTCTGGGAGGCCGAGGCGGGTGGATCGCTCGAGGTCAGGAGTTCGAGACCAGCCTGAGCAAGAGTGAGACCCCGTCTCTACTAAAAATAGAAAGAAATTATATGGACAACTAAAATATATATATACAAAAAAAAAAAAATTAGCCGGGCATGGTGGTGCATGCCTGTAGTCCCAGCTACTCGGGAGGCTGAGGCAGGAGGATCGCTTGAGCCCAGGAGTTTGAGGTTGCTGTGAGCTAGGCTGAAGCCACGGCACTCACTCTAGCCCGGGCAACAGAGTGAGACTCTGTCTCAAAAAAAAAAAAAAAAAAAAAAAAAATCATTTTAATAAATGTATTTTCTCAGCTTTCTCCTGCCTCCAAAAGGTTCACTCTGTTGTCTTTTTTTTTTTTTTTTTTTTTTTGAGACAGAGTCTTGCTCTGTCACCCAGGCTAGAGTGCTGTGGTGTCAGCCTAGCTCACAGCAACCTCAAACTCCTGGGCTCAAGAGATCCTCCTGCCTCAGCCTCACGAGTAGCTGGGGCTATAAGCGCACATCAACACACCCAGCTAATTTTTTCTATTTTTGGTAGAGACAAGGTCTCTTGCTCAGGCTGGTTTCAAACTCCCGAGCTCAAGTGATCCTCCCACCTGAGCCTCCCAGGGTGCTAGGATTACAAGGCCCAATCTGTTCTCTTTAGATGGAGCCCATTTACAAACCTTTCTGCAAGGGCACTGGCTTTCCTCCTGGCCCTGAAGCTCATAGCATTACCCTTGATCAAAGATTTGTTTGGTACTGCCCTTCCTGGGAAGGCCAGAAGAGCCCACCCCTCAGTTGTCCCAGGCCTGCCTCTTGTAGCTGCCCATAGTAGCAGCCAGGGTTGGCAGGGGGTGCTGCCCATGGGGCTCCTGGAAGAGGGGTTTGATGGCCTGCCCAGTAAAAACAGGATGCATCTTTCCCCCTGAGGGCCCTTCCTTGTGTGGCTGCTTGGCCCACTTCAATGTGGGCCCGGGGGTCTGCCTGGTAGACAACCAGCATAACCACCATCCTTTATCGGCTTCATCCCATGGGGCACAGCCGCTCAGTTTCCTCCCCACTGTGCAGGCAAGACCACTGAGGTACAAGAGGTTGAGCATTTTGCTGAGGTCACTTAGCAAAGAAGCAGTGGAGCTGAGATTCAGTCCCAGAAAGCCTGGCTCCAGGGCCTGCGCATGTGTTCCCCGAGATGGGCCCCTGACACCAGGGATCCAGCACTACCTTCCACCCGTTGCACCCACTCAGTGTGAGGTTCTGAGGCCAGCACAACACACACAGGGGTGTGCCCAGGACAGGGAGGCTCAGCCAGCTGAGCATGGTGGTCCCACAGAGGGGCTCCTTACGTCGATCTCATCCAGCGTCCCCTCCAGGTATCTCCGCACCTGGGAGTTGATCTCAGCAATCTGAATTTCATCCATGGGGTCGTAGGTCACAAGGGTACGGTTGGCCTTAAAGGAGGATGAAGAATATGTGGATACGAAATGAGAACCTGAGCCCAATCAGGAGTAGCAGGGGCCATTCTGAGAGCCAAAGTAGGGAAGTTGGGCACAAGCCCTGCTGGCCACCCAAGCTGGCTCTGTTCCCTTCATCATCCAGTCCTGGCAGAGAAGGCCTGACACACAGACCAGATGCTTGGGTCAGAGAGAGATAGGGGAGAGAAGGGAAGGCCAGTGGATACAGGGCCTGCGACTCTAGACAGAGTCTCAGTAGACTCTGTAGGATGAGGACCATGAAGAGGGAAAGGGAGGTGCTGCCTCTGCCTTGAGTCAGGACCATGAACACCAGCCCAGACAGGCTGCCATAGGACTTGCACCCCCTGTCCTCATGGCCCTCATGGCCCCTGCTGCTGCCCCCTTACCTGCCCCCATTCCCCTGACCTTGACCCATCATGCTGTCTGCCCCAGCATCCCCGCTTGTCTCTAGCCCCTTACCAAGCTGTCATGGATGGCCAGCTCCTGCTTCAGCAGCGCTAGCTCTTTCTCCAGGTTCTTGACCATTCGCTGTCAGGGAAACATGGGGGTGGGGAGTAACAGAAGAGGTCATCAGAGAAGTTACCCCATCCCTTCCACATCAAGCACACAATTCCTCATTCTGTGCCCAGACATCCTGGCCATTCCTGGTAATCCACGGGTTGTGCTCTTAGCTTCTGAGTGATTCCCTTCCCACTGGTGACCCTTCCCCAAGTGGGGTGAGTTAGGGTCGGAGAGGGCCTGACCAGGCCACTGGCCTTTGCGTCTTCCAGCACAGGAGATTGAGAACAAAGTGAGCATAGGCCACAGGGCCACCTCAGACCCAAGTCCCAGGGGCTCCAGGCTCTTTCCAGTCTACCAGGACAATGGTCCATTTGGTGCAGCCTACAGACTCCAGAATGCTTTCTATGCACAGTCTTAACTGTCATCCTCCCCAACCACAGCATGAATATGTCACCATTCCCCAATGATAAGCATGTGTGTCACCTCTAATTTTTTGCTGCTACAAACAATGCTGCAAGAATATCTTTATACTCATATATTAGTGTCCTTATAGATTTCCATAGGATAACACAGTGATCTGTGAGGCTCTAGAGATCTGTGTCCGTTTCCTTGTTTCTACTGCTCTTCCCTGGCTCATTCTACTCCTACCAAATTTGTACACTCCCACCTCTGTATTGCCTGTTCCCTCTGCCGTGGGATATTCTTTTCCCAGGTATTTCCATGACTCTCCCTCACCTCCTTAAAATCTTTGTTCAAAATCTTCTATGTTAGGTGCACTACAATCGCCCTGTTTAAAATTGCAATCCCTTCCCCACCCCTGCACCACTCTAAAAATCTCTAATTTTTTTTCATAGCATGTATTACCTTCTAACATACCCTAGACCAGTCCTGCCTAAAACAACTGTCTGCAATGATGGAAATGTTCTATGTCTGTGCTGTCCAATATGGTAGCCACAAGCCACATACAGCTATAGAACACTTGAAATGTGGCTAGTGTGACTAAGAAAGTAAATTTTAATTTTAACTAATTTAAACAGCCACATATGAGTAGCAGTTACTGTGTTGGATAGTGAAGCTTTAGAACTTACCTATTTATTGTGATTATTAATATCCATCTCCCCTACCCTCAAGAGACTGTAAGCTCAGACAGAGATTTGTGTTTCTGTTTGTACAGTCATATATCCCAAGTGCTTCAAAAAGTGCCTGGCACATAGTAAGCACTCTGTGGATTTTAGGTGAGTGGGTAAATGATATATTTTGAGAAGAAGAATTGCTAAGTAATTTGATATTTGATAGATACCGTCTGAGTATCTTTCATGAAAGAGGCACAAGGGACTTCATGCTGAGAACAACAGGACTTCTTTTAGTTGTCATTAAAGGGCCACTGGAGGGAGCCCCTAACACCTGGATCCCAGGACTGGTGACCAAAGCTGAGACCAGTCCACTACCTCACTGGCCCCCTCCCAGACCAAAGGTCTGCTGTACTCTACCACTCATACAACCAGGTCACCTAGGCACTGAGGCCTTCCTGCCCCTAGGCTCTCAGATAGCAAGGGGTGATACACCCCCCGCATCCCAGTGGCTCTGTGGCAATTAAGGCACAAAGCCTGGGACTCAAGGTGCATGACTAGGGTCCAAACCCTGACTGCTCCTCTGGAAATCCCCAAGAAGATCTCCTTCAGGTATAGCCTTCCTGTGGGATCAAGGGGAGAGGCTTGCTGGCCAGTCCCACCTGTCTGTATCCTCTCCTTCACCCAGCAGAAAATGCATCATGGCCCAGCTAGAGAAAGCCTGGCTGAGCTACCGGGGGCCTCCAGCTTAATGACTCTGTTCAGTGTGGCACAGAGGAGCCAGGTTCAGATGTCTGGGCCAATCAGAAGGTGATGTGAGGAAATGGACCATTTGCTTCCACAGGACATCAGCCTCCAAGTCACACCTTGAGAGAATGGGAGCCACTTTTCCTAATGCCTGGCAGGCTTAGTGGCTTCCCACTCTCCCTCTTCTACTGACTGGAGAGCAGCTGCCTGGAAACACAGAGGGCTGGGGCAACAGACCCCACAGAACAGGGTCTGGCAGCACCTCCTGGCTGACCAACTCCTTTATAAAAACCAGGGGCATTTTGGGGATGGAAAAAATGCCTCAGAAACAGCAGACTCAAGTAATGTGGTCAGGAGTCTGCCATCCCAGAGGGAACCTCTGGATTCAGTTTGGTCTTTTTACTACTGCACATTTTTTTTACTATACATACATACACCCATTAATGATAATCAGCATTACTCTGCATGTTTTTATACTTGGTGTAAATGATAGATGCTATCATTTGGCCCACTTCAATCCTCAAGTTGTTTTCTCACTTGAGATTTATCTGTCCTGGTAGCTCTAGCTCTGGCTCCCTCATTTAGCGACCCTCCTGTTGAAGGATATTGATTGTGTTTCTAAGTTTTCACTATCACAACAAGCACTCGTGAGCACCATTCTTCTGTAAGTCTCTTTACATGCACATGTGAGAATGTGTCTAGACTATACCTAGAAGTGACTGTTGCTCTGCAGAAGTCAGGAGGGTGCTAGCTAACATTTGCTGACCATACACCCCACGACAGCACTGTGCTAAGAGGTTTCTACACATTATCTTATTCTTCACTAGACCTCTTTGAGAGTAGATTCTGGTTTTTAACCAATTTACAAATGAAGAACATGAGTCGTAGAAAGGGCATTTCATGGGGGCTATACAGCTAATGAAGGGAAGAGCAGGTTGCTGAACCCAGGACAGCCCAACCCAGTATGCCAGTGTTTCTCAAAGTGTGGCTCTGAGAGCAGTAGGAGCAGCAGCATCACCTGGGAACTTAGTAGGAATGTGAATCCTCAGGCCCCAACCCAGATGGAGAGAATCAGGAACTCTGAGAATGGATCCAGTGACCCATGGTTCAACAAATCGGCCAGGTGAATCTGACACCTGCTCAAGTTTGGGAACCAGTGCTCTACGCTCCACTCCCTCTCCAACCTTCAAACTATGGGTTAGTTCCACAGAGCCCCAGGGACTGTAATTTTCCTTCAGGATTTAGAATCTGAAAAGTGTAACTGACTTGTCATGAGCTTAGGGGACGCAAATGCTCCTGTCTCCAGTAACTACAATTCCATAAGCATCTTACAGGAAAGTCAAATTAACGATAAACGTGTTTTTACTATACTAGATGTTGTCAAAATGCTCCCCAAAGTGGTTGTATCAATTACACTCCAACCAGAAATGGATGAGTTCCTGTTTCTCCACATTCTCATCATCCTTTTGCGTTGTCAGAAAAATTCATTTTTGCTGGTTTGAGAGTGGAATTCCACTGAGGTTTTAATTTGCATTTCCCTGGTTAATGGTGATGCTGTGCATTCCTTCTGATTGGTCAGCTCTGTTTAGAGGGATCACTCAGGCTGGGAGGAAAGAGATTTTGTAGTGACACAGGCAATTCTGAAAGATAGTTCATATCTCATGTAGAAGCTCAGGGTATCCAGAGTTCCCTCACGTGTGAACTGGGTGGTGGCCTGACCTCTGTGTCAGCTCCTAAGGTTCTCCAGGGACTGTAAAGACTCTGGCCTATCCCAGCGTAGAAAGGGACTGATCCAGGGCTGCATGGTTATCTTTGGTTGAGGAAAGAAGGGAAGCCAGGCTTGTGTGACCCAGGTAGCAAACCCATATACCTTCCCCACAGTGGGGCACCTGTCCACAAGCCCCTTAGTACCTCAGCATCATACTTTTCATTGATGGCAGGCTCTGTGGTGACCAGCTTCATCCTGCTGGCAAATCGCAGAGAAGACAGCTGAAAAACAGACCAGATAGACATTAGATGGCTCCCCACTAAACTGAGACCCCAAGAAATCAGTCTTCTCAGAGACCCTGCCTGTCCTCTCCAGGCTCTTCAGGCTGCCTTGTCCAACCCACCATGTTGGTTCACTTCCCTGAGGGGACATTAGTCAAAAGAGCTCTTGGCAGTGAAGTCCCCAAGTTGGGTGGGAGTGGAACAGGAAGAAGTTGATAGAGGGCACATATTGCAGCCTGGTCCTCATCGTGTACAGGATGAGGATACACATTGGTCTATTTCTTTATCTAAACCTGGCCATATTCTACTTCTAGGCCTTTGCTCAAGCAGCCCTACCTAAAGTGCCCTTACTTCTCCTCCTATGCTGTCTGCCTCCCCATGTTCCACTCTCTCTCCCAGGCCCAGCTAAAAACCAGCTTCCTCCCTGAAGCCCTCCTGTTCCTCCTTCACATGAAGTCTCTGCCCCTTCCACAACCCACAGTGTGCGCCTTTTGGGAGGGTGGCCCCTGCCCCCGCTTCACATGCTTCTTAGAGTCCAGATCAGTGATGTCCAACAGAAATATAAAAACCACAAATGCAAGCCATATATGTAATTTTAAATTTTCTAGTAGCCATATGAGAATAGGTAAAAAGAAGCAGATGAAAATAATTTTAATATATTGTATTTAAACTTTAATATGTCCAAAATATTATGATTTCAACATATCATCAATATTTTAAAATGATTGAGATCTTTTACATTTTTTTTGTAGGTCTTTGAAATTTGGTGTGCGTTTTACACTTACACTGTATCTCAATTTGGACCAGCCACATTTGAATGCTCAATAGCTACATGTGGCCAGTGGCTGCCCTGAGCCATTGCTAGGAAGGCAGGTGCTCAGGCCGACTGTAGATGGACCGGCAGTCTGAGTGGGAATGGGTAGTTCTGCAGCATACAGGGGAGCAGGGATCTCCAGCCACACATGCTGACAAACATGGGCATGACTGCTCTGGAGTGATGAAGCCAGGACTCAGCCCACCAACCTCGGCCAAAAGTGTCCTCCCACCATCCCCAAGGGGTCTCCACAGCATTTGAGCTAAAAGGCCTCACTGTCACCACAGAGATGGGCCCGTACCAGCCTTGTCCCTCAGGGACCTCACTGCTGCTGAGCCACGAGGCCATGTCAGGATAGGATGGGGTACTGGGCCCCTGCTCTATCACGTCCAACCCTGCATCGGACATCTGGGGCCTGAACCTCCCAGACTGTCGGTGGGAGTTCCTCAGCTTGCTCAGCCCTTCATTCTGTGAGATAATGGTAGGTGAGCTTGCTGTGGCTCAGGCTCTGCTGTAAGTGCTCTAAGAGTATTAACTCATTTAATTCTCACAACTCCATATAAGCATCCTCAGTCCCATTTTATAGATAAAGATGCTGAAACACAGAGAGGTCAAGCAACCCACTCAAGGTCACGGAGCTGGTCAGTGGTGGCACAAGAAATCAACCCAAGCACTCTGGCTCCCAAGTCTGTGCTCTTCACTGCTGGGAGGAGGAGGACCTATAGGAAACCCTTCTAGTGCCCTGGGTGGGGACTAGGGTAGAGCCTGGGAGGGGCCAGAGCAGTAGTTTTCCAGGTGATGGGGAAGGGGTAACAATATCCTGATGGAGGGAAAGTGTGCCCTAAGTGTGAGTGAGGCAAGAGCCAGGTGAACACCCAGGGGCACTGAGACAATGAGAGGGTGCCACAAGAGGAGGCCCAATGTGTGCTGGCGGTAGAAGTGAGAACAGCCTTGAGTGCCTGGGCAATCACAGCAAATGGTAGGTGTGTGGTAAATGTTGAACTTGAGTGGAAGGAGGCATTGGAATGTACTAGTTAGCCTTTGCTACTCAGCGGCAAAGCCAAAATTTCAACTCAGCAGAGTTCTAAAATGCGTGTGTATACTGGCTGGCTCCAGTGTCTTTGCTCCATCACTTGTGAGTACAGATATCTGCAAAACAGGTAAAACACTAGGAAAGACAAATCTCTGTCCAGAAGTATGCTCCAAAATGGACTGTTGGGTCTCCTGGGCCTATGGAGTGATGTATGGGGGAGTCCCACCAGAGTCCCTGGTGGGTAGCCCACCGGGTGGGTAATCATATCTAGAAGTCCATGAGGTGGCCACATGAGCAGGCACTTTGGAAACTCTGACACTATGCCCCACTGCACAGATGTTAGATGAGGGGTGGAGGGCTCCTCCTTGGCAGTGAGGAGCAGCCAGTGGCGGCAGGAGGCAGGCCCTGAGATTCCCATCTCCTACCACGCTGGGCTGACTCATAGCTCAGCAAAGGGCCCCTGACTGTGTGGAGCCAAGTCAGACTCTCCTGCTCCAATCACAGCAGCAAGTATGACCACAACTCCATCGCTGTGGTTACTTCCATACACACGTGCAGTGTCACTGCATACAGCTACACAATCCATGACAGGAACATTTTTAAAGTTTTAAAACATATGGAGAAGAAATCATTAGCTTCCATACCCCCAATATACCTTTGTCCAAAACCCATGAAACCCCTCCAACAGCTCCTCTGGGCTGGTGGATTCGCCTGTGTCACTGTGTTGGACCCTTATTCTTGCCTCTGATTCTCACAAGCTTCTCCCCTTCCCAGGCCACCTGTGCCTTGTCACTGGGTTAATCTCCCTGAGTCACACCTCTGACCACAGTGCTTCCCTACTGAAACCCTGTGAAGGCTCTAGTCACCTGCAGAAAAACAGCCAAGGACTCAGCCTACCTACCAGGGCCCATCCAGACCCTGCAATTTCTTTTCTTCTACTGGAGACATGCTTTTCCCTCCCCTGCAGTAGCCAGACATTCCTAGCACAGGTCACACTTTCAGTCCTGTTAGCTTTGCCAGGAACACCTCTGCTCATCCTACCACCAATCCTTTAACCCCAGCCAGCTCAGTGCCCACTTTCCCCCACCCCAGCCTTAGGAAAAATTCCCCCTCATCTCCCTCCCGCCTTCCTCTGAAGGTCTCTTCCATCTGGGCCTCTAACGTTACTTAGGGCCATGGCTTCTCTCTCTTCTTAGGTTGGGATTTCTGAGGTCCAAGGCCATGTATGACTCATCTCTACTGAGCTACTCCCCTCTCACCACCTTGCACATGGCAAATGCTTAATACCTGTCTGCTCATACAGGCCTTATAACTACAGCCTGGAACCTGTGATGTTTTCAAGATGTTTAAACATGTGTGATTATGAAGAACAACTAAGCGACTGTCCTTGATGCCCATTCACAGGAACAGCACCCCAGGAAACATGGTCCTTTCCCCCATAAAGCTGGCTCTCAGCCTCCCCTCCTTTCATGGTCCTTCATGCTGAGCCTGCCTCCTGCTTTGCCCTCATCTTCAGAGGAAGGGCTTAGTGCCTGGTGTTTGGATGTGGCTCTGGGCCCCACTCAGCAATGTTGGCTCAGACTCATCCCTGAGATCTTTCTTCTCTTCATAATGCCTATGGCTACTGTGCCAGATCAGCCAGGAGCCAACCATACACAGTCCTGGCTCCTAGGAGGAAAGATTCCAACCTGGTCACACTGGCTGTCTATACGTACTGTTTGTTCTAATTGGGTGGCTTCTCCATAGATGTTTGTCACGAGAACCATATTGCAGTTTCCCCCTGCAGAAAGCAAGAAACAGAAGGGCCATGAACCATGTGGTTTTTCTGCCAAGAGACTGCCTTAGGGCTAGTGGGAGTCTGTTATGGACTGAATGTTTGTATCCTCATAAAATTCTTATATTGAAGCCCTAAATCCAAAAGTGATGGTATTTGGAGGTGGGGCCTTTGGGAGGTAATAAGGTTTAGAAGAGGTCATGAGGGTAGGGCCCCCATCATGGCATTACAGTCCTTATAAGAAAAGAAAGAGAGACCTTTTTTTGTGAGAATACAGAGAGAAGGTGGCCATCTACAAGCCAGGAGGAGGGCCCTCACCAGGAACTGAATCTGCTGGAACCTTGATCTTGGACTTTCCAGTCCCTAGAACTGTGGGAAATAAAGATTTGTTATTTAAGCCACTTAGTCTGTGGTATTTTGTTATAACATCCTGAACTGATTAAGATAGGGTCAGAGAGGACACATCCAAACATGTATGAGGCTGAGAGGCAAGGGAAAGAGAGAGGGAATGCAGAGAAGCTATCAGATATACCTAAAAGAGCAGTCAGGAGAAAACAAAAGAGGAGACATGGCGTGGGGCAGGCAGAGGCAGGGTTGGGAGACAGAAGTATGACCCAGGGCTTTGTCCATGGTGACACTCAGTTAACAATCAGACACCAATGACTATGCTGTCAAGCCCAACACAAAGGTCTAGATTCTTGGGGATTATAAGACACAGCCCCGGCTGCTCTGCCCAGGAGGCTGCAGGGGAAGGGAAGACATCAAGGGAGAGGCCCTCCTCCTGGAACTTTAAGGCTATGAAGGTTTCTGCCATTTGGTTTAGGGATGACGGGAAAAGAGAAGGTATTCTCAGTAGAGGTAAAAGCTTAAGTAAAGGTTCTGAGAAGTGAGTAGCATGGCATGTTCTGGGTGCAAGAAGAGGGCACTGTGTGTGATTCTGTCTTTTCAGGATGTATCTGAAATCACTGTGAAAGGGCTGTAAGTAAATCCATGCCACCAGGAGGGAGAGATTCCATTATCATCAGTGGCAGCTGTGCCAGGCCTCTTCTTCCCCAGGGACACAGACCCTTCTCCTTGGGCACCAACCACATCCCCTCACCTAAAGAGTCCTTCAGGGCGTGAGTGAGCTTGCACTGCCGGAAGGGGATGTGGTCCCGCTTCTGGTCCCCGAGGGCAATGATGGCCTGCTCCAGGAATGACAGCGACTTGTTGATGTACGTGGCTTCCTTCAGGACTCGGCCCTCAGACTGCAAACCAAAGGTCAGTTCTATTTTAGACAGAGTAGAATGGCTGCCCTCCTGGTTTGCGGTGATACCGTAAGTCTATGTTCAGGCCAGAGCCTCCTTCCCAGAACTAGGTTCTTCCCTTAATGTCACAGGACTGTATTCTATCTTGGGCTAATAATGGTAATACCAAAATTCATAGGAATACTCATGCAAATATTCGTGTGAATTTAAATACTTATGTGAATATTTATATGAATACTCACTCAAAAATTCACGCTAATATGAATACACTTAGGAATACTTGTACAGTTACTTGAGCAAATAATCCCGTGAATGTTCATACAAACATTCATATGAATGCACATATGAATGCTCATTTGAATACTCTTGTAAATGCTTATGCTAATACTCACACTCATACAAGTATTTAGTTGAAATAAAATACTCATGCAATCACTCATATGAATACTCTTATTCATACACAGAGAAATGCTATATTATTAATAGTATGAAGTATTTAATGAGCACTTACTGAGTATCAGGCACCCTGCTAAGAATTTAGGGGTATTATCTCACATTTAACGTTTACAAAATTCCCGAGAGGTAGGAACTGCCCCTAGGTAGCAGTTGTTCCACCTCTGCCAATTCTGTCCCTCTAACAAGGCCACATGCTTCATATAACCTAGCTCAGGACTGTGCTCACAGATACCTGAAGAGGGGCAGCCCACATGCATAGGCACTATGCTAGAAACAGGGCCCTTGCTTTGTTTAGAAGCAACCTCCTGCCCTCCTCACTTACCCCAGACTTGCCCAGCCTCTCTGAGCCTGCCAGATCCACCAAGTTAATTTTGGAAGTGATGTACTTTTCATCTGATAAGGTCCGAGAATGGGCCTACAAAACATCCAAATTGAAGTTAGACTGTCATAGGGGAAGTTTCTGATTGAGCAGGCCCCATGGGAATTGACTCCCCTCTCAGGCTGATCAAAGAGCCTTGTACCTACCTCTACATAGATGGTAAAAATGCAGTGTGATCTGGAAGAGTTTTTGTTCATTGTGTGGGAGGCTATAATCCTATTGGTCTCTCCCTGAAGAGGAAGAGAAATGTAGGCAACATTTTGAAAAATTAAAACAACAAGGCATTTGGGTCATTTTTCTATTACACCAATAGCTACACAAATGATCTCTTATCACTTGCAATCAGCTTTCTTTTATAAACTAGTATAATAGAAAGGGAAACAAATTGGGAGTCCAGATCTATACCTTCACCTGCTGCTGAGGATGTGTGAATTGGTGTGTTTTTCTGAAAAGCAAGGTGATAATAAGAATCAAGAACCTTAAAAATGTTCATAAATATTGAATAAGAATCAACCTGCATATCCAACAATTAGGGAATGATCTGTCTGTACAATGGAATATTAGCCAGCCAGGAAAATGTTGACAAATAATTTTTGATAACAGAGAAATGCAGAATCTAAAATCATATTATAGTATGATGTAAAGAATATAAAAGTATTCATAGAAAAAATAAGCAGAATGCTGCCACTAAGATGTTAATAACAGTCCTTCTGGGTTGCAGTTTATAGGTTATATTTTTAATACAGTTTTGTGCTTTTTTTTTAACAGTGAACATGTATTACTTTTAAAAATTAGGAAAAATAATTTATTTGTATTTTTAAAGGGACAGCAGATCCTTGTCTCTCATTCACAGGCCCTATGACCAGAATACACTTCAAAGCAAATGCGGTGGGTGGCGGAAGTGGCTGTTCTTATATAAAAAGGTCCTTGCAGAATGAACTTCTGTCTCCTTAAAGGTCCCTGAGAAATGTTTTGAACAAGCCTCAAAGCAGTGATGCCATGGCCCCTGGGGACAGGAGAGCACCTGCTGAGGAGGGGAGGCCTGCCGCTGGGGAGCAAGTCTGTCAAGCTCCCATGGCTACATCTCAATAGCTTCTCACTGCCTACCTATGTTGCAAATCCAGTGACACTGAGAGTATTAGGGTTCACTTCATCTTTATTGTTCAGTCCTCTCTTTCTGAAGTATCCCCTTCCCTTGTCTTTCTGGCTCCTATTCAGCAAACTCGGAAGGTCAGAGAAAGTGTCCCTTCCTCCATGAAGAGTTCTCTGCTGAATTCCCCAACTAGCCCACACTGATCAGGGTGCCTGTCATTCCTGGAACATGGCTCACACTGCGTCATGGTCGTCACAGGGTTTTCCCTTTTCCTTTCCCACCCCACACTGAGCTCATTTCAGCCTTGCGTTCGTCTTTTTACCATCAGAGCTCAGAAAGGACAGTCGATCCTGGAAAGCGTCAAGGTTTGAGGAATTATCGCCACGGACAAAGTGCCTTGTTCAGTTCTAAATATTAAATATAAAGAGTGCTCAATCAATACCAATCATACTTCTGAACAGCTTCCACTGAGCACGTACTGTGTGCAAGGCCTTGTAGTAGGTGCTCAAAATATGTGATTAGATTCTCATAAATCTTTGGGGACAGGTATTATTAGTGTTCCACTTTTACAGATGAGCGAACTAGGAATAGGAGAGATTAATGATTTGCTCAAAACTAAGGCTGCATACCTTTAAAGAAACTTGAATTAAAGCCCAGGTCCCCCAATTCCAAGTCTTACACCTTTTGCACTGTATCTCAACACAAAACATGAAGGAGACTTCCATTTTCAGCAATATAATGAACTTAGTATTCAGTAACCCTTCTACTGCAAAACACCTAAAGGTGATGGCAAAATCTTTAAAGTTTCCTTTTGAATGAATGCCTGCGATTGCAAGAAAGTATATACCCAAGGGTCATATACAAAGTGGGAGCCGGAATCCAGGGACTGTGAGTAAGAACCGAGGCTCTTACCACAGACTGGTGCTGTAAGGCAAACCTCTCTGGATTTCTCCCTGTTGCTCTGAGCAATGAAACTGACATGTTATAAAGAATGTCTCCTTTTTGCCCCAGAGTCATTTGCTCTTCACATTCTAAGGGTGGTAGACCTGGAGCCACTTATCTCCTCTCCTAACTCCTCTACCTCTCATGCCCCCACCCACCCATCCAAGCCATCTGTTCCCACAGGGTGACATAATCTTTCTTTCTCTGCCAGAGTCAAATGCTTACAACATTCCAGGGTAGAGAACTTCCCCTCCTTTCCCCAAAGTGGATTTGCTTATTCCAAAATAAAAGTATGCTTTTTCTAATCCTCCTTTCCTTCTCTCCCTTCCCACACCCTTCAATCTTTTCTCTTTCCCCACATAGGGAAAGAGAGGTACCTGTGCCAGTTCCTATATAAGCTCTGGGATTCTTAATAATGTTGGAGTCCCTCTCCTAGGGTACAGATACTTACCCCCTCCATAAATGCATGTGATATCTGCTTTCACTGTTTCACTACATGGGAGATGGGACGTAAGGAACCCATGCAGGGGTGGGGGACCTGTGGCCTTCTGGATCCTTGAGCGCGGCCTTTTGACTGAATCCAAATTTACAGAACAAATCCTTTTATTAAAAGGAGTGCAGCAGAGAAAGATGAAGTTTTCTTGCCTCCTTTGCTGCTTAAAAATGAACAGTCTTGAAATCAGAAGGCCGCAGGTTCCCCACCCTTGCATGGTGGGAGCAGCCACTATCACCACTGGGAAGCTGTGAATAATAAAGGTCTCATTTCTGATTCAGAAGCCTGGTGTTTCTCTCCCTCTCTTCCTCCCCGCCTCTATCTCTCTCTGTATATTTATGAGAGAATTCAACACCTGGTAATACAACCATGCAGGTGAAGGCAGAAAAAACTTTGGTTCTATCCGAGAGAGGTATCTAGTAAGCCATGTCTCTGAAGGCTATCCCCACAGGCAAAGGAGAAACAGAGGAAAATCTGATGCAGAATATGGAGAGCAAGGAAACTATTTCAGCACTGGCATTATCTCTGGACAGAAAGGGTATAAAGGATGTGTCCAAGAATTCACAACCAAAACCTTGGCAAACATGATTTTGGGGCACAAGTACTGTATATACTACTTTTACGTTCTGACAATCTTAAACATTTGATTTGAAGAGGACCTTGATTAGTAATGTCCCCTAGACTCCTGACACAAAAAAAATCCTCTCTAAGGTAATATATTAATATTCTCAACCCAAGCCTCAAAGAATGCCTACTGATAAAGCTCCAAAGAAGTAAAGCATATAATCAAACCACAGAACACTCATGAAAACAAGGCACCCTAAGCAAGAGTCAGTAGAAAGAACACCTGCAGACCCAATTCTCAAAATGGTAAGACAGTGGAATTATGAAATAAAGAATATAAAATAAGTATGTTTAATATGTTTAAAGAAATAAAAGGAAATAAAAAATATGAGAAAGGAACAAAGTTCTATCAAAAATAACTAGTAGGGGGCCGGGCGCGGTGGCTCATGCCTGTAATCCTAGCACTCTGGGAGGATCGCTCAAGGTCAGGAGTTCGAGACCAGCCTGAGCAAGAGCAAGACCCTGTCTCTACTAAAAATAGAAAGAAATTATCTGGCCAACTAAAATATATATAGAAAAAATTAGCCGGGCATGGTGGCGCATGCCTGTAGTCCCAGCTACTCGGGAGGCTGAGGTGGTAGGATCGCTTAAGCCCAGGAGTTTAAGGTTGCTGTGAGCTAGGCTGACGCCACGGCACTCACTCTAGCCCAGGCAACAAAGCGAGACTCTGTCTCAAAAAAAAAAAAAAAAGAAAAGAAAATAACCAGTAAGATTAAAAAAAACAACAAAATAGAACTTTAGAAATAAAAAATATATACTTGAATTTAAAGATTAGCTCTTAATATACTCAGGAGAGAAGTGGGAAACTAAAAATAAATCTGAAGAGATTACTAAGAATGGAGCACAGACTGAGACCAGCCTGAGCAAGGGCAAGACCCCATCTCTACAAAAAATAGAAAAATTAGCCAAGTGTGGTGTCACATGCCTGTAGTCCCAGCTACTAAGGAGGCTGAGGTGGAAGAATCACTGGAGCGCAGGAGTTTGACATTGCAGTGAGCTATGATGATACCACTCCACCCCAGCCCAGGCAACAGAGCAAGATTCCATCACAAAAAAAAAAAAAAAAAATGGAGCACAGAGAGATAGATACAAGGATAGACAACATGAAAGATAGGTTAAAATACATGGAGGACAGAGTGAGAAGACAAAAGTGCTCTAATCAGACTTCCAGAAAGAGATATCAAGATAAAAAGGAAGAAGCAATACCCAGAAGAATTATGGCTGAGATTTTTTTCAGTTGATATGAAAGACATGAATCCAGATTCATGAAGTATAACAAATCACAATGATACTTTTAAAAAATCAGCACAATAAATACATTATAGAGAAATTGCATAATGCCAAAGATAAAGAAAAGATCTAAATGCAGCCAGAGAGAAAAGAAAGATCACCCATAAAAGAACAGCCGACAGACCAAAAGCTGGTTTCTCAAGAGCAACACTGGAAGCTAAAGACAGTGAAATACTACTTTCAAAGTGATGAGAAAAAATAATTGTCAATCTCAAATTCTATGCCCAGCAGCACAATCCTTCAAATGAGGATGAGTTCTGTCTCCAGTAATAGCAGACTAAATCACGTAAACAAACCCTACTATAATTGGCCTTGCAAAATGACCCCCTCCCTAAGTTATTTTTTGTTCTTCTCTTCCAATACCTTAGACTTCCAGACCAGTCAAGCCTAAGTGCAGACTTAACTTCTCCCCAGGACTTCCTAACGAGTCATCAACAACAGCTGACTCTGGAATCAGCCCACCTATAGACCCCATGAATTCAAACTCTGCAACCTGACCTGCATTCCACAACCCACTATAAAAGCCCTTGCCCTTAGTCCATTCTGTCGCTTCCATTCTCCTGGCTGATGTCATTTGTACTAAAAATTCCTTTCCTCCTTGGTAATCCTGCTTATCTCAGTAATTGGCTTTCTGTGTGGTAAGCAAATGGACCTAGGCCAGACCCCTTTTGAGTTTGGTAACACAACTATAAAAAAAATAAAAATAAAAATGCTTGATAAAATATTCTCAAAATCACCTTAAAAATGCTGAAAAGCTGACAAGATAGTAGAAAACTCTTAGGCCCAATTCTATGAGAATCCTGCACTCAGAGAAGTAATGATAGGACAAAAGCAGTCTTAGTGATACTGTGGTCCTATACCAGAAAACTTGGGGGTTTGGGGTTTTTTTGTTTGTTTGTTTGTTTGAGACAGAGCCTTCCTCTGTAACCCTGGCTAGAATGCAGTGCTGTCAGGATAGCTCATTGCAATCTCAAACTTCTGGGCTCAAGTGATCCTCCTGCCTCAGCCTCCTAAGTAGCTGGGACTACGGGTGTGCACCATGATGCCCAGCTGATTTTTCCATTTTTAGTAGTGATGGAGTCTCACTCTTGCTCAGGCTGGTATTAAACTCCTGACCTCAAGGGATAGGGATCCTCCTGCCTGGGCCTCCCAGAGTACTAGGATTATAAGTGTGAGCCACCACACCTGGCCAAAGGCTGAGTTTTAAAGACAGCTTCACTGGTTAGGGAAATAACAGTCGAAGACCAAGGCGGGCCCAAGGTGAAGAATCATAGAGGAGACTCCCCTCAACCAAACACACACATATTAAGCTGAGACCCCACGGACTCTATACTCCAGGTATGGGAGAAACCACTACTCCCAACATCAATCACAAAAGATGGTAGAGAGGGCTGCTTTTGCACTGTACAGAGAAGAAACAGCAATGCAAAACAAAATAAAATAAAACCATTTCCCTGGGAAGTTGTGGCCCAGGTTGGGGGGCTAGAAAATCTAAAACTATGGTCTTGGTTTAAGGTGGTCCCTGACTGATATTGTCCCCACATGCATTTGCTAATAGGAGCAAATTCAAAACTTCTCTAGTGGAAAACACATTCTTCTCAGGCCTTCAGGAATTCCCACAAATAATTTTTCAGTAGCAATGACCAGCACACAGTCAAAGATAAACAGGAACACAAGGAAAGGAATGGTAACAGTGAATGAGCAGAAAATCCCACAGAGACTTTAGTCATTGGAAATATCAGAGATTATATCGATATGCTTACCGTATTTAAAGAAATAAATCACAAGCTTGAAATTATCTTTAACAGAAAACTATAGCACTTTTGAAAAAGAACTAAATAGAACTTCTAGAAATAAGAAAATAAAATAACCAAAATTAAAAACTCAGTGGATATGATTGGCAGTAGATTAGACAAGAAGACAGAATTAGTGAACTGAAAGCAAGATAACAAAAAGGTATCAAAAACACATAATGGACAAAATGGTAGAAAAAATTGAAAAGGGATACTCACGCAAGATAGGTGAGAGGTCTTGTATTAGAGTTCAGAACAGATGAATAAGAGAATGGGAGAATATTCAAGAAAGAATGGGTGATAAATCTCCCCCAAATGATAAAAAATAACAATTCCCATGTTCAAGAAGCCCAACAAATCCCTAACATAACAAATTAAAAAAAAAAAAAGTCTTCACACAGACACATCATTTGTAGTAAGGCTGCAGAAAACAAAACATTAAGTCAAACTTTTTAAATCAGCCACACACAAAAATTACTTCTTGTGATGGCAGTGAGAATGTACCTCACAGCGCTTCTACAGGGAGCATAACTGACTGAAGGTCTCAGCTGCTGTGCTCTGAAATCCATCACTGCATTTGCATGGAAGCCGCATAGGACCTCTCATGACCCATGCCCTTGTATAGCCCTCTCCCTGATTGTGGTCCAGATCTGTAGCTTGCTTCTAAACAACAGACTACAGCAAAGGTGAAGAGGTTTGCCAATGTAGTTAAAGCATCGTATCACCTGACTTTAAATAAATCAAAAGCAGATTATCCCATTTAGGCCTGACCTAATCAGGCAAGCCCTTTAAAAAAATTCTGCTGTTGACCTTGAGGAAGTTAAGGTGCTGTGTTGTGAGAGGGCCTTTGAGAGATCCTATGAGGGAAGCACAAGGCAACCAATTGTGGTCAGACTCTTGGAGCTGAGAGAAGCCCCAAGCTGACAACCAGCAAGCAAATGGGGCCTCAGTCCTAGAACCACAAGGAATTGAATTCTGCCAACAACCACGTGAGCTTGGCAGAGGACCCTAACCTACAGAAAGGAACTCAGTAGACAACATCTTCATTGCAGCCTTGTGAGACCATAAGCAGAGGACCTAGAATAGCTGTGCCTGGACTCCTTACCCACAGAAACTGTGAGATAATAAATGGGTGTTCTTTTAAGCCACTAAGTTTGTGGTAATTTGTTAGGTAGCAATAAGAAACTAAAACCCCATGCCTCCATGGATGCTTCCAGGCAATGACTATTGCAGGGATACTAGTGTAAGTCTGTTCTGTTTTGGCCAACTTTGGCTCAAGGACTCCCAATAGCCTTGATGAAACTTCTTTATACTGCATAGCAGTCTAGAATGCTTCCACCAACCTTCCCTCCCTTCACTTGAGGTAAGACTTGCATCATGGTCTGATGGTTCTCCAGCCTTACCTGGTTCCTTCACATAGGTAACTTCCTTTACATAGGTATTTCCCTAATAAAATCTTTGCACATTTAATCTCATTTTGGCATCTGCTTCTCAGGAAACCCAGACTAACATACTTTTAAAAGAGTCATGAATAGACTGACAGCTGACTTCTCACCAGTAACAACAGAAACTAGAAATTTGTAATGATATCTTTTATGTGGTCATAGAAAATAAGTGCCAAAATAGAATTTTATGCTCAAAAAAAATCTTTCAAGATTCAGAGTAAAATAAAGTCATTTTCGAAAAATAAAAAAACTGTGTATCACCTGCTCATTCTAAAGGAAATTCTAAAGGATGTAAATCAAGAAGGAAAATAGTCCCCAATAGAAAGTGTTGGAGCTCAGAAAACAACACCCTAAAATAAAGGCCTTAGATGCAGCTTCAGAAGCCAAAGTTTTTCTTATAATCTATTCCTGCCCTCCTGTTTCTCAGTCCCTTCTCCCCCGAGGCTAAAATCCCTCTTCCTCAAGGCAGGTCATAGAAATCAGAACCACTTTTCTCAAAAGCCAGCTATAAAATCTAAAAATATTCTGTGTAAAAACTGGCCATAGGCTGGGCATAGTGGCTCATACCTGTAATCCTAGCACTTTGGGAGGTGAAGGTGGGAGGATTGCTTGAGCCCAGGAGTTCAAGGCTGCAGTGAGCTATGATTGTGTCACTGTACTCTAGCTTGGGCAACAGAGCAAGACCCTATCTCTGAAAAAAAGAAAAATTTAAAAACTGGCCATAAAGAAATTATCTGGGCTGGGCACAGTGACTCACACCTGTAATCCTAGCATTCTGGGAGGCTGAGGCAGGAGGATCACTTGAGGTCAGGAGTTCGAGACCAGCCTGAGCAAGAGTGAGAGATCCCAGTTCTACAAAAAATAGAAAAAGTATCCAGGCATGGTGGTGCATGCCTGTAGTCCCAGCTACTTGGGAGGCTGAGGTGGGAGGATCACTTGAACCCAGGAGTTTGAGGTTGCAGTGAGCTATGATGATGTCACTGCACTCTAGCCTATGCAACAGAGCAAGACTCTGTCTCCAAAAAAAAAAAAAAAGACATGAAGAAGGAATTCCAAGCAAAATTTTTAAGTCAGAATAATGAGAATTCTGATAACCTGCTATGGGAGTGTACCATTATCGATAAGAGTTGGCACCATCTAATAAAGCTTAAGACATACATAGTCTAAGACCCAGCAATTACAGTCCCTGGTTTTATCTAGATAAATCCTTATTTATGTGCACCAGCATACTCATACAGGAAAGTTCTAGTGGCATTGTCTAAAATATCTCCTGAGAAAACCCAAATGTCATCAGAACTACAATGGATAACTAAGTTGTAGTATATTTACAAAACGGAATACAATGATGAAAATGAAAAAAAAATAGAGCAAGAACATGGATAAATTTCACATAAAAAGTAGGTAAAAGAGTGGGGCATGGTGGCTCACTCCTATAATCCCAACACTTTGGAAGGCTGAGATGGGAGGATCGCTTGAGCCCAGGAGTTCAAGGTTATAGTGTGCTATGATTGTACCAATGTCTAGCATGGGTGACAGAGCTAGATCCTATTTCTAAAAAAACAAACAAACAAAAAACACACACAAAAAAACCCAGATTATGCTGTCTGGGAAGCATACATGGCATGGTATAGGTGTTAAAGCTATAAAGAAGACCAAGGAAATGATTATCATTCAAGTCAGGAGAGTGGCTAATGGGTATGAATAAACACTTATTCATGATAAAAACTTTTCACAAACTTAGACCTTCTTTAAGCCACTGAAAACCTACAGCAAACTTCACTCTTCATAGTGAAGAGGATCAACAATAAGACAAGAATGCCCCATTGCTGCTACCCAGGAGGCTCTTTCTTCCCTATAGACACAAGGGATCCAGGCAAAAATCACCCAAGGATACTTACATGGCTTTTAAATGCCATAAAATTCACTAAGTATACAACACAATGATTTTTAGTAAATTTACAGAGTTGTGCAACCATCAGGACAATCCTATTTTAGAAATACTACATCACCCCAGAAAGCTCCCTCAGGTCCATTTGCAGTTAATTCCCACTCCCTCCCACAGGCAACCATTGATCTGCTGTCTCTATGGATGTGGCTATTCTGGACATTTCATATGAATGGAGTCATACAGTATGTAGTCCTTTGTGACTGACTTCTTCTAATTAGCATGCTTTTGAGGTTTATTCATGTTGTAGCATGTATCAGTACTCCATTCCTTTTTATTGCTAGTTTTCCATTCCATGGATATACCCATATTTTGTCCATCCATTCACTAGTGGACAGATATTTTGGTTATTTCAAGTTTTTGGCTATTATGAATAATGCTGCTATGAATAGTTGCATATAAGTCTTTTTGTGCACATATGCTTTTATTTCTCTTGGGTAGGTACCTAGGAGAATTGCTAGGTCCTATGATAAAATTTATGTTGAGCTTTTCAGGAAACTGCCAAAGTAGATGTACTATTTTACATTCCCACCAGCAATGTACAAGAATTCCAGCCTGTAAGACTTTTTAAAAATTTTCATTTATTGGCCGGGCGCACTGGCTCATGCCTGTAATCCTAGTACTCTGGGAGGCTGAGGCGGGTGGATTGTTTGAGCTCAGGAGTTTGAAACCAGCCTGAGCAAGAGAAAGACCCTGTCTCTACTAAAAAATAGAAAGAAATTAGCTGGACAACTAAAAATATATAGAAAAAATTAGCTGGGCATGGTGGTGCATGCCTGTAGTTCCAGCTACTTGGGAGGCTGAGGCAGAAGGATTGCTCGAGCCCAGGAGTTTGAGGTTGCAGTGAGGTAGGTTGATGCCACGGCACTCTAGCCAGGGTGACAGAGCAGGACTCTGCCTCAAAAATAATAATAATAATAAAAATAAAACATAGGCCAGGCGCGGTGGCTCACCCCTGTAATCCTAGCACTCTGGGAGGCCGAGGCGGGCGGATCCCTGGAGCTCAGGAGTTCGAGACCAGCCTGAGCAAGAGCGAGACCCTGTCTCTACTAAAAATAGAAAGAAATTATCTGACCAACCAAAAATATATATGGAAAAAATTAGCTGGGCATGGTGGCACATGCCTGTAGTCCCAGCTACTCGGGAGGCTGAGGCAGTAGGATCGCTTAAGCCCAGGAGTTTGAGGTTGCTGTCAGCTAGGCTGTCAGCTGAGGTTGCTGTCAGCTAGGCAATAAAACATAGAAAAATTTTTCATGTATTTTTTTTTTTTACAGACAGGGTCTCGCTTGGTGACAGAGCATCACCTGGGCTAGAATATGGTACAGTGGTGAGATCATAGCTCACTGCAACGTCAAACTCCTGAGCTCAAGCAATGCTCCTGTCTCAGCCTCCCAGTAGCTGGTACTACAGGCATATGCCATCATACCCAGCTAATTTTTATTTTTATTTATTTATTTATTTTTTGAGACAGAGTCTCACTCTGTTGCCCGGGCTAGAGTGAGTGCCATGGCGTCAGCCTAGCTCACAGCAACTTCAAACTCCTGGGCTTAAGCGATCCTACTGCCTCAGCCTCCCGAGTAGCTGGGACTATAGGCATGTGCCACCATGCCCGGCTAATTTTTTGTATATATATATTTTAGTTGTCCATATAATTTCTTTCTATTTTTAGTAGAGACGGGGTCTCACTCTTACTCAGGCTGGTCTCGAACTCCTCACCTCGAGCGATCCACCCGCCTCGGCCTCCCAGAGTGCTAGGATTACAGGCGTGAGCCACTGCGCCCGGCCCCAAGCTAATTTTTAAAAAACATTTGTTGTAGAGACAGGCTGGTCTTGAACTCCTGGCCTCAAATGATCCTCCCACTTCAGTCGCCCAAAGTGCAAGGATTACAAGTGTAAGCCACTACACCAGGCCAGCCTGTAAGACTTTTAAAAGAATAACATACACTTGACTGATTTGTGACAGCTTTATACATATTAAAGATGCTAATCCTTATATTTTCTATACTACAAGTGCTCATGATTTAATGTCAACTGAGTAAAAGGATGATAAGAATATTTTTAACTATGTAAAGAAAACCATTGCACTGGAAAAAAGACAGTAAGGAAATAAGCTAAAATATATATTATTATTGCCTTATGTAAAAAACAGATAAATGAATTCTTTTTTGCTCCTGTATTTTTTTCAGTACTATCCGGACTGGCTAAATGAGCATATATTATTTTTCATTCTGATTATCAAAGTAAGTGAAAAACTAAGCAGGAGAGAGAGAAGGAAGGAAAGGAAAGGAACCCTTAGACTTGATCATCTCACCTCAAAGAGGAGGCTGAATGCATCCTCCTCCTGACTTGTGAGGTGGACCGACAAGCCCTTAACGAAGACCCCTTGAGAGTTTTCCACGATGGTCATTGGTGTGACTGAAGGTCCAACATAGGGCAGAGTGGACAGGAGATCAAACATGCTCTCATTATAGATTTCCAGGTAGGAAACACGTATAGTGATGGCATGTGTGGGACGTTCTTCAATCATCCTAAAAACCTAGATGGGAGATTTAACAGCAGTCACCAAGAGCAGAACTCCAATAGCCAGCTTGTGCTAGAAGAGCTCTTACCTCAGGAGGTAACACCAAGAAGTATAAGATAATCCTTGTTGTAAGGGAATTCACAGTCTAGTTGGTGTGATGGTCATCATCAATAACAATTATTATTATTAGTCCATTAGGTGATACTTACCATCATATTGCAGCTTTCTGAGGCTTGACTTACGGATTGGCTAATACTTGTACAGTCCCAAGAAGTAGAGGTATGATGAATGGAAAGGACTCTGAATATCTCTTATTTTGTGGGGCTCACCACGTATATGCCCCTTTCATATCTATTATTTAATTACATCCTCATAAATCCCCTGTGATTGAGGCAATACCCATTTGTGGAAGGCTCCACACAATAAAATTATTTGTCCACGGTCACTGTGCTAGCAAGAGTAGAAGTGAAGCCAGAACTCAGCCTTCTCAACTCCTAATACCCTCCCCAGTACTTATCAAGCAAGAGACTTTGAACTTTAATCTCTCAAATGGGAAGTCGGGCTAGATAATCCCTGAGGTCCCACCTTCCTCTGAGAGTTTAGAACTGTGCTGTCCAAAATGGTTGACACTAGCTACAGATGACTGCTGAGCACCTGTGATGTGGCTAGTGCAAATTAACTGAATTTTAAATTTTATTTAATTTCAGTTAAAAAACTGATACTCAGTTCAGTTATTGGTAAACTTTTAAGTATGTCTGGAACAATCTGGGTATGTAAATCTACTTTTCAACTCTAAATTTCATGAAATCTAAATACAGATCAAGTATTTCTTATCAATATTTAATATCTAAATTGAAATGTGTTCTAAGTATAAAAAAACCACTGGATTTCAAAGATTTAGTATGAGAAAAAGAATGTAAAATATCTCAATTTTTATTTTGATTGTATGAGGAAATGATATTTTAAATGTATTGAGTTAAATAAAATATACAGTTAAAAATTAATTACACCTTTTATTTTTAACTTTTAAAAATGTCATTACTGGAAAACTCCCAATTGCATATGTGACTTACATTATATTTCTATCGAGTAGCACTAGACTAGACTACTAAAAGTCTAAGGTGCTGAGATACTTAAGCTTCGATAGTGGGATATTAAGTATATTACTTCAAAAACTGGAGCATGGATAGTTTATACACCAGAGGGATGTCTATACTTCTTATAGGACAGCACTATAAAACCACAAGATGCTTTTGCGGAAAGACCTTTTGCCTTCAACCTCCAAACCAGAGAGTCCTCACAGAACCCAGGCTAGCAGGGCCCAAAGGAAGGCCCTTCTATCCTGTCTTCAGTCATACTTCTCAAGCCCCCACACAGTCCTGAAAGGTCATCCCTTGCTTCTTGTCTTAGCTCTTTCAGGGGCTATGGTGGCAGAAGCAGCCAGAACAGGCCAGTAAGGAAGCTCTGCAAGGGTCGATATTCTCCTCATTAAAACCAGAAAAGGATCAGGTGCAGCAGCTCACACCTGTAATCCCAGGGCTTTGGGAGGAGAGGCCAGATGATCACTTGAGCCCAATTTGAGACCAGCCAGGGCAACACAGCGAGACCCCGACCCTAAAAAAAATTTAAAAATTAGCCAGGCATGGTGACATGCACCTATAGTCCTAGCTACTTGAGAGGCTAAGGCAGAAGGATCCCTTGAGCCTAGGAGTTTGAGGCTGCAGTGAGCTATAACGACACTACTGCACTCTAATACAGGCAACAGAGCAACCTGCCTCAAAAACAACCACCACCAAAAAAAAAAACAAACAAAAAAAAAAACAAACCAAAACCAGGAAGGAACATGATTAGGACCTCCAAATCCCTTGTTTTTGTTTTTTTTTTTTGTTTGTTTGTTTTTTGAGACACAGTCTCACTCTGTTGCCTGGGCAAGTGCCGTAGCATCAGCCTAGCTCACAGCAACCTCAAACTCCTGGGCTCAAGTGATCCTCCTGCCTCCCAAGTAGCTGGGACTACAGGCATGAACCATTACACCTGGCTAATTTTTTCTATATTTAGTAGAGACGGGGGTCTCGCTCTTGCTCAGGCTGGTCTCGAACTCCTGAGCTCAAGCAACCTCAAACTCCTGGGCTCAAGTGATCCTCCCGCTTCAGCCTCCCAGAGTGCTAGGATTACACTGAGCCTGGCCCCCAAATCCTTAATTACAGGATCATAAACCATTGGAGCAGCAAGAGGCTGATTAGTATGCCTGACTCCCTCTTTCACAAATGAGGAAGCAGGCTCAGTGCAGGTGTGGGTCAGAGACTGAAACCCGAACTCCTGGTTTCCTGAGGCCTCTGATCCCACCCAACCTTGAGCCATGTGTATCCCATCTCAGGTACTAGCAGTACCAGCACCAGCTGCAACTCCTTTGAGTGCTTGGCCCCACTGTTTCTAGTAGCTGGCCTAGGGTCAGCTGCATCTATGGCAGAGAGAGGGGACCTGTGTGGCATCCCACCCGTGGGCCCACTCTCTACCTGCTGCAGGGCACGAGGGAGGATCCCCCGGTGCTTGTAATTCTCAGTTGCCCCCGTCATGGTGTACGTCTTGCCAGCTCCTGTCTGCCCATAACACATGATGGTCCCTGCAAACATTTCAAAACACATCTCGGTGACATCCAGGAAAATAGCTCCAAGGACAGCTCTCCCGTTCTCCAGCATTCCTGTTGCCAGCCAGGACCCTTGGACAAAGATAGCCAGTAGGAACAGCCAAGGACTTCAGGAATTCCACCATGGAAGAGGGTGGGCAGGCAAGAGAACAGATACATAAGCGGTCAAAACAAGACCATCTGCCCTGAATGTGTGGTCCATACAGTGCTCTACTGTTCCCTTCACCAAGAGATGATCGGGCCCTAGGGCTTCTGTGAACAGGGAATCTCAGGGTACAGAGGAACTGGAACTTTTCCTAAAAAGATGAGTAGAGAGAGGAGAATTAGACTCCAGCCCTTTTCTCACAAGGCCATTAACTGCCAGGTTCTCAGGGCTGGCAGGAGGCATCAACTACCCCACAAAGGCAAGAAGGGCTTTCAAAATCTCCAGGAAGAGATGGAGTGGAAAGGGCATTTCCTGTCAATGGTAACAATTCTTTGTAGACTGCAAGTTCCCACAGAACAAATAGGGCTCTAGATGAGCCCATGTCACTACCAGAAATGGACCACCATGATCAGGCCCTGATCTGGATCTGGTCACATTGACCCTGCCCTGGGAAGACTTTCATTTGTACCTCTGAAGTCTTCTTGGCTTGGGTAGCCTGAGCCAGACCCCATCCCAAAGGCTGCCTTCTGGGTGTTTGTTTACACAGTAGATGTGCCTGGGCAATGCTGGGCTGTGGAAATCAGTGTTTGCCTTTGTCACACAGATTCTCTAGATCTTGGGATTGGTAGCAGGTTTTACATAAGGGGCCCTGATTCAGCATCTGAGCTGGAGCTAGAAACAGTGTCTATTAACCAAATAGAAATGAACAGGAAGGAGTCACTTCAGCTGAGACTCAGAGTCCATTTGTGGTTTCACAGCACCCAGTGCTCAAGACTCTTAATCTCCCTGGGCCTCATTTCCTCTGTCTCCACCTCCTCAGGGCCACATCCCCTCAGGGCATCATGAAAATAAATGACAACATCCTTGGGTCAGTGGGGACCACACCAATGCAAGATAAATTACGATGTTTGGGCATCCACACTCAATTTTTAAATATAAAATCTAACTTGCAAAACTGGGAACATTCTAGTCAGCAACCACCAGATGGCAAAGCCTACAAATGGTGAAATATATATATATATATTTTTTTTAAGGATTTTTAACCTTTTTAAGATTTTTTTTTTTTTTTGAGACAGAGTCTCACTCTGTTGCCGGGGCTAGAGTGCCGTGGCATCAGCCTAGCTCACAGCAACCTCAAATTCCTGGGCTCAAGCAATCCTTCTGCCTCAGCCTCCCGAGTAGCTGGGACTACAGGCATGTGTCACCATGCCTGGCTAATTTTTTTTAATATATATATTTTTAGTTTTCCAGCTAATTTCTTTCTATTTTTTAGTAGAGATGGGGTCTTGCTCTTGCTCAGGCTGGTCTCGAACTCCTGAGCTCAAACAATCCACCCGCCTCAGCCTCCCAGAGAGCTAGGATTATAGGCATGAGCCACCACACCTGGCCAAGATTTTTAAAACAATCTTAGACTGAAAAAGTTTATAAAAATTTCCCAATAAAGGTGTTTTTAATTTGTTAAGAAAATCAAACTGTACTCCAGTTTTTATCAATAATGTAAATAATCTCATAATAGAATATGAAAAGTACATTGATTATGCTGGTAGAATAAATGAAAATAGTTCCTAGCAGGTAGCTGAGAGAAAAAAATGCTTGGACTTTATCAAATTCATCATAAAGACATATCTTGAAAACTAGGATTTGAGAGATTTGAAACAGAACAGAACGCCCATGACCTATAGACAGCCAGGATCTTTTAATTTCCCTGTGAAGGCAGGATCCCAGGACATCAGACCAAGCCATGCTCACAATGTCAACAAGCAAATAGTGAATTCTGTACCATAAGAACATGGAGACAGACAAATAAGCATACAAATGTTAGTAAGTGAGGTTACATTTTATTTTATTCAGCATAAAATACTTGTACCTCTTCACCCAGGAGGAGCTTTTCAGGTTCTTACGTAAGACAACTGTTAATTAACTAAATTACCATTATAGCCATCGAGGGCCTGAGAAACCACATCCTTCGCAACTGTCTCATAAACCAGGTCCTGGGAGGCATCATGGAGAACTCCATCCAGCTTGAACGACCAGTTTGTCTGCTGGTTATTGACAACTCCTCTCCGAGTGTCTTTTTTTAAGTGAATATCAATGCTCTAGGAAAGAGAGAGAGGGGAGAGAGGGGAGAGAGTGGGGAAGAGAGAGAGAGAGAGAGAAAAGTTAATTGTAAAGAAACCAGTATAGGCCGGGCGCGGTGGCTCACGCCTGTAATCCTAGCACTCTGGGAGGCCGAGGTGGGCAGATCGTTTGAGCTCAGGAGTTCGAGACCAGCCTGAGCAAGAGCGAGACCCCATCTCTACTAAAAATAGAAAGAAATTATATGGACAGCTAAAAATATATATAGAAAAAATTAGCCGGGCATGGTGGCGCATGCCTGTAGTCCCAGCTACTCGGGAGGCTGAGACAGGAGGATCGCTTGAGTTCAGGAATTTGAGGTTGCTGTGAGCTAGGCTGACGCCACGGCACTCATTCTAGCCTGGGCAACAGAGTGAGACTCTGTCTCAAAAAAAAAAAAAGAAACCAGTATAAAAAACCCACTGACAACTGAGACCTGATCTGGAGGAAAGAGGAAGTGAACTTTAGGATTAACAGAGTCTCCCACGTATGGGCTGATATTCTGGATGAATATTTTAGGATGGGAGAAGGGAGCTCCTGCAAGGAGGCCACATGACCCTTAGGGTGAAAAGATCAGGAGACTGGAGCACTTAACTAGTTTCAGTACGTCTGACCATAGTTTACAAGGATGTTCTCTGTCTTGGTTCTCCCATCTATGATATGGGATCATTCAAATTTATCACATTCTTATTAAATAAGATTTAGATACATTCAATAAGCATAGAGAGGATTTGAATTAGGCCAGAGGGAATAGCAAACTTGGTGACGGAGGCCTGGGCTCAAGCCCTTATCTGTGGTTACTGGCAGTGAGGATTCTTTCAACTCTGCATTGTGGTGAGCACCTAATTCCACACACATGCTATGGGCCAACGTGAGTAAAGATGAAATAGGCACAGAAAGGCTGTGGGCCTCTCAGGCACACTTACTCACTGGAATTAGAGTAAATTGAAGGTGTCCAACCTAGTTGTAATCAGCAGATTTTTAAAAGCATGTTCCTTCATAGCAAGCCATTGTAGCAGCAGCTGGCTTAGGGACATACTCGGTAAGGTCAATGGTAGATTCCAATCTTCCTACTAGGGACTTCTGATGTCAAGACTCTTGCTGAAATCTTATATTAGCTGCCCTACTCCAGCAGCCATTACCTGGCCACAGAGAGAAAAATTAAGACCAAGAAAGACAGGCTTGATCCATTTACACATTAAGTGCTCTGTGCTTCCGTGTTCACTGAAATCATGACCAGCAGGGCACATTTCACAGGGCTACATTTGAGTCCTTTTTTAACTGCTAGGACCTTCAAAGCTTGAGCAGTTTGCCTTTGAATTCTTCCTTTAAAGAACGTCTCAATGCTGCCCACAGTAGGCCCACAAATGTTTGCTGAATGAAAACATCTAACACTCTCACTTTAGCCTGTCATAGGCTTCTGAAGGGTTCTCAGGACAGTGGTAAGGGTATAGGGATGGATAAATCTTTCCAGGTCTCTTTTCTTTCTTTCTTTCTTTTTTTTTTTTTTTTTAGAGACAGAGTCTCACTCTGTTGCCCAGGGTGGAGTGCAGTGGCCCAATTATAGCTCACTGGAACCTCAAACTAGAATCAAATGACCCTCTTGCCTTAGCCTCCTGAGTAGCTGGTACTACAGGTGTGCATTACCAAGTTTGACTAATTCTTTTTTTGTAGAGACGGGGTCTTGTTATGTTGCCCAGGCTGGTCTTGAAGTCTGGGCTCAAGCGATCCTCCCCGCTTGGCCTCTGAAAGTACTGGGATTACAGGTGAGAGCCACTGTACCCGGCCTCTAGTTCTCTTGATAAGCATTTCCCCCACTACTCTGATAAGTTTAACAGTAATAAACTCAATATATTCTTACTGTACCCCTGGGAGATTATATAACAGCAGATCTAATCACCCGAAAGTTTTATTAGTGTGGACAAATATCAATTTTTCTGTGTCAGATATAAGGGTAAAAGTAAACATTAACTTATTAAAGGTAAAATCATTAAAAGACAACTAAAGATGGGAATTTTATGAATTTCCTCATTAACAGCACTGTGAGGGAGTGGTTTGGACTTGATGGACTCTAGCATCCATTTGAACTTTTACCAATTCTGTCTTGGTCCTTAAATGGCTCTATGGAAACAGAGTCACACTGTAGTGAGGTGGGACAGAGAGCAGCCCAGGCAGGTGAAGACAAACACGTTGCACTTACTTTGTTGTCATCTCCGTATTTGATCATGTCATGAGCAAAGTCATCGGTAGGTTTGACACGGACAAATGCATGAACTTTTTTCCTAGTACCCATTCTAGCTAAAGAGAAGAGAACAATGAAATTTTGAGCAGTCATCATCAAATAACAACTAGAGGAAAGGGGTCATTAAGAAGATCAGAAAACAGCAATGTGCAGTACATTTTTTCCTGCCCCTCAGAGAGCCAGTCTTCCTTTTTACCCCTCAGCATTTCAGTACTCTGCCCACAGAACTCTACTCAACAAGTCTGTGTACTTCCTGGTTTACAGCCTGCTTCACCATTTTCCACCAATGACCCCAAAGAGACCAAAACACACAGCAAAAAGAATGCTCCCTTAAGTGGCCTAATCTTAAATGTTATTTCTAGAAATGTTCTGCATCTAAGATCAATTCATTTATGCTTTGCCTCATTCATTGTATTTTCTTCTAAAATACTTACTATGAAATACATTAACATAATTTTCTGTTTTTCTTCATTAGCACACCTTGGTTCAGATGCACCATCACCTCCTCTACCTCCATTAGACTAACTGGATCAGAAGTGGATGCCCCAAAAGTATATTTCATCCATAATCAGATAATTCTTTCTTCTCTCACTACATTGAGAGAAAAATCATAGATAGTACCCTATCTTCTCTTGCTTTCCTAAAACCTAACTATATTCTCATCATTTTCTTTTAGGGAGCCATATATATACACACACACACATATATATCTGTCTTCTCTTATTTATACTATCACAAATAATTACGATGTGTGCAGTATCATAAAATGTTAAAATAAATATTTGATGTGGTTTTGAGGAATAGGATGAAAGTTTATAGGTAGAGAGAACAGATTTAGGTAAATAAATTTTCTATTATGTAGAGTTGTCCTATAATGGAAAAGGTCTTCTCAAGGCAAGGACTATAAACACCATTAACAGTCCAACAAAGTGAAGACACTGGCAGAGATGCTACAAAAGGAACTGTTAAACTTGGTGGAGAGTAATCCCCTAAGATCCTGTCCAACTAAAATATTTTATAACAACTTTATAAATTTTTGTTCACCAACTCAAACCAGAATTACAGTTTTTAAAAATTGAATTGCACAACCCTCTAAATGATAACAAAAAAATTTCATGTTTTATTAAATATTAGTATCATTGATCAAATCACACTAGGCCTTCTCCTGGGAGTGCTTGTGTAAAAATATTAAATTCTAATTAAACAGTAAAGTTTGGTTCTAATAATTATAAAAAGTCAGAAGCAAAGTGGGTTATTAAATGGAGGTGATAATTGCACTGATTTTTATTGCTTTAAGGGAGACTTAAAACTTAGCTCTTCAGGTGCTTCATTTTATACACTGATGATAAAGGATTAAATATTGGGAGAAAAAGCCAAGAACTCTAGGGAAAGCTAAGTAAAAATCTATATGTAGTCATCATTAATTGTGTTAAACCTAGTTAAGTAATATTAGAAAACAAGATCAAAGTCTATGAAATATACTAAATAATTTCATTGTTCAAAACTATTGGGCAAATTAACATAATGCAGATTTGTTTGTTTGGTTCTGCGACAGGGTCTCTCTCTCTGCCCCTCAGGCTGGAGTGCAATGGCATGATCATAGCTCACTGTAACCGAACTTTTGGGTTCAAGCGATCTTCCTGCCTCAGTCTCCCAAGTAGCTAGGACGATAGGTATGTACCACCACACTCAGCTAATTTTTATATTTTTTGTAGAGATGAGATCTTACTATGTTGCCCAGGCTGGTCTTGAACTCCTGGGCTCAAGCAATCCTCCTGCATTGAACTCTCAAAGTGCTAGGATTACAGGCGTGAGCCACTGCACCCAGCCTTAACATTTGTAAAAAACTAACTTTTAAGACCTTTATGATAAAAAAAAAATCATCCATCACAGCAATTTCTTCTTTTAATTAAATTATTTTGCTTTTATAAAAAGCACACTAAATAAACAAAGGATAGTGACATTTTACATGTAATTATCTGAGAGGTTCAATGAGTGTGACCTGACAAAAATTACTTCAGGTTTTTAAAATATTCATGTCCTTCCACATTTCCAGACACAACTTGTGGTGAACACCTGATTTCCTCTCACAATTATATCGACTACCATTAAGTGGTATTAAGTATCTCTATAGGAGCAAGTTAGACTTTTCTTTTTTTTTTTTTTAAGAGATTAGGTCCTGCTCTTGCTGGTCTTGAACTCCTGAGCTCAAGCGATCCTCCCACCTCGACCTCCCAAAGTGTTAGGATTACAGGCGTGAGCCACCATGCCCGGTCTATAGGAGCAAGTTAAATAGAGACAGGTCCTGCCCTCTCAGCTTTGTTTCAATGATGTGGATGAAACAAAACTCTTGACACCTGTTACAAGCCCTTCAGATGTCAAATTAAATAAGTAAATATGGCACTTACATATTTGCCTATTGCAGAGTGTGTGTACATTTCACAGTTTCCTCAAGTCATTGTTTCATGGAAGTCTTTATTCCTAGCCACCATAGGATCATTCAGACCTTTTGGATTTTAGAAAATGAATCTGAAAGATATTGGGGTGAGCAAGGATAATGGCTTGTCCAATTTAAGTGCTGAATTTTTGCCTGTGAAATTGAGCTCTAGAAATAACCACAAACAGTTCTAACATGAATCCCAAACTGAAGAGAACATCTCATCTACAAGTTCATTTTGATCTATGCTATTGGGAAGTTGAGACTAGAGGGAAATGTGTTTTGATGCACACTCAATTTCTAAAGTTCTCCTTTAGAACCACTCCTCACAGCAGCCCCCAAGGCCCATCTTTCTGTCTGGAGAAATTCAGATGCCACCCGGGTTGTCCTCTGAAAGGGACCATGAAGAAGAGGGGGAGCTCTGGGAGCAGGTGCCCAGGCCTCCCTACCTAAAGCCCCCACCCATCAACAGAGTAGTACAGGCCAGCTCAAAGCATTGCCCTCCCTCCTGACGCCGCCTCTTCTCTGTCCTACAATTTGCCAACATGCACATGCAGTCACTCCATCTATACTAACCATCCCAAGTCCCTCCCCTGCTTAAACCACGGCTCCAAACATGCCAGAAGCCATATCCACCTACAATAAACCTTCCCTAAGAACCATATCCCTCCTGTTAGCCTGCTACTCAGAAGCCCCTCAACACCCAGACATTTGGGGACCCCATGCCATTTTGCACTTACTGAAATACTGCTTGTTACTGTTTTTACGCCGCTTCATTTGAGTGGGTTTCGGCTCCCAAATTAAATTACAAGCTGCTTGAGGACAAGGACTGTGCCTTTTATCTCTTTTGAATCCACCCACAATGTCCAGAATAATGCCCAGCACAGAGCAGATGCTCAAGAAATGGTGGTTGGTGGTGATGGTCATGGCTGGAAGTCAGAGGGCAGCTGAATCTCCATATGTGGGTCCATCTTCAGTCACTACTGAGAGAGTCCCAAGGGGCATATGATGTCATTCTCCTCCCACACCACCTCCTACCCCAGAGGCCACAGCCCTTCCAGGAGCACACCTGCTTTCCAGGCCCAAGAAGTCGTTCAGTTCCTCATCATGCCCTCCCTTTCAGCAGAATCTTTCTCCCTCAAAACCATATGGTGAAGGCCTCTCTATTTTGGGAAACACCCTTAAATATTTGCAGTGTAACAAAGTGAGCCTCTGAGAGGTCACCAGGAGACCTCCATGCTGAGGGGCCCCCGGTTTCCTCACATTGGGGGTGGAAATGAACAGAATTGCCACCAAGCAATCCTCAAAGCTCGACAAGAGAAGGGGGAGCATCTGGTGGGACAGTAAGCACCACGTAAGTCCCTAACTTCCAGGTCTCCTGCCCAGACTAGGAGTTCTCAAGGGGAACCCTTACGGTTACTGCAATGGCAGCAGCAGCACCTGAACCCAAAATATAGGGTCCAGCTGTACCTGGCCTTGGGCTGAACACAAGTCTGGGATCTTGGCAAACTAGCCTTTTTCTTTTTTCTCACCCAATGTGCTGGACCCCTGTGTGGAGCCTGGGCGGCAGTGGGCCTTGAGCCCATTCCCGTCCCTCTCTGGAGATGTTTCCTCATCTGTAAAGCGAAGGGCTCGAATTGGTGATCCCGAAGCCCCCTCCAGTTCGAAAACTGACGAATACAGAAGAGTCCAGACGACTTCTGGCCCCTTGCCTCACGCTCCCTGTGTCCTCTGTGTCCTGGGCGCGACGTGGGATCGTCGTGGGGTCAAGGAACATTAGCTCCAAAGACCTCAAGTTGCGGCTAGGTTGAAAGGGGCTCCGCAACGTCGCGCCCTCCTACGCCTAGGTTTAGCAGAGGAGCGAGCCAAGCCGGGAACTCCCGGATAGAGCGGTTGTTCGGGCCCCAGCCACCGTCAGCTGTCCGGGCGCACACCCCTCTCCGGCCTGTCTTCTCCCCACCCCCACTGGCGCGCGGCCCCTGCTTACCACTCGCGAGGCAGCGGAGCTCCCAGAGCGCGACAGCCTCAACTGCAGATACCCAAGCCCAGCACGCGACCTGGATTTCTCCACGCAAGGACGCCAGGTTGTGTACAAAGTCGCCATGGCAACGGGCTGCTTCCGGGGATTCCGGAAGTGTCGGGGGTGGCGGAAACGGAGTCCGAGATCCTACGTCTAGGATACGGTATGATCATGGTAGAGTCAAGAAGACGAGAGATGGGGCCTGTTAATCTAGAAAGACTGCAGCAGCTGCATACGCGGAGTCAAGGTCAGGATAGAGAGGAAAAGAAGGCTGCGTATGAACCAGGAAGCAGGGCAGTGGGGCTTCCGGCGCAGAGGCGTTTGCCACTACGGCGGCCGCGCAGGCCCGTCCTATTCCAGCTCCGCGCTCTGTGCGGCTGTCGGCGTGTTCCGTCGCCCCGCCTTGGTTCGTGTGGAGCCGGCCGGCCAGGCCTGCGCAGTTGCGGCGGCCGGGGAAGATGGTGGAGGACGGCGCGGAGGAGCTGGAGGACCTGGTGCACTTCTCGGTGTCCGAGTTGCCTAGTCGCGGCTACGGCGTCATGGAGGAGATCCGGCGACAGGGCAAGCTGTGCGACGTGACGCTCAAGGTACCGCGGGATGGGCGGCAGCTGCGGACTGAGGAAAAAGGGGCCAAGCGGGGAGAAAAGGGGGCGGAGGACAGGGGAAAGGAGGTCGAGCGGGGAGAAGGGTAGAGGGAAGAGGTTGAAGAGGGACCGAGTAGGAGAGGGTGAGTGGGGCCGAGTGGGGAGGAGAAGAGGAACCGCCTTTCAGCCCTTGGAAGGAAAGGTTGAGAGGTACACCGCTTAGGCCCTTGGAGAGGGAGACATTGGGGTGCCCGCGTCCCTTTTCTGTCTCACAGAAAAGAGAAAATGGACTTACAGCCCCTCTATGGAGGAAGGGGCGGTGGCTGGCTCCACATTCTGATGCACCACTGAAGCATCTTCTCTTGTCATCGTAGACATTTCTTTGTGACCCTCCGAAGTTGGCTGTGCTGTTGTAGAACAGAAGGTTTCTCCTTAGGAGTCATTGCCTGCCCTTGATTGTTAGATTACTACTTTGTCTCTAAAGAGCTTTTAAAATTTGATCTTGGAAATTTTTGAGGTGGTAAGCTACTCTGTCCCACACTGGATGGCACCAAGAACCACCACTACGATAAAGGTCCCAGAGGCTGGGCTGGTGGGCTGTGTGGGGAGAGGGATGCTGACATCAAGAGGGGAAAATATCTTAACCACCTGTTCCCCAGCAGCATTCTGGTCACAAGAGCCAGACTTCCTCCTGTGCTTTGGGTCCTTTCCTACCAGAGAGGCAAGCTGTGCTGCTGAGCCATGTGCTCCAGTTGGGGAGATGATGCCGCAAGTGGTGTTCCCTGTTGGGCTTTGGCTGCAAGGCTCTCAGCATGTGTGAGTGATCCCCTGTTTAAAAACAAAACAAAACAAAACAAAGCAGTATTCAGAGATCTGTTTGCTCTTCTAATTTTTACGTGGTTAAGGAAACTTTTCTTTTTCCACATATTTGAGTCAGACTTCTGGAGGTGGTAGAGTAGTATGGTTAGGAGTACAGCTTTGGAGACAGGAGGATTTGGATTAAAATCCTAGTTGTAACCTTGAGCAAGTTACTTAATCTCTCTAAGCCTCAGTTTTCCAAAGGTAAAAATAGGGATGATTCCTAATTCGCAGTATTAGTGTGAGGGTTAAATGAGAAAATTTGTGGTATTTGTATTATATCTGGCAAAATTTTTTCATCACTCTAAATGCCTCCTTATGGAGGTTGGTTTTCCAGGAGAGGAGTGAAATGGCCCAAGAAGGGGCAGGGTCTTCTCTGATGGGTGAAGAGAACCAAGAGGATTGAGAAGAGAAAACAGAGCTGGACAAAAAGAAGGCAGAGGAAGTAAAAATAAATGAGACATTTTTGTCAACAGTGATTACATGGTGGAAGATGTTGATGCCACTAAAAGAAAGATCTGATTGTGGTGGTAACGTTTGGTTTCAGAAGAGACTAGTGAAAAGCAGTAATAGGGGAGAATTTTTTGAATTAAGATTTAGTCTGGGCCGGGCGCGGTGGCTCACGCCTGTAATCCTAGCACTCTGGGAGGCCGAGGTGGGCGGATCGTTTGAGCTCAGGAGTTCGAGACCAGCCTGAGCAAGAGCGAGACCCCATCTCTACTAAAAATAGAAAGAAATTATATGGACAGCTAAAAATATATATAGAAAAAATTAGCCGGGCATGGTGGCACATGCCTGTAGTCCCAGCTACTCGGGAGGCTGAGACAGGAGGATCGCTTGAGCTCAGGAGTTTGAGGTTGCTGTGAGCTAGGCTGACGCCACGGCACTCACTCTAGCCTGGAAACAGAGTGAGACTCTGTCTCAAAAAAAAAAAAAAAAAAAAAAAAGATTTAGTCTGTAAGGGTGAGCCAGGGAAAGCTTGTAAGACAGAAGAAAAAAGGACGTGACAAAGTCACAGATACTTCTACATAAATTAAAGTATTATAGTACATTTTGCCTCTGCATCTGATGCAAGTACAGAATATAGCAAACTTGAGGCAGAAAAATGCTTGTATGATTTTTCCACTCAAATGCTTTTTGTTTATTCAAAGGGACAAGTATATTATGCAACATAGTTAAACTGAGAGGGTCCAGTTTGAATTGCTGTGTTAGTTTCAAGGATCTGGGACATAAGGACCAGTATAAGGGAATAAGCCAGAGCTGGACAGGACTGTAAATAGCATTTATTTCATTGGTTTTGAAACTATTCAGTATAGCCTGAGGAGTAGCTCAGTAGCAATGTGATAGTGGGGGCCAGGAAAAAGGCTCTGTCGCATCTCTCTACCCTCCACCAGAGCTGCTCTGTGAAATCTGTCTTGGTCTCTCTCTTACTTAATAGAGTCTTCCCTAAAATATCTGGTGATTCCAGTCTGTTTTTCAAATAAACAGGCACTGAAAAGCTGGTTGGAAGCTTTTTGGTGTGGGTTGGTTTATAATGGGCCTGCCTGTAGGGCAGTGGTTCTCAAACTTTAGCAGGCTTTATAATCACCTGGTGGCTCGTGAAAATACTGGTTTTTGGGCCTCACCCAGAATTTCTGCTTTATTAGGTCTGGCCTGGACCCAAAAATTTACATTTCTGACAGGTTCCCTAGTGTTACTACTCCTCGTGGGGAACTACACTCTGAAAGCCATGGCTATAGGCTGAGTCCATAGATCTTCCTTCAGGCTTCATTCTTCCTAGGTTGTATAAGCCTGGCTGTTATTCTGGGGACCTTATGGTGGGAAGGGACTGGGGGCTCTCCCTTCTGTATGCAGAGACTTTCACTTAATCCCTCTGAATGGTGCTACTTCCATATCTTCAGTGGTACCCTGGTTATCGAAGTCTAGAGTCTCTAGTTTATCCTGTCCAAAGAGTAAACCTTCAGTCTTCTGCTAGGGCAGTGATGGAGCAGTTGCTTGCCTGGGGAGAGGACCAGTACTTTTCTGTTTTCAGCTCCTCCTCGTGCTAGCATCTTCTGAGGAAACTGGTGCCTCCAGTGGTTGAATTTTGGAGGGGGTTCTGCAGTGTCCTGCCATCTGCAGCACTCAGTATTCTCTATCTAGGTCAGTTACTACTCATTCATTTGTTTTTCATCTTCTAAAATTTTGTTGACCATTCTAATCTGTCTCTCTCTGCTTCTTTTCCTTTGGAGGTTTACTGTTCCTTGATCATTGGTCTGAGAAGGAATATTACACAGATTCTGGAGTCTGACTGCCTAGGTTTGCATTCTGCTTCTGCCACTGATTAGCTGTGAAAACTTGAGCAACTTCTTTAAGCACTGGTGATTCGTTTTCTTCATCTGTAAAATGGGGTTCATCACCTACTTGAGTGATGAAGATTCTATTAGTTAATATACTTGAAATAATCATGTAGGAAATGCTTAGTAAGTAGTATATATAAAGAATAAATAATAATTTAATGGAGTTTTTAGAAGTGGAGATAAATGCATGCATTCATCCTGCCATTTTGAATTTGATTTAGCTTCTGATGAAATTGAGATTTTATTTTATTGATTGATTGATTGAAACAAGGTCTTGCTCTGTTGCCTGGGCTAGAGTACCTTGGTGTGATCATAGCTCACTGCAGCCTCGAAGTCAAGTGATCCTCCTTTCTTGGCCTCCCAAAGTACTAGGATTATAGGTGTGTGTTACCATACCTGGCTGGATGATTTTAAATGAAGAAAATGTTCATTGCCTTAAAAGATTTTGCAAACCCCTGCTCTACTTAAATAGCTTGCATTTTATAGATGGGGACCCAAGCCCAAAAGGGGAAGGGACTTGTCCAAGCTCACAGACTGAATTAGGTATAACTAGGACTAGACTCCTCGTCTCCATATGCAGGGTCAGATGTTCTTTCAGGCTCTCCTGTTGCTTGCCTCTTCTGTCACTGGCAGTAACTAAACTGATTTCAGCTGCTACCATGTGAGTTTACCTCAGGTCTACTGTGCTCATCCTTAACATCATGTCATCTTTTCTATCTTTTGGAGTTTTTTAGTGTGAAAGTGAGTATTAGTAGGCATATCACATTCTCAAAATTCACTGCCAACACTTGAATCTAGACTTAATTTCCTTTTTGGAAATATTTGAAATTTAAATTCCCTGGGAGCCTGTTGGATAGTTAGGTAGAGATATGACAGAAAAAAATATTATATTAGCTTTTTTAAAAAGTCACATTCTCTATCTTTGGTGACTTGGACCTATTATCAGAAAAAGTCCATCATCCATTTCTTTGCAAATCCCTTTATATTAAAGGTTAGGAGAATAGTAGTGCAAGACTTCGTGGCAACCTATGGTATAAGGTTTGGTCTGGGTAGAGAGGTTTGCATTCACGGAGGCTCTTACCCCCTCTTCTCAATGGTTGGTTTCATCTCCTTTCATCTGGGCTGCCAGGAACCCAAGGCTCAGGCAGTGTCGTCAGGTTAACCTGGGTCCATCCATTTGGGCAGACTCCTCAGATTTAATGAGTGTTCTTACTCATAAGATCTGGAGCCACCAGGTTCCTATATTTCTATCCTCCCCTCACCTCACATAATCATTTCCTTTTTCTATATTTATGAGAGCAGAATGGGGTCACCAAAGCTGTGTATTATAGACCTATAAGCTTAGAGGAGAGTGGCATTCCCTATGTATACACATACACTGTTTTGCAACCACTGATAAATGGTTCCTAAAAGATCTGCTGCCATCAGTCTTCTCAGCATTTTCCCAAGGCCGCTGCTGAGATTTTTAACCTGGATCTGAGAATTTAACCTTTAGAAGAAATGTCTCTTCCATGGGTGAAAGGCACAGTATTAGAATATTTCCTTTTGACCCACTAAATGCACACACACAATTTTCACTGAATCTGGATTTGAGAGCTATGCATTGGAGTCTAGAATCTTGCCCAATTTGTTGTCACCACTGGCTTTATGATGAAAGAGTAGGTGGAGGAGGATGTCAGGAAATGAAGTAAGGACTTGTTGATGCATGCCGTTTGTATGTTATGTGTAGTGTAGAGAGTTACACAGGGATAATTATAGAGCTAGAATAATCGTATTAAAAGGAGCTGTAGAGGTTCCCTATCAAAGCCATTCCTTTTACAGATTAAAAAACCCCTCAGGCTTAGAGCTATTAAGGGATTTGCCCAAGGCACAAAGCTATATTAGCTGAGATCTAACACAGCTGTTTACTGGTGGAAGTGATGCTTTTACATCTTCTATCAGATTACTCACCTGCCCTGCTGATAGTATGAAACAGAGTAGGGAACAAGCCATCTTTAGTCATTTTTGAGCATGGAACGTAGTGATATGAATGTCCAGGTGCAACACCACTGTTCTGTTTCAACAGAGAAGAAAGATGCAGGCTTCCTCAGCTAGTCTTCTAGACATGAATTCTTGACTCTCTGATTTTGAAATGACATTGTATTGGAAAACTTGTGTATCTGAATATTGTTCATTCCCAGGGTTTTCTGTTGACTTTTTTCAGATAGTTGGGTTCATCTTCAGCCTTTTCTCTTTCTAATGAGCAATTAGAACTGAAAGAAAGAGTATGATCCTTGAGGGGCAGGGTTCTTGTGATATGAATTTCATATTTGTCAAAAATTCAGTTTTGATCTCTTTCTTGTTTAAGCTATGTTGTGGGTAATGCTGTTAAATTTGGACACCAGCTAGATGAGAGAGCTTGATGCTGCCTGACATGAGTGGGGAAAGAGAGTTGGAGGTACAGCCTGGACAATCTGTTACCAGCCAAGCAACATTCATTGGGTTCACCCTGAGGCTCTGGAGCTTGGCCAACTATCTGACTGGGTGAATTTAAGAAGCCTATGTTTTGGGATGTTTCTTACTGCAGACAATTCCTTTATTATTTTGTACATGAGACACCATCATTTGCACCTTGGCCCCTGGTTTAGCTGGTAGGCTGGTTGATAGAAAATGAAACCACATTGTTTTTCTAAAAGTGTGTTTCCAGCCCTTCCTAAATTACAAGCGTGGTGTCTACCTTTACACTTTAGACTTGTTGAGTGTTAGCACTCTCATTGCCTCTTTGGCATGGAACCAGCTAGCCTCCGTGAGGTTAGCTTAGGAAGAGCTTAGGAAGAATACTCAAGTAGCTGATTATATCACCACTTGTTTCCGGTTGGGGACAAAATGGGGTGAACTAAGGTGTGTGAACTAGGAGTTGGCAAACATTTTCTGTAAAGGACTAGATAGTAAATATTTTAGGATTTATGGTTAATAATGGTTTTAGTTGCAACTACTCAACTCTGTGATGTTGTAGTACAAAAGCAGCCTTACACAATACATAAACAAATGGATGTGACTGTTCCAATGACACTTTACTTACACAAACAAGCATGAACTAAATCCCTTGGCTATAGTTTACTGACCTTTGTCGTATACTGATACAGCCTTTATAAAATTTAAGGTTTTTGGAATAGGTAACAATTCTTTTGTTGTCCCAATGTATACTCCTATGGTTTCAACACAGTATCTAGGAATTGGGAGCATCTCTTGTTAAAGAGTACAGATGAACATGAAGTGAAGAACTGTTTTTTCCAGCTTATTGCCGGTGATCATGGGACTGTGCTGGTTGGTAAGTGAATAACTGACATAGGAGAAGTTACTGTTAAATTTTGCATCTCATCTTGTAGCTCTGCTGGAACTTGAAGCAGAGTGTTTCCAAAGTGTTAACTAAAGACACTATGTTCCCTTTCTGTCTCAATTGAAGCTGAGGGTGCTTAGCTACCTGCACAATGGCAGGCCAGAGGAAACCATGATGGCTGCTATGTTCC
The DNA here is from genome assembly GCF_041146395.1 of Eulemur rufifrons. NCBI lineage: Eukaryota > Metazoa > Chordata > Mammalia > Primates > Lemuridae > Eulemur > Eulemur rufifrons. The sequence goes on from NC_090989.1 coordinate 152,561,868, forward strand.
AGTAGAACAAACTGTCTCTGTTCAGGTCCTTGAAAGTAAGGGTCAGAGTTTGGGCTTCGGCAGGCAAAGTAGAGGATCAGTAGTTCAAATATGACCCAATAGAGTGGTATGTGTGGGCAGAGTGTGCTGAATATCTGATCAAAACACAAAAATGCTTTTCAGAAAAATAAGTTCAAGAACAGATACTTGTACACCCGTGTTCACAGCAGCATTCACAATAGCCAAAAGGTAGAAGCAACCCAAGGGTCCTTCAATGGATGAATGGATAAACAGAATATGGCATATACATACAGTGGAATATTATTTAGCCTTAAAAAGAAAGGAAATTCTGCTATAACATGGATGAACCTTGAAGACCTATGCCAAGTGACATAAGCCAGTCGTTAAAGGGACAAATGTTGTGTGATTCCACTTATATGAGGTCCTAGGAGTAGTCAGATTCATAAAGACTAAAAGTAAAATCGTGGTTGCCAGAGTCTGGGAAGAGGGAGAATTGGGGAGTTACTGTTTAATGGGTGCAGAGTTTCCTTTTGTGAAAATGAAAAAGTTCTGAAGATGGTTAGTGGTAATGGTTGTAGAACAATGTGAATGTATTCAATGCCACACAACTGTACACTGAAAAATGATTGATATGGTAAATTTTATGTTATTTGTATTTTATTGCAATAAAAAAGAGAGATAATAAACTCAAGAAGACTTGTCATCAGGTGGGCAAGTGAGGTTGCTTATAGTGCTTTGTGACTCTATAGACACTAAAAACAGAATTTATCTGTTTCCAAACCTACTGATCAGAAACATTTGATACTAAGGAATTATCTTTCCTACTCTTTATTTTTTGCAGTGAGTGTACTGCCTCAGCTGTTAAGTGCCAAATTGTATTAGCTCAGCCCTGTAGCTGCACTTCAAATGGTTCCTTAAAAGGAATGCCTTCTAAGAGATACATATTTAAGTGATGTGCACATGTTGTGAGCTTATTTTTCTTGTGTTGGTTTATAAGATCTAAATGTCCTGTAACCTTGATGGAGCTATCCTGAGGACCAGCGAAACACTCTGTGCTACCATGTCTTCCAAGTAAAGGTGCGTTGTCATAGTCTACAAATAACTAATAGCTTTCAAATCTATATCTCTACCCCTTATTTTGCTCTCAGTTGGTAGACCTGCATTTCCATTTGTCCTATGGATCCTCAATTTTGTCCAAAATGAATCCTCTTGCCCTTCTAAACCGTCCCTTCTTTTGTTTCCTTTGTGGAAGGATGGCACACCGTCCATCTAGTCATGTATGATTGAAACTCTGGAATTGGCTTTGGCTCACCCTCTCTTTTATGTGTATTTTGTGGCACTTATCACAGTAGCAATTACATAATTATTTATAGTATTGTAACTCCATGAGAGTGTGTGACTGAATTATTTACTGAGATGTCTACATAATAGGTGCTCAGTAAACCACTGTCCTAATTGAGATCCTCCACCTTTTACCTAACCTAGGATTGCACGTTGGGAGAATTCTTACAGACCCTTTAGGGAATGATCCTTGTTCTGCTAACAGATTGTTTTTCTTCAGACTTAGCTCTGCTCTTGTTCTGCTCTGAGTGGCTTCCCATTTCCTTTTCATTCAACAGTATACTCGGCAGATATGTCAGCACCTTGCATTCCTTTTAAGGAACCATTTGAAGTGCAGCTACAGGGCTGAGCTAATACAATTTGGCTCTTAACAGCTGAGGCAGCACACTGCAAAAAATAAAGAGTAGGAAAGATAATTCCTTAGTATCAAATGTTTCTGATCAGTAGGTTTGGAGGTAGTCCTCTCTGCTATCCTCCCCTAGTTGCCCATGGTCTTCTCCTGCATCAGGCAGCTGTCTCTTTGTGACCTATGTTCTCCATCTTCTGGGCTTTTGCTCTACTATTCCTTTGGCTTAGAGTATCTGCTCACATCTGCCAGGCAGAGTCCTTTCCGTGCTTCAAGGCTCCTTTCATATTTTGTGTTCTCAAGGGACCCATGCATGCCATCTTCTTTCTTTTGCCCTATGCTGTCACAGTGGGGGTTGTGTGAAGTCCCAGCTGTCTGAAGACAGTCTTCTCATATCCTTCCAGATGTAGTTACTCTCTCCCTCTTCCCTTGTACTTAAACCCTCATTACTCAGTGTTGTCTTTGGACCAGTAGCATCAGCATCACCAGGGAGCCTATTAGAAATGTGGAATTTCAGGTCCTGCTTTAGACTTACTGAACTAAACTCTGGTGATTCTTACATTCTGTGCACACGAAAGTTTAAGAAGCATTGACTTTACACATTGCTTCTATTCTCTTTGCCATACTGAACAGAGTGTAAATGCGTTTGAGTGGTTTTTCTTCCCCTCTATATGTTGAACCCTGGGAGCACGTGACCCATCTAAAGCATAGTTCTTAGTATGTTTCAGGCGCTCAAATTGTTTGCTGAATTACCCTAACAGCCCCCTGGCATTATTTCAGATGCTCTTTTAGTCAGCATACTATAGAAGTGCATTTAACTGTGTATGATGCTTTTCTAGATGCATGAGGCACCCTGCTATAAATGGGAGTCAGCCTTTGTCTTTGATGTTTATAGATTAGTAGAGGAGATAGATACCTATCAATTAATTATGAGATAAGACAGAGTATGGGAAATTCTGTAACTGCACAGGTATCACCAGAGGCCTAAGAGAACACCAAAGGGTGGCAGTTGCTTACAATTCACAGCATTTGTGACTATTTCATGGAAAGGATGGTACTTAATTGCTACCTTGCAGGATGAATAGAACTTTGACAGACAGACACCAGTGGGAAAAGACATTCCAAGAGGGGAGTGTGAGTGTGGAAAAAAAATGCAAACTCAACATATGTTTTTTCCTATTCTCTCACTAAACAACTACAGTCAGCACAGAAGACTTCTTTGACCAAATGCATGGGGCTATTTCTGTACCAACAAGCAAGTAATTAATTCTGCAGCAGACACCAACTGGGTATCCTCTAGTTCAGTCCTAACACTAACTGGAGATAGTGTCAGATCCCATAGTTTGAGGGCTCAGTTCCCAAAGCTGCCCCCACGCCCCAGATACCAGTCGTAAGTCTGGGCTTCAAGAATTTCTGACGTACTGGCTTCGAGATGGGGTTCCCCTGACCCCTTTTCAGGTTTGATTAATTTGCTAGAGTGACTTACAAAGCTTAGGGAAGCACTTACATTTACTGATTCATTTTAAAGGATATTACAAGGATACAGATTAAGAGATGCATAGGGCAAGGTATGGGAGAAGGGGTGCAGAGTTCCTATACCCTCCCTCAGTGCACCACCCTCCAGAATCCTCCATGTATTCAGCTTTCTGGAAGCTCTGTGAACCCTGTCCTCTCGGGCCTTTTATGGTAGATTCATTGGATAGGTGTGGTTGAAGCATGAACAACCATGTAAAATGTATTTGGAGAAAAAGGGTATGATCTAATACTGATAGACTAACTGGGGAAACCCAGCAAGGCCTGTCTGTTCAGATTCTTCTGGCTTCCGTACAGCATTCCTTCCTCCAGGTTATGGGGCAGGGCCCTCTCTGGAATGAGGGTTTTATGAACCACAATCGGATTATAGTCCTGCCTTGGACAGGTGAAAGGAGGGCAGGAGAAGATCAGAGAGAGAGAGATTCTGTTTCTTAAGGGCTGAGACCTAAAGCACCCCAACGTTATAACAAGTCTGTAACAAGGGCTATGGGAGTTATGAAGCAGAAACTGTGAATGAGATATAGATAGATATAGATAGATAGATAGATCACAGGGAAAGTCTGTTCAAAGGCCCAGGCATTAGAGTGCACATATAGTATGTTTCCCAAATAAGTAAGACATGGAGGACCAAGGTAGAAGGCAAGATTGAAGAGGTGGTTTGGATGCAAACTGTGAACTCCTTGAATTCTCATGGTGAGGAGTCTGGACTGGTAAGGAACATCTGTAAATCACTTGATGTTGGTACAATTAGATGTTCAGTGGTTCCTGAGGACTCTGCCTTCCCATCTCCCTCCCTTTCCTCATTCTGCCTTGCTAGATGTGGGTGGTAGAGGTGATGGGGAGAGTTTGGAAGAGGTGGGGACAGGCCTGAATGTTTTAGCTAGCTCTTTATATGGGACTGTAGCCCCAGGTCTTTTTTTAGTGTGAGCTGGTCAGCCACTTCCTCCCTCACCCCCTTCCTGAGTCACTACCCTAAAGCAGAGAGACCAAAGCTCCATCAATAGAGGGTTCAGACAGAGTGCTTTAAAATGTCATCAAAACCTCAGACTGAGCTCAGGATGTTTTATTTTATTTGCGATCAGTTTCTCAACCCCATGAGTTTATGAGGGCTCATCATTTCTGCTTATGGTGGGATGGATGAGTGTCCCTCTGCCCATGTTCTGGGCTGGCAGTCAGGCCATCAGCATTCAAGGTGAAGGGACTCCCCCCACCCCCATTTCCTTATATGCCATCTTGTTAGAAACCCACCTGGTGGGCTTGTTTATTCCTTTAGAACTGGGAATGCACTGTTAGCCTGGAAGTCAGTACCTCCACAAGTTGGCCCTAAGCCTTATCATCTTTTTCTTGAGCCTTTTACTTCAGCCAACTGAATTTTCGGGCAAGGTTAGAGAGTAACACTCCCTACCTATACTTTTCCACCTTTGAGCTCCCACTTTGTCTAGCTCCACCAGTCACGAGCCTGAAGGTCAACAGTTAAAGAGAAGAGGTAAAATTCATCAAAAATTTTGTTACTTGTTTGTATCTCAGATGAAGGACTTTTAGATGAAATAGGCTTTAGGATTCATTAAGTACTTGAGTGTGAGGCACTGTGTTAAGCGCTAGGACATGACCTCCCTTTCTGTGGGAAGAATATTCAGTCTGGATGGAGAGACACTTATTAGGGACGATATAATGTGTGCCGTAGTGGTGGCTTGTACCAGGTGCAACATGAAGGAGAAAGCTGACTGCTTGGAAGTCAGGCCCTTCAGAGGAGGGAACGTTTGAGCTGAGCCTTCAAGGATGAAGAGTAATTCACTGAGCTGAAAAATAAGGCGATAAGAATACAAACAAAGGGGAACGGGACAGTTTGAGGGAATTGCCAGCAATTTAGAAGAGAGGCATGGTGGAGGATAAAACTGGATGGGGTAGCTTAGGGCTGGTTTAGGGTTTGGATCTGACTTATAGGTAGTAGGGAGCCCCCCCAAAATGGGGCTGACATGACCAGATTTTATTACATGTTGACTCATTCAGAAATTTCATTCATTCAACAAATACTGAATGTTAATTGTCAGACTGTTCCATGGTACATGAAACATACAAATATTGTTCTCATGGTGGAACTCATATTTTGGTAAGGATAGGTAAGGATATAATTATCAGGTCAACACTATTTGCTCTTATCAAGGTTACCGATGACCTCTACAATACAGAGCTATTCCATAACCACAGAGATCTCCCATGTGCCACCCTCTTATAGTCACAGCCGTCCCCCTGCCCACCCACCATTCCTAATATCTGGCAACCACTGATTTGTTCTTTACTTCTTATTCTGAGACTGTTATATAAGTAGAATCATAGTGTGTGTGACCTTTTGAGATTGGCTTTTTTGACTCAGCTCAGTGCCCTTGAGGTCCATCCAAATTATTGCATGTGTTGATAGTTTTTTCCTTTTATATTTCTGAGTAGTATTCCATGGTATAGTTGTACCACACTTTGTTTAACCATTTACCCATTGAAGGACATTTTCTAGTCCTTGTCTCTCCTGCTCTCTCTCCCCTATCAGTTCTATTTCTCTGGAGAGCCCTAATTAATCCAGTGAATGATCCAGTTCTTTTGCATCCTCACCAGCATTTGGTATTACCACTATTTTTTATTTTAGCCATTCTGTTAAATGTGTAGTGATATGTCATTGTGATTTTAATTTGTATTTCCCTATTGGGTAATGATATTGGACATCTTTTCATGTGTTTATTTACCATCTGTACCATCCCATCTGTATATCCTTTTGGATGAAATATCTCTTCATGTCTTTTGCCCATTTTCTCATTGGATTGCTTTTTGCTTTTTTTTTTTTCTTTTTTAAAGGCCAGGATCTCACTCTTTTGCCCAGGCTGGAGTGGAGTACAGTGGCATGATCATAGATCACTGCAGCCTCAGACTCCTGGGCTCAAGCAATCCTCCCACCTCAGCCTCCCAAGTAGCTGGGACTATAGGCATGCACCACTATGCCTGGCTGATTTTTATTTATTTATTTTTTTTAAAGAAATAGGGGTCTCATTATGTTGCCCAGGCTGGTCTCAAACTCCTGGCTTCAAGTGATCTTCCTGCCTCAGCCTTGCAAAGTGCTGGGATTACAGGCATGAGCCACTGCGCCTGGTCTCCTCAATGATTTTCTTAATGGCCTCTGGGGATTCATCTGCTGCCTCTTGGTCAGCAGAAGCTGCTTCTCCTATTATCTTGACCTTTTTTTTTTCTTTTCTTTTTTTTTTTTTTTTGAGACAGAATCTTGCTCTGTCAGCAGGGCTAGAATGCAGTGGCATCATCGTAGCTCACTGTAACCTCAAACTCCTGGGCTCAAGTAATTCTCCTGCGTCAGCCTCCTGAGTAGCTGGGCCTACAAGTACCTGCTACCATGCCCAGCTAATTCTTCTATTTTTTGTAGAGACAGGGTCTTTCTCTTGCTCAGGCTTGTCTTAAACTCCTGAGCTCAAGCAGTCTTCCTGCCTCGGCCTCCCAGAGTGCTAGGATAACAGGCATGAGCTACCACACCCGGTCTATCTTGACATTTTTAAAGCAAAATCTCTTTCTAAACTTACCAAACCATCCTTTGCTGGAATTAAATTCTGCAGCTTTAGATCCTTCACCTTTCTTTTGCTTTAAGTTGTCATATAATGACTTTACTTTTTATTGAATTATACTAGAGTCTATAGGTATGCCTTTCTTATGGTAATTCTGTACCCACATTAAACCTGCATTTTCAATATGAAATTAAAAAAAAGTATTTCTCAAAAAGTACAAGTTTTTCACACGTGCTGGCATAGCTATAGTGCCAGCTTCATGAATTTCTTTGTCTTATTTTACAGTGATCATTATGTTAGATTCATTTATCTTGAATGGCAGGCAACTGCAGCTGTAGACCTCAATCTAGGGTACATATCAAGCAATTCAGCTTTTTCTTATAATGTCATGATCTTTCTCTGCTTCTTGGAAGCACTTCCAGCATCATCAATGCCACTTCCCATGGGTCCCAGTAAACCTAGTGTTATGCAAGGTTTACGATATTGCACTAAACACCATGAAAAATATGCAAGAACTGCAAGAGATCACTTTTTATTGTGATATGCAATTTACTGGAGAGATGAACTGCTCACATGGAGATGATCAGCATCATACAGCATTTTAAGCGAATCCTTGTAACACTTGAACTCACTGCAATAGCAGCTGGAGGTAGCTGTGAAATTATTATGGTAGTATAGTATGTACTATAGTCAATTTATGCAGTTATTATTTAATATTACATTTTACATTTGTTTATGTTTCTCTTGACTACAAGTGATGCTGTGTATGGTCTGTGTGTGTATAAGTTTTGATCTTTTTTTTTTTTTGTAGAAACAGGGTCTCACTGTTGCCCAGACTGGTCTCAAACTTTTGGGCTGAAGCAATCCTCCTGCCTTAGCCTCCCAAAGTGATGGGATTACAGGTGTGAGCCACCATGCCCATCTGAATTTTAACTTCTTATAAATAGACCAACATCTATTAATACATATATTTTGTACATTCACGACATACCTTTTCCTAATTTTTTCAATATTTCCAGGCTATACAGTTCATTTGTGAGTTTTTTTCAAATTGTTGCAAGTCTCCCAAACTTTGTCTAATAAATGTATTGAAAAAAATATGTGGTTAAATAGACCCTCACAGTTCAAACCCATGTTGTTTAGGAGTCAACTGTATGTATAATAAGTCTTGAAATGGGTGGAGTGATTTCTCCCACTTTATTCTTTATTTTACTTTATTTTTTAAAACATTTTAACCATTTTTAAGTGGACAATTCAGTGGCATTAAATACATTTACACTGTTATGTAACCATTAAGGAATAATTTACCATTTCCCTTTCCCCCAGCCTTGGTAACCTCTATTCTGCTTTCTAGCCCTATGATTTTGCCTGTTCTAGACCACTCATATAAGTAGAATCATACAATACTATCCTTTTGATTCTGGCTTATTTTATTAGCTTATTTTCAAGATTCATTTGTGTTGTAGTTTGTAATTTCTTTATTAAAATAAACGTTGTTTTTTAGAACAGTTTAGTTTCACAGCAAAATTGCATGAAAGTACAGAGATTTCTCATATATCCCCTGCCCCCACATATGCATAGCCTCCTCCACTATCAAAATCCTGCACCAGAGTGATATATTTGTTACAATCAGTGAACCTGTTTTGACACGTCACTGTCACCCAAAGTCCACAGTTTACATTAGGGTTCATTCTTGGTGTTGTACATTCTGTGTGTTTTGACAAATGTATAATAACATGTTGATGCCATTATAGTTTCATATGGAATATTTCAGTGCCCTAAAAAATCCTCTGTGCTCCACCTATTCTTTCCTTCCTCCCCCAAAACCTCTAGCAACCACTGATTTTTTTATTGTCTCCATAGTTTTTCCAGACTGTCATATAGTTGGAATCATACAGTATGTAGCCTTTTCAGATTGCCTTCTTTTGCCTACTAATATGCTTTTAAGATTCTTCCCTATTTTTTTTTGTGACTTGATAACTCATTTATTTTTAGCATTGAATAATAATCCATTGTTTGATGCACCACTGTTTATTTTTCCATTCATCTACTGAAGGATATCTCAGTTGCGTCCAGGTTTTGGCAATTATGAATAAAGCTGCTGTAGACATCTGTTAGCAGGTTTTTGTGTGAACATAAGTTTTCAACTTATTTGGGTAAATACCAAGAAGCATGGGTTGCTAGATCATATGGGTAAAAAAAAAGTATGTTTAGTTTTGTTAAGAAGCTGCCCAGCTGTATTCCAAAGTGGCTGTACCATCAGAAAGGCCATGACATAATGGTTCAGAGCGTGGCTCTAAAACCAAAGTGGCTGTACCATTTTGCATTCATTCTCACGAGCAGTGAATGAGAGTTCCTGTTGCTCCACATCCTCGCCAGCATTTGATGTTCTTAATGTTTTGGATTTTGGCCATTCTTTTAAGTGTGTAGTGATATCTCATTTTAATTTGCAGTTCAGTAATGACGTATTATAAGCATATATTGATATGCTTATTTGCCATCTATGTATCTTCTTTGGTGAGTTGTCCAGGTCTTTGGGCCGTTTTTAGATTCGGTTGTTTTCTTATTGTTGAATTTTAAAGTTCTTTCTGTATTTTAGGTAACAGTCCTTTAACAGATGTGTCTTTTTTCCAAGTAACTTCAGCTTTATTATTTAAAAACTTATAGGCCGGGCGCGGTGGCTCACACCTGTAATCCTAGCACTCTGGGAGGCCGAGGCGGGTGGATCGCTCAAGGTCAGGAGTTCAAGACCAGGCTGAGCAAGAGCGAGACCCCGTCTCTACTAAAAATAGAAAGAAATTATATGGACAACTAAAAATATATATATAGAAAAATTAGCCGGGCATAGTGGCGCATGCCTGTAGTCCCAGCTACTTGGGAGGCTGAGGCAGGAGGATCGCTTGAGCCCAGCAGTTTGAGGTTGCTGTGAGCTAGGCTGACGCCACGGCACTCACTCTAGCCCGGGCAACAGAGTGAGACTCTGTCTCAAAAAAAAAAAAAAATAAATTAAAAAAAATAAAAAAATAAAAAAACTTATAGTAATTTGTTTTAATTCTGACTTTTTATTCTGCTAATTCTTTGCTAATTTTTTTTTCTTTTTTAAAATTTTAGTAGATTTAGGGGGTACAAGTTGAATTCAGTTACATGTATAAATTGTAGTGGTGAAGTCTGGGCATTTAGTGTACCTATCATCCAAACAGTGTACATTATATCCCATAGGTAATTTTTCATCCCTTACCCTCTCCCATCCCCCTTTGAGTCTCCTATCAGATATGTCTTTTGCAGATATTTTCTCCCAGTCTGTGGCTTATCCTCTCATTCTCTTGATTTCATTCCCTTCATTCATTATTCCTGAATAATATTCCACTGTGTGTATTTACCACATTTTGTTTATCCATTCATCTAATGATGAGCGCTTGAGTTGTTTCCACCTTTTGGCTATTGTGAATAATGCTATTCTAAACATTGGTGTGCACATACAATATCTGTTTGAGCCTGTGTTTTCAGTTCTTTTTGGGTATCTACCTAGGAGTGGAATTGTTGAGTTGTATTTTAATTCTATATTTAATGTTTTGAGGAACCACCAAACTATTTTCTATAGTAGTGCCCCATTTTACATTCCCACCGGTGATGCACAAGGGTTGCCATAGCTCTGCAACTTTACTAATATTTATTTTCTGGTTCTTTGATAACAGTCATCCCCATGATGTCTCATGTCACACTTTATTCTTCTTGTTCAAACTTTTTAGCTATTCTAGTTCCTTTGTCTTTCAAATAAATTTTAGAATTATCTCAGACATCTCAGAATAATTTTGCTGGGATGTTGATAGGAATTATGTCAAACCTGTACATCAATTTAGGGAGAATTGAAATCTTTACCGTGATGAGTCTTCTAGTCCTTGACCATAGTATGTCTCTCTATTTATATATTTAGATCTTTGACTTCTTTCATCAGCTTTTTGTAGTTTGAGCATACAAACCCTGTACTTTGGTTTGTTAGACTTATATGTAGGTATTTAATTCTTTTTAGTGATTATAAATGTAATTGTATTTTAAATTTTTGGTTTCCATATGTTTGCTAGTATATGGAAAATATAATTGATTTTTGTATGTTTCTCATATCTTGTATCCTTGCTGAATTCACTTATTCTAGGATTATTTGTTTTTTGTAGATTGCTTTGGATTTTCTATATAAACCATATGTCTTTGGCAAACAGAGATAGTTTTATTTCGTATTTTCTTATCTGTATGCCTTTTATGTTATTTTGTTGCCTTACTAAGCTTTCTAGAACTTCCGGGACTATGTTAAATAGCAGTGATGAGAGTAGGCATCCTTGCCTTTGTCAGCATCTTAGGGGGAAGCATTCAAACTTTCATAATAAATATGATGTTAGCTAGAAGTTTTTGCAGATGTTCTTTATCAAGTTGAGAAAGCTCCCCTCAATTCCTAGTGTTCTCAGAGATTTTTTTTTTAATCATGAATGATTGTTGAATTTTGTCAAATGCTTTTTCTGCATCAATTGAGAAGATTGTGTGACTTTTTTCTTTAACTTGTTAATATGGTAGATTACATTGATTTATTTTCAAATATTAAACCTGCCTTACTTTGGAATAAACTCTATTTTGTCATAGTTTATAATTATTTTATATACTGCTGAATTCTATTTGCTAATATTTTGTTAAGGATTTTTATATCTATAATTCAGGGATATTGGTATGTAGTTTTCTTTTTTTGTACTCTCTTTGTCTAGTTTTGGTGTTACTGTAATACTGGCTTCATAAAATGAATTGGGAGTTATTCCTTCCTCTGCTGTTTTCTGGAAAACATTATTAAAATTAGTGTTAATTCTTTTTTAAACATTTGGTAGAAATCTCTGGTGAAACCATCTGAACCTATAGATTTCCTTTTTAGGAAATCTTTTTTTTTTTTTTTTTTTTTTTGAGACAGAGTCTCACTCTGTTGCCCAGGCTAGAGTGAGTGCCTTGGCGTCAGCCTAGCTCACAGCAACCTCAAACTCCTGAGCTCAAGTGATCCTCCTGTCTCAGCCTCCGGAGTAGCTGGGACTACAGGCATGCACCACCATGCCCGGCTAATTTTTTCTATATATATTTTTAGCTGTCCATATAATTTCTTTCTATTTTTAGTAGAGATGGGGTCTCGCTCTTGCTCAGGCTGGTCTCGAACTCCTGAGCTCAAACGATCTGCCCACCTCGGCCTCCCAGAGTGCTAGGATTACAGGCGTGAGCCACCGCGCCTGGCCAGGAAATTTTTTTTAAGAGACAGAGTCTCGCTCTTTTGCCCAAGTTGGAATACAATGGTGTGATAATAGCTCACTGCAGCCTCCAACTCCTGGGCTCTTGCAGTCCTGCCTCAGCCTCCTGAGTAGCTAAGACTACAGACACGTGCCACCACATCTGGCTGATTTTTAAATTTTTTATCGAGATAGGGTCTCACTGTGTTGACCAGGCTAGTCTTGAACTCTTAGTCTCAAGGGATCCTCCTGCCTCAGCCTCCTGAAATGCTGGGATTACAGGCATGAGCCACTACACCTGGCCTGGGTTTCTTTTTATTATGATTTGTTGATTTATTGGAATTCTTTATATACTCTGGATATTAATTATTTGTTTGTTCTATGTTTGCAGTTATCTTCCCTCACTTGTAACTTGTATTTTCATTTCATGGTGTCTTAATGGACAGAAGTTCTTAATTTTACTATAGTCAAATATTGAATTCTTTTCTCTTATGGTTAATGTCTTTTGAAATTTTCTTTAAGAAGTCCTGATCTCAAGGTCAAAAAGACTCTACCATATTTTCTTCTAAAATTTTTAAAGTTTTACCTTTAACACTTAAGGTTTTATTCCATCTGGAATCGATTTTTTGGTATGATGTGAGGCAGATTTCAATTTGATTTTTTTTTCCATGTAGATAACGGATAACCAGTTGTCTCAGCACCATTTATTAAATGGATTCTTTTCCATATTATCTGCAATGCCATTTCTTCCATTTATCAAGTTTACATATATATGAGACATATTTCTGAGTATTCTGTTCAATTGGTCAGTTTCTTTTAGTACTACAATTTTCTAATTTCTTTTGTTTTATAATAAGTCTTGACATCTGATAGGGCAAGTCCACCTACCATTTTATTTTATTTTATTTGTTTATTTTTTTGAAACAGAGTCTTGCTTTGTTGCCTGGGCTAGAGTGCAGTGGTGTCATAGCTCACTGCAACTTCAAACTCCTGGGCTCAAGTGATCCTCCTTCCTCAGCCTCACAAGTAGGTGGATCTACAGGCACGGGCTACCGTGCCCAGCTTATTTTTCTATTTTTTTTTTTTTTTTGTAGAGACAGGGTCTCGCTCTTTCTCTGGCTGGTCTTAAGCTCCTGCCTCCCAGAGTGCTAGGATTACAGGCATGAGCCACCATGCCCTGCCTCTTTTATTTTATTTTAGAGATTAATTCAACCCTTATTGCTTCTCCGTTTTTTCATAGCTTTTATGATTCAGATTTATGCTTCAGTAGAATTATGGATTACTTCTTATTATGCATTTTCAGCATCTCTTGTGACTGCCTAAAAGCTTAGTCTTAACCCCACTGATCCCAAGGGTAATCTGTCTGTACAGACAGGGCACTTAACTGTTTGCTTATTGCTTATTTATATTTATTGTGAGCTCCTAAAGGTAGGAGCAACAGTATCAAAAGGTTTTCCATCAAAGAGAAATCTATTCTAGGTGTGTCTTTTGCTTTCTTTGGGAACACCTTTCTCAGATTACTCACAACTCAGATTTTACCCTGCTGCTTTTCCTGGTTGAATAAGCAGCTGGTTGAATGTTGAGCTCCACCTGCCTGTGATAGAGAACAGAATTTGTGGTGTTATTTTCCACTATCCCTGTTGCTCCAAAGATACCACCAAGGCAGGGCTAGGAAAGGAAGGTTTTCCCATCTTTCCAAGGAAGAAAATGGGAAAAATGTGTGTGTGTGTGTGTGTGTGTGTGTGTGTGTGTTAAAACAAGTCAACACTAAAATAGAAGATGAGCCACTCAGGATTTTTGCTTCCTTTGGTTTAGTCATAGTTGTAGACTGTACTAACTAGGCGGGACCTTTGGAGCACCTGTGATGCAGGGGTCCCCAGGCCACAGAGATTCCAGAATTAATGCCCTCAGAGCCACATGTGCACCAATATATAGGCTGAATAAATGGTATCTTTTACATGTATGCATAGTTACTTTTCAAAACTATGTAGATGCCATCATGATCAAAAGCTTTTCTAATTTGTTTTGAGCTACTATTGTTAGCACAAATACTCTCTGTTGGGAATCCTAATTCAGTTAAAGTCTCTTATTTTACAGAAGAAGAAACTGAGGCTCAGGGGTGAAGGGAAGAGATTTGCCTGGGTCATACAGAAAGGTAATAACTGGCTTGGAAACTGGAGCAGTTAAGTACAGCTTGTCTGTACCATATGGCTTGTGCTCTGTGTCTCCCCGGGGATGGGCACAGGGTGAAGAGACTGGCAAGTATTTTGACCTTCAGTGCTGTGCTATATTTTCTAATATTGTCTTATAGAGTGGTTGACTAGATTACATTTACCAGTATTCATATAGTGCTTCTCTTGAGAATCTAAAAATTTTTTACTATGTTCCTTGCATGGCCCACGGTAATAATCTGTATTCCAATCTAGAAACCTGAGGCATGATAAAATTGAGCAACTTACTTATATCCATAGATAGAACTGAATATAAAACTCAGAGCTTTAATCTCTGGACCAAGTTTTTATTCATCAGACTGATCTTGTGATGAGAATTTCAGTTATTTATGTCTTAGTCTCTTACAGCTGGCCCTCTCAGCTAGATGCAACAAAAACTTCGTTAAATCTCTGCTAAGTTCCTGGCACTGCTAGATACTTTCACATGTACTACATTATACATCACTTAATTTAATGAGGCCAAAGCTGTGATTCTGAGGCTCCTCTCAGGAAAAGCTAAATATCTTCAATCTGTTCCAAAGCCCAATTATCCAGTCATTTATTCATCAGTTCACTACTATGAAGTACCTCTGTTAGTTAGGTTTGCAAATGTACCCTTGAGTCAAATCCCATTGGTGGCCAGGTTCCAACAAATCAGCATAAATCTGTGTCTCCAAACAAGATCCAGGATTGGCAGCAACATTAGCTCAGTCTGCACAGAACAATGCTTTTTTCCCACTGACACTTCTGGAATTTGAAGTGACCTTGGTGATTTGGTCAAATGACATGCATATCAGTCATTCTCCTACACCTTTATATTTGATCTTCTCAAAACTGTTGAGGGGGTCAGATGAATAGAAATGATCTCATTTTATAAGTTGGGAAGCCAAACTTGGAGGAGGCCTGTCTGTGGTAACATGGGGGGAGGGCCTTCTCACTGTGGTGTTTATGCCATGTTGCCTGTCTGGTAGACCATTATTGCTCCTACAGACATCTCCCTTGCTTCTCTTCTCATTTCCTTTCTTCCTTTCTCTACATCTCTTCTCTGTTTCCTTTGCTCATGCATCCTTTACTAGGTGATCTTTAGATGTTCTTCAAGGCTGTCTTATGCCCTCTCTCTTCACACTGTGAGTTCTCTCCCTAAGTGATCTCTTCCCTGTCTTCACTGATAATTCCCAAAAGTGTCAGCTGAGCCCAGACTCATCTCTGTGTTCCAGACTTATCCATCCACATCCCACCTAGTATCTCGGTGTGGAAGTCTCCCAGGTACTCAATGTCAGCTTGTCCAAACCTTTCCTCATTCTTCTGCCCCTGACCTATTCCTTCTCTGTTGCTGATCTAAGCAAATGGCACCTCCACATACTGAGTCGCACCAGTGACCTGGCAGTCATTTTGACACTTCTTTTTTCTCACTTTCACATCCAGTCAGTCACGAAGTCATAGCAGTTCTAAGGTCAACTTCTTTCTTGAGTCTGACCTTTTTTCTCCCTCCCCACCTCTTCTCTTCTCTCCTCTGGACCAGGCAGTGGTCTCCTGGCTGGACTTCTCACTGATACTCCTGCCCTTCCAGTTCATGTTCTGCCTCCACAGAGTGGCCCAGCCAGCTTGGAATTCCTTCCTTAGTACTACTCCTGGTTTCCTGACACTCTTAAAGTAAGAATAGAATTCTTGAATGTCCTATCTACTTCTTCAGCCTCATATCGCTTTCCTTTTCATATCTGTACTTGAATCATGGTGGCCGCTTTGATCTTTAACAGTTACCAAAGGAATAGCATGTTCATGTTTTTAAAAGCCAAGTATAGTGGAGTTACAACTTGTGTATATTTAAGTTCCTCATTGACTTTTAGAACCTAATCTCCCTTCCTTTTGTGTAACTCCATCACCTCTTTTAGTTTTCCAAACAAAGCTGTTGATAGGTATTAAAGTTTCAGGGGCCTAATAGTAAAAAACAATATGAAGGAATCCTATAGGCTAGCTTCAGTCTCAGTCTTCAGATCATATTATGCAGAGCTCTGCTCGGAAAGACATTCTGTATCTACTCTGTGTAGAAACCAAGTGGCATGAGTGCTGAGTCTTTGCTACAGTTTTAGTAGAAGTTTTCAGTTTGCATTTATTTATTTTTTCTTAGAAGCAAATTTGGGGGTGTTGTATGTACCTACAACATCCTATGATTGCCCCTAATTTGCTTTGTAGACACTATTCATTGCAAATCATCTCACAGTGATTAAGTGACTGGTGCTGATACATGCTCTGGTTAAGTGCCAGTGTGGGCACAGGCACTAGGTGTGTATTGTGTACACAGGGAGATCTGTTATAATATCCTGATCAGTCTCAGCAGCTTCCATGTGTATTCATGAGTTTAGCTCTTTCATTCAGAGTGTTTCATGTACACCATAGATTCATTTCTTTCTTTTTATTCTATCTTAGACTTTGAACCTGACTGTAATACTTTAAATTTTGTGTCTGATTCCATTTCATTGATAATACTTGTTTTTTTGTTTGTTTGTTTGTTTTGTTTTTTTGGTTTTTTTGAGACAGAGTCTAACTCTGTTGCCTGGGCTACAGTGCTGTGGCATCAGCCTAGCTCACAGCGACCTCAAACTCTTGGGCTGAAGCAATCCTCCTGCCTCAGCCTCCCAAGTAGCTGGGACTACAGGCATGCGCCACCATGCCTGGCTAATTTTTTCTATATATATTTTTAGCTGTCCAGCTAAGTTCTTTCTATTTTTAGTAGAGATGGGGCCTTGGTCTTTCTCAGGCTGGTCTCGAACTCCTGAGCTCAAATGATCCACCCACCTTGGCCTCCCAGAGTGCTAGGATTACAGGCATGAGCCACCGTGCCTGGCCTCATTGATAATACTTTATAAGAGGTGTTGTTTTAGAGGTGGATGTGTAGCAAAGTGTGCCTAAAGGTGGGATATATGTCAAATAGCCTTAGGTTTTCTGAGCAACCTGTTATATGTTTCTTACAGATAATTTTTTTCTAAATTGTATTGCACCAGTTCACATGTCTTTGCCACCTTAGGGGTAGAGAAGAGGGGAAATCTTAGATAGCAGTGTGTAATTGCAGATCAATGGAGAAAGTGGCCTTTACATGGGCCTACGTATCAGCCATAATGTATATTATAATATTTATATTTATTGGTAAGAAAAGAATATTCTGAGTTCCCATTTGCTTTGTCCTTTTATTTATTTGTTTGTTTATTGAGACAGGGTCTTGCTCTGTCTACGCAGTGACATGATCATAGCTCATTGTATCCTCGAACTCCTGGGCTCAACTGATCCTCCTGCCTTGGCCTCCTGAGTAGCTGGGACAACAGGCACATGCCACCACATGTGACTAATTTTTCTATTTTTTTATAGAGACAGGGTCTCACTATGTTGCCCAGGCTGGTCTTGAACTTCTGGCCTCAAGTAGTCCTCTTGTCTTGGCCTCCCAAAGTGCTGGGATTACAGACATGATTTACTGAGCCCAGCCTTAAAAGCGTTTCACAGAAGTATAGTATCACAGGATTGTAGAATTAGAAGGTCACTTAAGTAGTCACTTAATAGTTTTAGAATTGGTCCAGGACTCCCTTATACATTCTTAGGTGGTGAGGTGGTGAGTTCTTACTTTTTATGATAAACTAAAATCTGTCTCCTTGTAATTTTCTAGGTCCACCCTCATCTATTTGATGGCCTTTCTAGGATTTGAGGACAACCATCATGTTCCTCCTAAATTATCTCTTCCAGACTATCTTTTAGCCATTCCTCATAAGATATAGCTTCTAGCTCCTTTCTTGGTCTCCCTCTTCTAGACAAGGTCAAATTTGTTGTTCCCCTTAACTGAACAGAGAACTTGGATGTAATCTGGCTAGCATATCCCAAGATAGGTCCATCTTCTCTTTAGCTGAGGTTTTTTTTTTTTTTTTTTTTTTTTTTCCCCCAGAAACCAGTTCACTCTCTTGATGCACATACAGTTTGTTCTTTTGTCCTGTTTATGAAAAATAAATGCACAGCAGTTAAACATAGCAAACTGAATATACGTTTAACTTTAATTCCCTCCTATAACCCATTAAAATGATAGTTAGAGGGGGAAAAGATACCAGCAAATGAGAAGTCAGTGGAATATTAAAGCCAGAGAGCATATGTGACAGACTTAGTGGGCCAAAGGAACTGAAAGTGCCTCCCAGGGGGAGAAACTAAGAAGGAAGAGGATTTGTATTGGAGAACCCTGGAATAGCTCCAGAATTAGAGACACCAACTACTAAAAACAGGAAGATTAGTTGAAGGTCTATGTGAAAAGCAATTAGATGCCTATACTACCTCCCCAACTCTCTCAGAAGAGAGGAAGTTTAGTCTTAGAAATTGAATCAGAGACTCCGAATTCAGACACACCAAGCATAGAAGAAGGGGTGGGATATGGAGCAAAATGGCAAATGAGGGTTAAAGTTCGAAGCAGTAATGGTAGGACCATCCCCCTCTCTCACCCAGTTTCCAGAATCTCTGCAGGCAAATACTCCCATGCAAAAGATTGGAAGATCCTGCTCTGATAAAATTAGCCCTAGAGAAAAAGTCCTAAAGAAACTCATTACTTCTAGAGATCCTCAATAAAATGGCAGATTCTTGCCGGATCACCCTAATGTGAAGTCCACAAATTGGCAAGGACCCACATACACAGAGCTTTCAAACAGCTTTAAAAATATGAACAGATAGCCAAGTATCACCAGACATTTAAAGAAAATTTCTGACATAAAAGACATAGATCAAAACAAATGAAAGAGAAAATAACTCTGAGAAAAAAGTAACAGCAAGGGGGAAAAAAAAGAAAAAAATTTGATTACATAATATCTCAAGAGAGATTATAGAAAATATTGCATTCATGAAACATAAACAAGACTTTTTTTTTTTTTTTTTTTTTTTAGTGGAACCTTCAGAAAACAGGGAAGACCTCTTGGAAATTAAAAATATGATAGCCAGCATAAAAAACTACAACACAGAAAGATTGAAAGATAAAGTTGAAGTTTCCTAGATGATATACCAAATGAAAGAGATGGAAAATTGAGGATAACAATAAGAAAATTAGAGGATTATCTCAAATCCAACACCTAACTAATAGAAATTTAGGAAGGGGAAAAAAGAGACAATAGAGGAGACGAAGTTATCAAAAAAATGGTATGAAAAGATTTTTCCAGAACAGAAATAATGTCTGTAGATTGTTGCTGTTTTTGTTGTTGGTTTTGTTTGTTTGTTTGCTTTTGAGACTGAGTCTCGCTCTGTCTCCCAGGCTAGAGAGCAGTGGCTATATCATAGCTCACTACAACCTCAAATTCCTGGGCTCAAGTGATCCTCCTGCCTCAGCCTCCCAAGTGGCTGGGACTACAGGCATGTGCCACCACACTTGTCTAATTTTTCTATTTTTTGTAGAGATGGGGGTCTCACTCTTGCTTAGGCTGGTTTCAAACTCCTGGCCTCAAGCAGTCCTCCCACCTTAGCCTCCCAAAGTGCTAGGATTACAGGCGTGAGCCACCAGGCCCAGCCAATGTCTATAGATTGATACAGCACAATGAGTAAAAGAAAACCAACACCAAGGTATAGCACTGTGAAATTTCAGAACTATAAGAATAAAGAGAAAGTCCTAAAAGCTTCTAGAGAAAACAGTCGCATATTTAGGGTCAGTATTTAAAATGGCATGAGAGTTCTCAAAAGCAATAAACTAGAAGACAATGGAGCAATATTTTCAAAATTCTGACAAAAAAATATTCACAATTAGAAATTTTTAACCAGCTAAATTATCACTCAAGTTTGAGAGTAGTAAAAGCATTTTCAGACATATTGTGCATACGCCCTTTCTTAGGAAACTTTCCTAGAAGATACTTCCACCAGAACAAGTGAATAATGAAGAGGACTAAATGGGATCCAGGAAACAGGGTTCCAAGGTAGGTGAGGGAAAAGAAATTCCCAGAAAGATAGAGTTCCAGTAGCCAGTAGAGCTGTCTCAAGAAACAGACAACTAAAAAATAAAAAAAGAAGAAGGAAGAGACAACTGATAGAGAACCTGATTTGAACTTATTAAAAAGGAATTTTACGCTCCAAGGAGAATAAAAATTATACAAAAAAGGAAATATAATCATAGTATTCAGCATAGCTTGACTATAAATGATATATTTACATAGACCTAATAAAGCAACTCTTAATATCAATTTAACCAAAATTTGACTTAATTATATTGGAAGACAGAGGAGCATGTGTGGGGTGGTATTAATATATGAAGAGAAGGTATCAGGACAAATTCCTAATCTTTTATAATATGAATTTAATTAGTGATGTAATAGTTATGTTTTACATATAACATTAGTCCAAAATTTAGTGTCTTCAACAAGTATTTACTGTCTCTCAGTTTCTGTGGGTCAGGTGTTCAGAAGAAGCTTCCAGGTTTCTCCATGAGGTTGCAGTCATCTGAAGGCTCGACTGAGGCTAGAAGATCCTCTTCCAAGCTCACTCAGGTAGCTGTAGAAGGAGGCTTCAGTTCCTTTTTATATGAGCCTATCCTCAGGATATGTTATTTTTCTTCCCCTAGAGCAAGTGAGCCAGTAGAGAGAATAAGAGGAATTTCAGTGCCTTTTGTGACCCAGCCTTGAAGGTGACATACCATCATCACCTCTGCTATATTCTGTCGGTCATGTAGACCAACCCAAATATATTGTGGGAGTGGATAGCACAAGAGTGTGAATACCAGGGGACAAGGGTCTTTGGGGCCTATTTGGAGGCTGGCTACACATGTAATAACTAAAAATGAAAAATCAAGAAGTAATATATAGGAATATTATTTTAAAAGGTGAAGATAAGCCCCAGAAGAAAGAGGTTGCCCTTGGGAGCAGGAATCAGAGTGGAATCAGGGAAACAGAGACTGCTGGTTTTCATTATAAACCTTGTAGGACAACTTTAAGAAAGATATACATGTATTGCTGTGATTTTCTTTTTTTTTTTAAATTTATGAAAAACTCCCAAAGCAAGTATCTGTTTAATGTCCCCAACATTGGTAGTAGAGAAACACCTGGATTTTATGAGAAACAAATAGAATTTGAATATGATAAGGATCCTTTTGCATTTGAAAGATTGTGTATGTGATCTTTCAAGATAAAAATATCTTGACTGTTTAATATCTGGACTGTTAATAATATCTGGACTGTTTCCAGACAATAAACCTGAAGTTTAGTGAAAGAGGACAGACATAGTGACCGAACCTGAGCTAGAATCCTTAAGCGTGACGCAAAGAGATGAGCATCGGGTAGTGAGATGCTCTGGCATTTCACTAATATGGAACCTGAGGAAAGGAAAAAAGAAAAAAAAGGACAGTTTTATTCTTTCCGGAGTGTGGAAAATTCTTAAGTGGAAATGTTTGTATAGCTTGGAGCTATAAATGGCAAGGCTTATTGAAGGAAATAAACTTTTGGCAGATAATTGGAAAACACTTTATAGAATTCCTCAGGCTTAAGGGTGTGTTAGTGATGGTTTGATACAGATTAGAGAAAGAGTTGGCCTCTGTCCCTGCAGGCCACACACAGCACTGGCCAGTCCTCAGCACCAGTCCTGCCTACTGGCTGCTGCCAGGGTCATTTTTCCCAGATGAGCTCTGGGCTCCTTGCTGTCTACCACAGCCTGCTGGTGCCCAAGGACATCCCTCCACCCCAACATTTGAGCTCATGATGCCCACTCTGTCCTTGGTCCCCACACACACACGCTATTCAAGTGTGGTCTCATTTCTCTTCAAGTCTTCCTGTCACTATGTATTTACTCTTTTTGAGGAACATACTATTAGAAGCTCCAGCATTCTTGGACAGTTTGTTTTGTCTATTCCATCTGGTTTCTAATAAAACTGGGGTTGAGATGAAGTGTTAAGGGAATCAGATATTTGAGTTGGTGGAGGAGTTGAGAAGGGGTGCGTTGGGGACTGCCATATAAGTAAAAACTACTACTTGAAGCATTCAGGCTTACATTTTTTTAACCATTTTAACACCTCATTAAAATGTATTATTTACATTCTTCTCCTATAAGTGAGGATATTGAATTTAAAATACTTGAGAGTCTGCCCTGCCCTGGGATGCCTTTCAGTGCCATTGCAGTGGGCAGTGAGGTAAGCTGTGGAAGGGACAGGTTGGGTTTTTCTATTTGTGTTCCTCAGTATCTGTCTTTGTATTTTACTTTGCCTATAGATTGGGGACCACAAATTCAGCGCTCACCGGATCGTCTTAGCAGCCTCGATCCCGTACTTCCATGCTATGTTTACGAACGACATGATGGAGTGCAAGCAAGATGAGATTGTAATGCAAGGAATGGACCCAAGGTACTACATCCTACCATTAGGTTTCACAGGCTGCTTTCCAGGTGCGGTTTTAGCCTGTGCTTGGTACCATTCAGGGCCTGTAGTAGGACCCGATATCTAATGGCACAGCCCCACCACACATAATAGGTGATTAGTAAACAGATTAGAACCTCAGCCAGTGGCCTGAGATAGGGTTAAAATGAAGAGAGTTTTGATGCTATTTTAATCTACTATTAGAGTAACATATTTAGCAGGACCTAGATGTCAAGATATTTTTTTAAACTGGGGCTGGTACAAGGGCGGTGGTATGTTACTGTCTGCACTTTTCTGGTCTAGTCATTTTAGCTGGCAAAATAGTTCTTCAAATAAGTGCCTTCATTTACTTCCCTTCTCATCAGTCTAGAACAGTGTTGTCCATTGGAACTTTTTGCAGCAATAGAGATATTCTTTCTATTTATACTGTCCAAATTATAGCCACTGGCCACAGATGGCTGTTGAACACTTGAAATGTGACTAGTAGGACTGAAGAACTGGGTTTTAAATTTTATTTAATTTTAATCAATTTATATTTAATTTTAAATAGCCATGTGTGGCTAATGACTATAGTATTAGACAACACAGGTTTAGAAAGTGCCAGATATTATGGTTATTCAATGGATCAGAAAACCGGAGACCGAGACCAAGCCAATAGTCAGTTGTTGCCTAACCTCTTAACCTCATAGTGGTAAAAACTAGTGGAAAAGGAGCTAGGAGACTGTATGGTACCCTTTGGATGATTGAAGGTGATCTGCTCCAGTACATGAAGAGGGTTTATATAACAAATGCAAGATAGAACTCTCTGAGGTCAGCTACTTGTAAGGAAAGACACAGAAGTGGGTCTCCAAGGGCAGTTGTGTACTCCTTCTCTCTGAGGTGTGTGTCTGAAAGAGCCATGATAATCCCATGTATAGTCCTGGTGCTTCACTTAACAAAAATTGACTGAACATCTCTGATGTGCACAGCTCTGGGCACTGAGGTATAGCAGTAAGAAAACAGCACCCCTTCTCATTGTGCCAACTTTCTAGTAATGGGGATCTGGTAATAACCAAATACATGCATGGAATGGCTGGGAGTGAAAGTAATGTGAGAAGGTAAATCAGAGTAAAGGCTAGACAATGATGGTGGGGGTTTGTGCTATTTCAGGGTGAACAGGGAAGGCGTCTGTGGTGGGGTGGCATTTGAGCCAAGATCTTAATTGAAGTGAAGGAGTGAGCCATCTGGGGGAAGAGTCCTCCAAGCAGAGGAAGCAGCTAGTGTAAAGGCCTGGAGGTGAGAATGTATTCAGGATGTTAGAATAGAATGAGGAAGGGAAAGAGTGGAAGGTGAATGAGGTCAGACAGATGGAGAGGGGCCAGACCACACACAGCCATATAGATGGAATTTGGATTTCATTCTCAATGTGAATTGGAAGCCAGAAAAAATGTTTGACATCTCATTCTAGAAATTGACCCCAAAGAAGTAGTAATTCAAAAATATTGTAATGGTAATAAGATGGTAATAGCTATTATGCTTACCAATAAAGGAAATAGATTATACCATATTTACATGTTGAAATATTATATAGCAGCCACTAAAAACAATAAACATGACATTGTAGCAACATGGAGAAGAGCTTGATAAGTATTTTATGATCATATCCATATAATTCATGCATGCAGGTAAATAGGGACTGAAAATGAACTTAGAAAAATGACCATGGTTGATTTGGACAATGAAGACAACTTAGTAGAATGAGTTTTTGGCTGTGGTGAAGTGGTTATTCAGTTTAGATAGATTCTCAAGGGCATAGGCTAAATGGATTTTAGGGCTGGGGCCCATATGTTCTCCAGGTAGTAAAGTCAGTTCACTTGGGGCCTGGTCTCTTAAGAGTATCTCATGGCTTTCCCTCTTTCCTCTAGTGCCCTGGAGGCTCTGATCAACTTTGCCTACAATGGCAACCTTGCCATTGACCAGCAAAATGTGCAGTCACTGCTGATGGGGGCGAGCTTCCTGCAGCTGCAGAGCATCAAAGACGCCTGCTGCACATTCCTCCGAGAACGGTGAGGTGATGTGGTGGGCCTGGCCGATGTAGCGGAGCATGACTATTTCATTTCTGGAATTCCTTGCCAGTTTGCTGAGTCCTTGGGGGAATATAGAGTTTTATGAAGGGAATGAGCTGGAGAATCCTGGGAGATTACTGTGCAGAAATGACATTTCTTAAAATCAGCATCAAGCAGTGACCATTTCTTTGGGATCAACCCTTTCGGAACATGATTTACATAGTCCTGCCTCCTTTCTCCCTTTGCTTGACGTGTACCTCATCTGATCTTCTCTCTGCAGTCTGACCAGCCTAGACTAATTAAGCTGATATCTTATAAGGCTAATTTATTCAGTGTTTCTTCACTGTTCCATAGCCACCTCCATCATTGCTTAAATACTTCCTCTGCTTGAATTTCTTAACCTTCCTTTTTATCCTTCAGCTCTTTAAAAGCCCACCCAAATTTCACCTCCTAGAATTCTCTATCCCTCCCCGCTAATCCCCTAGGAGCAATCATTGTCTACTCTTTAGAGTAAGGACCATGGATTATACCCCCACCTATTTTCAGTGCTTGGCAATGGGCCTCATGGGTCTCCCGTGGCCTTTTAACTGAGCAGATAAGAAGGCTTTTCCTCCCCCATCAAGAGACAGAGCTCTTAGTCATAAGGTAAAGGCCTTTAACCACCAGAGATTTGTGGGTAAGTGTTATTGCTGGGCCACACACAGGCAGGGAGCAACTGAAACAGCACCCCTATGTCTGTGATGCTCTCCCCCACCCAACCTCCACCTGAGCCTACTCTGATCACCAGGTTTCTGGTCTGAAAACCAGCATTACTCCTGAGTCAGATCTGCCCTCCTGAACCTCATCCCCTCTTAGAGATGACCTCCCTCTCCCCCATTCTTGCCCACCAATCCAGTTCACTCAGTAGCTCTGTGGACCCCGTCTGCTGTCCACATCCTGCCCATGGTGCTCATGGTAATCAGAGAGCAATGCTGTGTGTGCCACTAGTCATAATACCCATAGTAATGATGCCTTAACTGCAGGGGCCGCTCCCTGCTGGGTACCAGGTGAATGCTTTCATCTTGAGATAAGTGGTACTGTTCCCAGTTATGCAGATGGAGACCTTGTAGTGAGAGTGCAGCCCCAAAGCCTGGCTTGTCACTGCCCTGGGATGCCTTCTGGGGCAGGCTGGAGGGGTGCACATGGGAATGTGTGGAACACATAGTCTTTTGTACTCATTTGTGAGCTTCTAAGACACAAACTGGACTTAGTTCCCACAGAACTTGTAGAATGGCTTTCTGACTAAGTAGGCACCGTGGAAGGATTAAGTTGACTATCCTTACATCTTCACCAAGGGACAACAGCTCCACCTAGGGGCTTTTGAGGTTATCCCTGTCAACACTAGATCCAGACTCTATTACATCTAAAAGATGCTTAGAAAAGTGACTTTTAGACCAGTGCAGTTTTTACATACACCAGTAACATTTTAGAAACAGATACTTAAACATAAAGCCTGATGTTTTGAGTCTATCCTTGACATTTTTTTCATTCAGCCCTGTAGGACCCCTTTTAAGACCTAGACCCTCACCTCATTCCTGTCTTTATTTCCTGCCACAGGCCCCAGAGGCTTGGCTTGCTTTCTGTTTTCTTTCCAGTAGTTACCATCGCTACCACTGTTCCTTGTAGTCATTCTCCCTGAGCCTAGCTGCAGAATGTGGTGGGGTCTCCCAGCTCCCCACTTACTATGTGCCCTTAAGGACAAGCACATGTGCACTTCATTTCAAGGTTTGATCGCCAGCAACTTGAGCAGTAATGAAAAAGACAGGACATGACAGCACAGAGAAGCTGCGATGCCATCAAAGTTCATAGAGCAATAGTTCCTGAGGCCAGTCAGCCTATTAGATCTTTAGCCTGCTGGTTTTTTTTTTCCCCCTGAGGCTAGGGTTGAATTTTTCTTATGGCCCTTTCCCCAGCCTTCAGATGTATGGACTTTCTTGCTTTTAGGCGAGCACTACAGCTGTGTATTTTCTAAAACTCTTCTCTCAGAGCTAGATCGGAACATCAAATATATCAGTGAATCAAGGCAATAACATGTTTAATTCAAGTCACTGATAAAAGCCTCTGATAAAAAGCATTACATCTTATGCAGCCTGCTTGCTTACAAAGTCAAGCTATGTCAGCAAGGAAAAAGGTTGTGAAGTAGCCGATGAAAGATGTGGGTCTCTATCTACCCTTTGGGTTTATTTTCCCTCCTTTCTCTCTTCTACTCCTAAATGGGCCCCTTTCCTATGTGGCAGCTCTCCCTCCTCTTTCCCCACCAATTACCTCACAAACAGGCTTTTCACATCCCATCCTCTTGGATGTGAAAGCCCAGTTCAGTTGAGAAGGTGTGTTTTGGGCTCAATATTATACCAAGCCAATCAAAGACAGCCAAAGATATTAATAAGATACAGGAATCCTAACCTGAAGAGAGGATGGAAATGAATGCCAATAGCTACGTTGATATCCTTTCCCATGTCTTTGGACTCTATCCAGCTCCCAGTCTGTAGCATTTTGAATCCTCTTGGGTTGATGTCAAAAGGATAGGGAACAGTGACATTATGCTATAGGGGCCCAAGAAAGGCTTATCCTCATTTCTGCCTTCTATTTGCAAAGCATTTTAACAAATGTCATTCAATCACCATAAGTGCTTTAGGAGAAAGGCATTATTTGACAGATGACTGAGCTGGCACTCTGATCTTGAGCCCTGTATTTCTCACTGGCCATACTGCCTTGCCTATGTGTTGCTCCCTGCTCATGTTTCCTTGGCATTTGGAAATTCACATAGGTTTCCAAAGTAATGGACAAAGCAAGTTCAGGCTGGAATTAAACAACTATATAGAATTTTGACTAATCATAAAGCCAGCCTTTTAGTCCCTGGTGGGCCTGCTGCTGCAGACAGTGGTGACTATTGCTAAGTAATCATAACTCTGTGCCTATAAACTGAAATCAATATGGGGGAAAAAGAGAAAAACCATTGTAATGAAGGAAAGTAAGCCTGGGCAATTTTTAATCTGGTAAATACCATCTCCTTTCACAGATTATTAGTTACAAAATCAAAATAAGAAAAGGTCCATTCC
Organism: Eulemur rufifrons; assembly: GCF_041146395.1. Classification (NCBI taxonomy): domain Eukaryota; kingdom Metazoa; phylum Chordata; class Mammalia; order Primates; family Lemuridae; genus Eulemur; species Eulemur rufifrons. The sequence continues at coordinate 152,589,588 of NC_090989.1, forward strand.
CTAGGGTCTGCTGCTGTCACCAAGATTTCAGAACCACACTGGGTTCATTTGGAATTTTCTCAGATGAAATAGTAATAAGAAGACAACCGTAATAAAAATTAAAACAGCAGCTAACTTCATACCAGGCACCATGCTGAGTGCTTTTGCCTACATTCTTACATAATCATGGCTGCAGCCCTAACAGGTGGGTAGTTGTTGTCATCATCTTTTTTAGGTGAGGAAATTACTGACAATTGTGAGAACTTAAGAACACACCCAAGTTGCCCAGTTAGCATCAGGGCTAGGATTTACCCCTGGTTTCCCTGGTCATGATCAGTGTAGGTCTGCTTTGGTTCTTGTAGGAACATGTACAAGAGGCCTGGGTTCAACCTCAGCACCACTACTTGCTTGTTGAGGGACTATGGGCACATTTTTTGGTTTCTCTGAGCCTCAGTTTTCCATCTATAAAATAAGAGCAATTACTGTTTTGCAGCGTTGTTAAAAAGATTCTGGAGAATGTGTAAAAAAGGCCTAGCAAAGTATTTGACTCACTGATACTGCTAAAAAAAAAAAAAAAAATGATAGCTGCTGCTGTTTCTGAATGTCTGAACAGTTAGACCCATGGAGCCTCTTTCTGTCTAAAAAAGTATAAGGGTCCCAGTGTTAGAGAAGCCATCTCTCCACATGTTTTAAACTCTTATTCTACAATTTCAATGCCTTCCTGTGACCAGAGGTGGAATAGTGCCTGGACACTCAACGAGGAACATCAGCAGTGGAATGTAGCAAACAAGTTTTCCATTACATGCTCTCCTGTTCTTCTTTCCAGATAGCTACTTCACAGCTTCCCACAGAGCTTATTCTACCTCGATACATGGAACACCAGGCCCAAGAGGCAGGGACCTGCGAGGATAATCTGTCTGTCTGTCTGTCTGTCTTTCTTTCTTCCTTTCTTTCTTTCTTTCTTTCTTTCTTTTTTTGAGACAGAGTCTTGCTCTGTTGCCCGGGCTAGAGTGCCGTGGGGTCAGCCTAGCTCACAGCAACCTCAAACTCCTGGGCTCAACCAATCCTACTGCCTCAGCCTCCCGAGTAGCTGGGACTACAGGCATGCACCACCATGCCCAGCTAATTTCTTTCTATATATATTTTTAGCTGTTCAGATCATTTCTTTCTGTTTTTAGTAGAGACGGGGTCTTGCTCTTGCTCAGGCTGATCTCGAACTCCTGACCTCCAGCGATCCTCCCGCCTCGGCCTCCCAGAGTGCTAAGATTTCAGGCATGAGCCACTGCACTCGGCCAGGATAATCTTTCTTAATCTTATCTTTAGAAGCCGAGTCCCACGAAGGTGCACTTGGTGTCACACAGGGAGTTTCCTTTAAAGCTGAGGACAAAATTTGTTTGTTTTCCCTCTGTGGCTCTACCCAGAACCAACATGAGAATGATCAAAGATAACATTTTTTCTTCCTCTAATTTTTTTTTTTTTTTCATCTTTTCTTGTGCAAAAAGGCTTCATCCAAAAAATTGCCTGGGTGTGCGCCAGTTTGCTGAGACAATGATGTGTGCTGTGCTGTATGATGCAGCCAACAGCTTCATCCACCAGCACTTTGTGGAGGTATCCATGTCGGAAGAGTTCCTGGCCCTGCCCTTGGAAGATGTGCTTGAGCTAGTGTCTCGGGATGAGCTGAATGTAAAATCAGAGGAGCAGGTATGTGAGCACGCTGGCAGCCTGTGCAGGTTGCTTGAGATGCTGATCTTTTTAATTATTGTTTTCTATTAATTTTTTTTAACAAAGTTCATGCAGCTGTTGTATATTATGGGGTTTTATTATATCATATGTATTTTTCCTGAAAAATTTTTATGCATTTTAGTGTCCAAATGATATTCTATTGATTTTTATCAATCCTACTTCCCTTATTCTTGGACATTTGGGTTATTTCCAGTATTTATTATTAGGAAGAATGCTGCTGTGAACTGGTAATAGCAAGTATAGATAACTTTTTGAAAGAGTCTTGGCCAGGTGTGGTGGTTCACGCCTATAATCCCAGCACTTTGGGAGGCTGAGGCAAGAGGATTGCATGAGCCCAGGAATTCAAGACCAGCCCAGGCGACATAGTGAGACCTGTCTTTATGGGGGAAAAAAAATAATTAGTGCCAGCCACTCAGGAGGCTGAGGTGGGAGGATTGCTTGAGTTCTGGAATTTGAGGCTGCAGAGAGCTATGATCACACCACTGTACTCCAGCCTGGGCAACAGAGTGAGACTGTTCCTGCCCCCTCCAAAACCAGAAAGAGTCTTTTTCTAAAGACAAGCAGAATATTGGGGCAGTCACAGAGGGGAATGTGAAGTCAAGAGGCATTTGCTTTTTTAAGTGAAAGAAATTACAGCATATTTGACTGCTGATGGGAATTTTCCAAAAAAGAAGGAAGAATTGATAATGTAGGAGAAAGGGGAGAATAGTTGTTGGAATGATGTTCTGGAGTGAGAGAAAACGGAGTCCAGGACATAAGGGGGTGTGTATTTGATAGGAGCACAGGCCATCCGCATCCACAGCAGCAGGAGGGAGAACAGTGTGCACACAACCAGATACAGGGGGAGGGGAAGGGAGGAAGGGAGATGCTGGTAGGTTCTAATTGACATTCTCTTCTGATTTGTTTCTGTTTTCTCAGCTGAGAGTGAGAATGAGGGAGGAGTGTTAGAAATTGAGAAAGATGAAAAGGTATGAAATAGTTTTCTAGGAAAGGGGGAGAGTAAATCGACAGTGCTAGGGAAATGGAGAGGGCTTGAAAGGAGGCAGGACCTGATGATATTAGTAGTTACAAATTTTAAATAAACTGGTCAGCGCTGTTGTGTGTTTTCTGTCAGCCACATATACTGGTACAGGTGCAGAATAGGGGATAAGTTGAGTTTAAAAAGCTGGACTTCACCAGGTTAAAGATTTTTTTTTTCCAAGTGAATGTGATTAAAGGAGATAGGAGCATGGCATGGGAATTGAGGGCACCTGTGTAATAACCCGTGGAACCCATACTGGATTTGAGAGGTATGTAGGGAGCTGAGAATGGGGTGGTGGTGTCAAAAAGCTAATTGGAGTCAGTTACTGAGCTGGAAGGATTGGAGGTGGTGGTCCAGGTAAGCATATTTAAAATTATGGAAGAGGTGAAGCTATTGATGATGCCAGGGGATAGTCATCATGGAGAGTGAAGCCATTGGCAAAGCAAGGTTTGGGCGATCGTAGGGTCCTCTCTAAGAACAAAGAAGACAGATCTTCTTGGAGTGGTCGAGAAAGCATAAATGAGAGTATAGGGTGTTAGTAGCCAGAAAGGAGCGAAGGATAAGCCTTTCTGTTCAATAAAGGTGTGTGCAAGTTGTCTTAAGGGGATAGTGAATAAATGTTATTTTGGACTGAGGGTGGCTAGGGCTGGCAGTGAAGGGCGTTGAATGCAGGGGTCCAGAAGTTTGGACCTGGCTCTGTAGGCACTGGGAGCATCACTGCTGCAAAGCTGATTGGTTGCGAAGTCTAACCAAAGGCAGAGCAGCTTGGGATGTTTGAAATCAAGAGTTGTGGCCTGCCGTGAGGAGCCCTAGGCTCTACGAGGCAAGCATTGGGACATTAGTCCCAATTCAGCTAATTTTCTGAATGTCTGAAGAGCCCCCACCCCTAAATATTAGTGACCAGTAGAAAAGTAGACCCTGAGCTCAGCAATATAGCCACTGTGATTTAGAGGAAAGAGCCTCATTCCAGGAACAAGATGTCCTGTCCCTAGCTCTTCCAATAATTAATATGACTTGGGGCAGCTCACATTTATTTGAGTGATATATTTTGTAAGGGCTGTATGGTTTTAGAGGGAGACATCCTTGTGGCTGAAGCCATTAGGAAAGGCTCCTTGGAGAATATGGATCTTGAACCAGGCCTTAAAGATAGAGAAGTGGGTTTAGATGAAGAGAAAGAGATGAGAGGGTACTTTTCGGTGAGAGGGACAGTGTGAACAGGGGAACCAGCCCAGGCTGGCTATAGAATGGAGGGTGGTGGAGGAAGTTTGGAGGGGTTAAGTTACAGGGGCAGCAGGAAGAGAAATGCATTTTGTTGTGATGCAGAAAGGAATAAGGTGCCATTGATGGTTTTTCATTAGGTAGTCATAATCGTAATGAAAGCCAGGAAGCTGTTACAGTAACATAGGAAGTGAAGAGAAATCAGGGATTCAGGATAACAAATAGGGGGAAACATTGATGGGCCCAAGGGATAGCTTCAGTACAGTAAGTAGAGGGATTGAGGGTACAGGGCTGTGGCTTCTGGGTGGGAGGAGTTGCTGCCAGAGCTTCCACTCTGTCGTGGCAGGTCTTTGAAGCTGCACTGGCCTGGGTCAGATACGACCGGGAGCAGAGGGGACCCTGCCTGCCTGAGCTGCTGTCCAATATCCGCCTGCCCCTTTGCCGGCCCCAGTTCCTGTCAGACCGAGTGCAGCAGGATGACCTGGTGCGTTGCTGCCACAAATGCAGGTGAGTGAGGGTGGACCTGCACAGGACAATGCCAAAGGTCTGGGCAGAGAGGAGGACTTGGCCACCTGTTCCAGTTCAGGGGAGGAAGGATTTGGAGTAGTCACTCTAATTCATGGCACACAGATTGGTCTGCCCTCTGGGCAGGAAGAAGCTGGAACAGGCAGCGTTAAGAGCCCGAATCTTACACCTTGGGCAGAGAGATTGCTATGTGGGAGCATTAAGGCAGAAGAGGCTTTCCTCCCCGGAGTTATCTGAGGATTTTCTATCATCTTCATCCACTGAGCTATTTATAAGTGTAAAGGCTGTAGCCTGCCCTGACCCATCCACACCAGTAGCTCATGTGGTGGTGTGAAGGGTACTTCCTGAGGCTCCTCACACTCTTCAGTAAATATCAGTGCCCTAGCCTCTAGTGGGTGTGGGCTTTACATCTACAGTGGTAGGCGGGGGGCAGGGGGTGGGGGGACGTGTTTACCAGCACATCAAGCTTTTACCCAGAGTAAATCAGTGAAGATATGGTGCGGCAGAGCTACCAAAACTGTTCGGCCCTATAGGAGGATCATTATAAAAGTAGAACAACAGAGAAAAATGTCCATCCTCCTTCAAATTGCTTATCATATGCACAAGAACAAAATATTTTTTCTCTTTTACTGATAAAATTTTTACACATATTCAGCTCTCTCCTTTGTTTTCCACCCCTGGTTGGGATCAGCAGGCTTGGGAGGAAGTAGTGCCTGTCAGTGGCAGGTGGTGTGAAGGTGTATGGCTGGTGGTAGCTGGGACCCTGCGACCAGAGTCTCAGGGGTGCTGTTGAGGAGTTTAAACTTTATTCTGTTGGCAGGGGTAGCTACTGAAGGTTCTTAGAAAGACAACTTGGACTAAAGTGAGGAGGGTGGGATGGAGGAGCAGGCTGGAGGCACAGACATGCATCAGGAGCTGTTGGCTGTTGCTGCCACAGTCAGTATAAGTGAGAGGTGATTACTTGCAGGGTAGCAGCCATGGTGCGAGCTAGGGGTGGAAAGGAAGAGCTAGGTCTGAGTTGCCACAGGGTGCAGGCTGCTTGTTGAACCTCCCCAGCCCAGCATTTTAGCTGCCACCCTGTTTTTCTCATGTTTGGTCTGTGCCTGTTAGAAGATACGCATTCTGATTATTGTAGGCAAGGTGGGCTCTGCTCATCTTGCCCCTATAATTTTGAGCATGTCTCAATAGCTGTGTATGATTTCCCCAGAACTCATCTGAGTTCTTTAAGGCCAAACCCTCCAGAAGCCTTGTCCTCCCAAGTTTGCACTGCCATTGGGGGTTGGGGAGCCAGGCTTGGAAGTGCAAATGTGGACCAAGTTGGGAGGATACCTCCTGTCCTAATATCTTGCACCTTATTCCAGAGACCTGGTAGACGAAGCAAAGGACTATCACCTCATGCCAGAGCGCCGGCCCCACCTGCCAGCTTTCAGAACTCGGCCACGCTGTTGCACATCCATTGCTGGGCTTATCTACGCTGTGGGGGGCCTCAACTCAGCAGGTATCTTGCAACTCCTCTTTGTAGAGCCCTGTCTTGGGCTCTGTGGATGAAGAAGCACCAAACAAACTAGCCTGGCCCTCTGGTTTTTCTCCTTTGTGCTATTACCACATTCGCCCCTCTTGATTTTATATCGTTGCTCTACAGATAGAGCATATCCTGTATCCATACCATTGAATCAGAATATCAGTGCTAAAAACGCCTTTTAGAAATCCTTGAGGCCCAGCCCTCTTACCTTACAGATGAGGAAATAGAAGCCCAGAGAACTTTCACTGTATTCATACAGGTTGTTTTTGGCAGAGCAAGAACTAGAACTTAGGTGTACTGGTTCAGGAACCAGCACTTTTACCCTAATATCACATTGGTTATAGCATCGACTCTGCCCTGGATAGGACACAGACCTAGGTCTGCTACCAGGCTATTCACATTTAGTAATATGAACCTCTGGTGTTAGACTGTGAGAATGCCCCCAGGAGGAGGCATATTATCCAGATACACAGAGTCTGCCACTATCAATAATACTTTTCACTCTTCACCCCCTGCTTCCTATGAAACACTCACATGTTTTACAATCCATGTGTTATTGGCTACTCTTGTGTCATACAGTCAGGTTTTCAGGAAAGCTCCATGAGCCCCCTCCTCTTCTGGGGGAGTTGGCGGGCAGGCCTGGGCAGTTTTGTTTGTAAATGAAGGTTATGAGAGGTGATGGGTACTAGTCTGCTGCTTGTTAATCTTATGACCTGGAAAAGGTAAGTAGTCAAGTCAGCGTACGCTGGAGTGTGGCAAGTGCTAAGTGCGCCAAAGCAGCATACAACAGGGAGGGGAATTTTATTTGATCTTCACAAAAACTTGTCAAAAAAGGTAGGGTTGGAATTTTATCATTCCTTGCTACTATGACTACTATTTTTTGAACACTGAGTATATATTCTAGAATCATGCTAGATGCTTTACCTATTATATCATTTAATCCTCATGGCAGCTCTGCCGTAAAGATTATCTCCACATGTGAAACAGAGGATGAGGAAACAAGGCAGTCCACTAGACAGTCGGCATTGGAGCTCATGCCTTTCCCTCTGGGCGTGCCTCCCACATTGAGGAAATATTGTGTCCATTTGCCTTTATCTTTGGCTTTAAGCAGGTGGAGTACCTGATTGTAACTGAAAACTACCCTCTCTAAAAAGTAAGTGCCTCCTGTCCAATTCTGATTTTCCTTAAAGAATTAGGTTTGAGATTATCATGGCTGAAATGTCTTAGTGGGCCCTTGTACCTTGAATAATTCTGTGGGAAGAGCTAATAGAATGAAGTCAAATGTTCCATATAATCAATGCCCAATAGCTGTGATCTAAACTAGTGGTCTCATTTGTTTTAATTTGAGTAGCAAATTTTTATGCAGGTGATTCCCTGAATGTGGTGGAAGTGTTTGACCCCATCGCCAATCGCTGGGAGAAATGCCATCCCATGACAACAGCCCGCAGCCGCGTTGGCGTGGCTGTAGTGAACGGGCTTCTCTATGCCATCGGGGGATATGATGGCCAGCTACGGCTGAGCACTGTGGAGGCCTACAACCCAGAGACGGACACATGGACCAGAGTGGGGAGCATGAATAGCAAGAGAAGGTATTCTGGAAGCCACGTGCAACCTGAGCATACACACTGAGCATCTGGGGAGCGCCATGCTAGACAAGCAGGGGCACATAATAAAGTAAAACACAAGCTTTGGCCTGGGAATTTCCTGCAGCCAGGCCAGCCACTGCCGGTACCTCCTGGGAGCGAGCCTCCACCTGCCTAAAAGTAAAATACCTGCCTTGTCCTTTGAGGAACTTGGGGAGACGAGACATGGACATGTGGAAGTTGTATTGTTATTTAAGTGCCAGAAAATGTGTATTGTGGAAGATTCGAGGAGGGAGAGAAACTGGATTGGAACGTCTGGAAGATTTCAGGGAAGAGGTGGGATTAAAGTTGAAACTTGAAGAATTAGGAGGATTTACCTTTATTAGCGATAAAAGGAAATCCAAGGTATTCTTCTGTATGCTTTCCTTCTCCTAGGACTCTCCCCTACACATGTGCTTTGACTACCCAGGGGGTGTATAAACCAAAGCATTGTTCTTTACTTCAGGGTCGGACACATTTTCTCAGACAGGAACACATAGGTATTTGCAAGGAGGGCGGAGTTTGTATGTCACTCAACACATGCCAGCTACCTGTTTCCTCCACCACTTGCCTGCTCACATTGTCTGAATAAGTGGGATTAGAGGACATCATTTAGCCCTCTTAGTACTGAGGTGACAGGTGACATCTTTCCTTAGGTCAGACGCGTGGTGGAACAGTCAATCACATGCTTGGGCAGTGGGAGAGCCGATGCTGCTTGAGGTGGGAGAGGAAAGTAGTCCCACGCGCCTATCCATTTACCCCGGACAGTTCTGCATGTATCTTTTACATATTGAGCTTCCTTGACATATGCCTAATTTCAGAAGAGAAAAGTTACCTGCATTTTTTTTGTAAGGGGTAGTTTGAAAACCACTGGACCAGCTTCTCTTTAAGGACATTTCTGCTTTGTAATTCTGTGATCTAAGTATTTGCCTCACAGACCTCTCACTGGCCATGCTTCAGGGTCTCTACTTGTAAGTGCATGTGGTGAGGGGAGGTCAGGGGACTGCACATGTGGTGAGGAAGAAGAGTTAGTGTGGAAGTCCTGTGCCACGTAACAGCATCCTGGCCATGATGCACATGTTCCTCATGCAGCAGTGTTAGTATATGGACATGAGCTGGGAGGGATCTGCCTTTGTACCAAAAAGACCAGATTCACAAAGGATCAAAGTAGGTTTGTTTTGGAAGGGAAAAAAATATGTATATAAGATCTGTGTCTCTCAAGAACACTCTTCACAGTTCTTTCCTCCTGCCATCTTTACTTTGGTGCTTCCCCCTTCTGCTTTGGATACTTTGCAGCTTTCTGTGATTAAGTGATTCATTGCTCCATGTCCCCAACCACGAGTACCTTTTTTGCTCTGACTGCATCAGTTGTCCTTCCTTGTGTGTCTGCTCTGGGCCACTTCTTTGCTTTGATGTCACCGGGTTGGATTGTTGTCTTGGAGAAAAGTCATCTGAGTATTCTTTTCCCTCATTGTGGTTAATGCCCTGTTATTAGCAGCATGGGACCCAGCTCCATTTTATCCCTTTTAAATTACAGGCTACCTTAAAATGTTCTTAGTCACTTCTCTCCCGACATCCCACACAACTTTCTGTCCTGCTGTTTAGTGACATCCTCCATTCTGCCATCTTTCTTTCCCTTCTCTGCCAGTGTTCCAGGCCATCTCCATGGAGTTTTCTTACACTGGGCTATTCCAGGCCACACTGATCAACTTTTTCTCTTATCTCTTCATGCTTGCCTTTACACTTAGTTGATAGTTAATCTCATACAGTTTTGTGGCACCTCTTAATTCATTCTCATGTTGTTGTTGAACACCTTTATTATTATTTAATTTTTATGTTTGTTTGTCCACAAGGATAGTAGTCATATCTAGTAAATTTGTGATCTTGCCTAAGGCAAGTCTCTCTCCTCTTTCAGGCTGGCTCAGGGGATCTGTTATCATGTCTCTCAAAGGGACCAGTTTGATTTTACTATGGACACTTAAAGGCGGCAGTAAGCCTTGTATATTTTATTTTCCTGTTTGTTAGATACCCAGATTCATTTTTAATCTTCTCCAGCATCAGGTATGAAAATTGAATCGGGCAGCTTGGCATTCATGCTTAATCAAATAGGACAGCTTAGCATTCGTGCTTAATTTCTCATAAGGCTTTGTGTAGAGCAAAGATTACATGATTCCATCAGACCCATGGGTCTTTGATATTAGGAGAGCTTGGCATGGTGAGGAGTGGGGGAGTTGGGTTTGTCTCATTTATGTCTGAGGTGTGCCTCCCTGGGCAGACTTGAGGAAAGACCCTTGCCTCCCAACTCTGTACAGTGATTGTGGTGATCCTTGCAGGGTGTGCTGAGGGTTGAAAATACAAGTGTAGAGTACCTGACACATATAGTAAGTATGCAGCAAACAGGAGCTGTAGCATCATCCACTAAGACAAAGTAGGAGTCACGCGTGTAATGAAAACACATCTGTTAAGCTTTATAGTGAATCAAATGGAAAAAATCAGAGGTAACACAATAAACATATATATTGAAGGCTCATTGTGTGCAAGACACTGAACTAATCCTGTGGGTGTCACACGGATGAAGAGCCTTTTCCATCTTCAAGGAGGTCCCCACTTGTTAAGAGGTGGCAGATGGACTCCTGGTACCCTATGGTGCCAGAAAATCAGTGCCTTGTGGTCAGGGGCTGTGGCTTGCTCACCACACTAAACTTAGTACCTAGGACAGCATGCCTTTGAGTGGCCAATAAAAATCTGAACAACTATGACAAGTGCTGTAATAAAGAAAGAAGCTAGTCTGGAGTGTGGCATTGGGAGAAAATAATTCATGTTGAGGGTTGGGGGAGAGCGAGAATTTGATCTGGGCCTTTAATGTAAATTAGATCCTCAGCATGGTGAAGTAGAAGGTGAGCATTTCAGACAGTTCAAGGACTCAGAGAGTAGGAAGAGGAGATAGCCCAGGGCAGAGGGGTTAGGAGGCAGGAGGAACCAGAGGGCAGCTTCTGTCACCTCAGTTTTACACCTTTACTTAGCACATACCTGAGTCTGTTCCAGAAAGAGGCAGTTGATAGTGAGGTTTATTTCTCAGTAGGCATGAGAGACTGCCCCAGGAAGTCTGAGGCCCACTTGAGATGACAGCTGTATCTGTTTCAGTGCCATGGGGACAGTTGTGCTGGATGGGCAGATCTACGTCTGTGGGGGCTACGATGGCAACTCTTCCCTCAACTCTGTGGAGACCTACTCGCCTGAGACAGACAAGTAAGGAATCTAGCTCCCGTGGGGCAACTGGAGCTTATTAAACAGAGAGTATAAAAATTGGAACTACAGTTTTTTATTTAAGCTTCTTGATGGTAGAGAATGTCTAACCTTTTTTCCCCTGTAGTACATTGCATATAGTCGGTATTTAATAACCCTTGGTTAAATGAATGAATGATTAAATAAATTTTTAATACAAATAGCCTATAGAGATCCTTGGAAACACCTATCTAATGGTCTGTACCTTTTAATGGGAATGCAGGCGAGAGAGGATAAGAAGTAGATAACAGCATTGTTCCAAAGTGGGTAGGATATGATTTTGAAAAAAGGGAAAAAAGTTATAGTCAAATAAGCTTGGGAAATGTTGGTGTCTTTACTACCAGAGTCCTTGTCTTACCATAATATAGATTAACATTTTAAAGGTTCTGAAAAATTCTGCAGTAAAGAACCCTGTTTAACCTTATGTTTAACCTGTCACCATTTTGTGGGACTATTTGTAGAATACTCTTTCAAAAATACTGACAAGGTTAGCCCAACTTTTTCATTTCAGCGTTTGAATTCTTTCATATTATGTAAGAATATATGAGCAATAGTTGAATGGACTCATCAGGATACTTTTAAGCTAATATTCTTTTCAGTCAACCAGGCAGCAAGCTGGGTGTCCAAGATCCTTTAAGGAGCTCGTGGTGTGGTGGGGCCACAGATGCATCATGATCCTCCTACTGTGGGGGCCTGTGTCAGGAGCTCTTGGGCACAGAGTGAGGAGCGCCTTCACCTTCCTGAGGGTGGTGGGGAGAGGCAGGGTGGCAGGGATGACTTCTGAGGTGACACCTGTAATGGTAGCTAGTGCGAGATGCTCCTCACAGGCAGGGAGACAGCAGGGAGAGAGGCTCACATAAGTGCTCACTGTGATCGAGGACAGCAGTGATCATCTCATGGGCTACAGCACAGAGTGTGAAAGGGAGACAGAGCAGGTGTGGGTGGTGTGTGGTATGGGTGAAGCTGGAAGGTACATGAGAACTAAGTGGTGAAGAACCACATTAAGGAACCTGGACTCTGCCTTAGGGGAGACAGTGAGGAGCCACTGGAGGGACATGGTGCAGCCACTGGAGGAGTGATCCCTCTGGCTGTGTGGGGCCAGGACAGGAATGGTCTGAAAGCCAGGCCACCTGTAAGGACACTGTTGCAGTGGTCCAGGTGAGAGGACAGAGCTAGGGCATTGGTAGGGAGGATGGGAATAAGCAGTGACTAGGAGGCAAACCAGCTAGGACTTGGGGACCACAAGAATGTTGAGGGTATGGGAGAAGACAAAAAAATGACTGAGTCTTATCAGTACAGCAGCTAGATAGCTGATGGTCCCATTAACAAGACCAGGGAGTGCAGAGGAGGAGCAGATCCTTAGGAGAGAGAGGCCTCATTTGAGGCATGCTGATTTTGAGCACTCACGAAGGTGAACCAAGAAGACAAGCTATGGATCTGAAGCTCAGGCAAGAGGTGGCAGCCAGAGAGAGCTGTCAGCAAAGGTGGCGGGAGAGGTGGTAAGAGGTGTGGAGATGTGCAGCACAGTTCACCGAGCCCTGCTGAGCCGTCTTGGGAATACAGAAACACTGAATCTCATGCCTCCCTTTCTTTTTTGACTCTTTCCTAAAGGTGGACAGTGGTGACCCCGATGAGCTCGAATCGCAGTGCTGCTGGGGTTACAGTCTTTGAGGGCAGGATATATGTTTCGGGCGGCCACGATGGTTTGCAGATCTTCAACAGTGTGAGTCTGGGCTCCTCCTGGGCTAAGGGCACTTATTCCTTTCATCTTTGAGAGTTACTTTGAAAGACAGTTGTTTGAAAAACTTCAGCCTTGCCACTGCTGGACAAAGCATCATCTAGTGAGGTTTCAAGCCATCTACTGCATCTTCTGAAATTCTCAACTTCCACAGAATGGGAGCCAGGGTACAGAAAGGAGGGCCAAGGTGTAGTCACCCCTCCCACCTCCACTACCACCCTGTTCAGCTGTCCATCAAATGCTGCATTAGAGCTTGTGAAATTCCCACCCAAAGTAAGTCAATTGTAGACAAAGTGTGAATTTGCAAACAGTTGTATTCCTATGAATAATTTGTTTGAAATTGCATTTATTCTTAAAAAATAGCTCAACAAAGTCAGTCAGTGCTGTAGTGGCAAGCACTCTGGACAGATTACAGGAGACCCAGCTCATCCCAGCTCTGTCACTACCTAGCAGTGCATCCTTGGGCACAGCCTGTATTTATTTCCTTAAATGCAAACAGAAAAGCTTAGGTGAGGTAACCTCTCTGCCAGGAGCAGGCATGTAGCCGAGGGAATGGTCTTAGAGCCAGGGCACACTCTGGCAGAACTCCTTGTCCCCAGGCCTCCAACAGGAGTCTGACATCAAGTGGGCCACTGTGTCCTGCAAGGTCACCCCATGAACTAAGCTTTGACTCTGACTATTCTATACCTGTGCTTCTCTCCCCACTGCAGGTGGAGCACTACAACCACCACACAGCCACCTGGTACCCAGCAGCTGGCATGCTCAACAAGCGCTGCCGGCATGGAGCCGCCTCCCTGGGAAGCAAGATGTTTGTTTGTGGGGGCTATGATGGCTCTGGCTTCCTCAGCATCGCCGAGATGTACAGTTCTGTGGCAGACCAGTGGTGCCTGATAGTACCCATGCACACACGCCGGAGCCGGGTCTCCCTCGTGGCCAGCTGTGGGCGCCTGTATGCTGTGGGGGGCTATGATGGACAGTCAAACCTGAGCTCGGTGGAGATGTATGACCCAGAAACGGACCGCTGGACATTTATGGCCCCTATGGCGTGCCATGAGGGAGGGGTCGGTGTGGGCTGCATCCCTCTCCTCACCATCTAAGGCAGAGGGTGGGATGTGGTGGGGTGGGAATCTGGTACAGACATACATAGGCGCTTCCTTGCAGGAACAATCCCTCTCAGGAGAGGTGGTGGACCAGAAGATGGGGTGAAATGTGAGCTTGCCAGACATACAGTTTTTCCAGGTGCTTAAGTCTTCCTTCACTGACCTTCAGGCCTGGGTCATCAAGATGCACAGCACAGGACAGGACAAAAGCCCCTCTGGGTCCCGCAGCTGGTGATATGGAAGTGTTTTGCTGGTCCACATGAACACTCCATCCAAGCCCAGCTCCCACCCACCGTGACTCTGTGGGCCACCCATTTGCAGAAGGACTTCCAGCTGATGCACCTCCTTGCCTGCTTGTTTTCCACCCACATTGTGGCCAGTTTGCCGTGGGGAAGCTGCAGTGGCCAAGCCTGTTGGAAACTGTGGGGTATAACTGGGCGAGAAAGGGCACCCTCTAAATGTTCTTACTGCCTATGATGATGCAGCTAAAGCAGTGTGCTGGCTACACACAAGCATGTTCCATCTTCCATTGTAGGGCACAAAGGATTTTGTTCTAATCACCGGTAAGCAGGAAATATAGAAGTTTTACCCATGTCTAACTTTGGGATTTTGGTGAGGTCTTTTTCATCTTGACCAGGAGAAACAGAAGGGAAAAAAAGATACTTGAAAGAAACTGAAAGAAATTTAAACAAGAAAACACACTTGAAAGAAACTGGAAAGAAAAATACTTTTTTTTTATGTGAACATATTTTGCAGGAAGAAAAAAGCATAAAAGACACTGAAGGCAAATATGTTTAAATGGAAAACCGTCCAACATGAGAAGGGCGGTGTCCACTCCACATTCGGATCCCAGGGTACTGAGGTCTTGCACAGCACTTGGGGTTCCCTCTGAGCCCCGGTGTGCCTGGAATCAGTACATCTCAAGTGGTCCTGTAGCAAGGTGCTCATGGGGTTTGTCTTCACACCCGCCGTCAGGGGACCTTTTTAATCATAGGCTTAGCAAGCAGCCATTCTTCTAGGTGGGAGCTCCCAGCTATAGCTGGGGGCTCCAGATGTCCCTGTGATTACCTCCCACTGCCACTGCAGCACTCACTCAGATTGCCCACTGTCACTTACATTCCTTCCCTTTTTGACCAGCAGGAAACAGCAGGTCTGGCCAGAATCTCACTCGCCCATCTATCGTCCTTGGATGATTTTCCTCATTGTGATACTTCTGGGGCATATCTGCACCTCTATGAACCTAACCAGGGGCTTTCTCCTCCTACCAGCCATGGGCTGGCTTGGTCTGGTAACCTTGCCTGCCCTGCCATTCCACTGCTTCTCCATCCAGCCGCCAATTCCAGGGGTCTGGCTTCCCTCCAGCCCTTGGAAGACTGACCAGCAAGGTGGACCTTCACATTCAAGTAAAGCTTGCTTTATGACATAAAGAACTAAAGGCTAAAAGGATCTGCTGCTGCAAAGAACAGATTTTATATTTCTTCCTCTAATCTTGGCAAATGACCTCTTAAAGAGACACCATACTCCTTCCTCCTTCTCCCTGGATGGGACCTTAATGTAGCACAGCAGGACCCAAAGAGGAGGACCTTTTCTATTACCAGTGCACTGGGCAGTGGGACTGTCCATAAACTGCTGCTGCCAAAATCTGGTTTTCTAAAATTCTTCTAGTAGAGACTAAAAGAGGATACAATTCCTTTAACCCAAGACTGGGTCTTAGGGTCCCAGTCTCCACCTGGTCGGTCCTTTGCTGCCTGCGTGGGGTGGCCTGGAAGCCTGTTCAGAAAGGCACAATGTGGAGCCTGGGGTGTGTCCCCCACCCGAGGACTGTCAGGTTTACCAGCGTGTGCAATCACCATGTATTCAGAGGAAAGTACCTTTGTTACCTGCAACTTAGGAGCTGGGCCTCTCCTATAAGCACTTGAAAATGATTTATTTTTATTTTAAAAGACTGAACAATCTAATATCTGATACAGTTTAACCTGGGCTCATGGTGGAGTTCCAGCATTTCTCCCCCTCTGCTTTGCCTATAGAGGTAGACTCAAAAGGAGGTTGGGATCTTCGTTTCCTGTAAGGAGTGTGTCAGTGCTCTTATTGTTACAAGCCCCTTTCTTATTTGAATCAGCACTGATGAGCCTGGATTGTGAAGGTATTAAGAATTGGCCAAGCAGGATGGCTCATGCCTGTAAACCTAGCACTCTGGGAGGCTGAGACAGGAGGATCGCTGGGGAGTTCAAGACCAACCTGAGCAAGAGTGAGACCCCGTCTCTACTAAAAATGGAAAAAATTAGCCAGGCTAGGTGTCATGGGCCTGTAGTCCCAGCTGCTCAGGATGCTGAGGCAGAAGTTGGAGGGTGCAGTGAGCTATGATGATGCCGCTGCATTCTAGCTCAGGCAACAGAGTGAGACTCTATCTCAAAAAAAAAAAAAAAAAAAGTCATTGGGCTACTTAGTGGACCTCACTGGATTCTTAGGATGCTGGCCCAGATTTTGCTACCAGGGATGATAGATCATTTTCCCATGGCCTGCTGGTCTTGTAGTGGCCTTCCTGAGTCCACACCTACCTCCTGGTATAGAAGTTACACTGCTGCACCTGAGGTCAGTGTTGCCAAGTAAGATCAAGCCAGTGCTTTAATCTGGGCTTTGAGCACAAGTGAGCGAACACCAACATTTTCACATACTGCCCGGTCGGTTCCTCAGTCTGATGGTGAATGGCTGTTTGCACATGGCTGGTCCAGCTCTTTGGTATTGGAGTCTTTCCAATAGCCCCATGAAAAGACCCAAGGATATTGTGAAAAGGATGTAACAAGGAGATAGGGCAGACATTGTGCTCACTGGGCCTTGGGGTCTAGCCCAGCTCTGAGCAGAGGACTGTGATGTTCGCTGTCCTTGAGTGTTTCACCTTCTTGGATACACATAGAGCCTACTCTTCTAGATTTCATCTGAAATCACAGCCAGATGGGAGCCGAAGACCAACCTCTTGACCACAAAGATATGACTAGGGGGGAATCTCCCCCAATTTATTGTTTCCCAGAAAATCTTATTTCCTTTTATTTATAGAATGCATGTCTTTTGTGTTAAGAAACCAAAGAAAAATAAAGAGAACACTTCTAATAGCTCTTGCCCTTTCCTGATTTATTTTTTCAATATTAGAAGTAAATCATATTTTTATTGTGATTCACTGAAAGAACATATTGGACAAAATTGGAATATTTCTATGAAAATAAGGGAAAAACCAGATGTACAGCAAAAGTAGTCTGTGGAGAGATGTGTGTATTTTATAAGAATTAGTTCTGGTACAAAATATGCAAAGACTTCATTTGCACATTGCTACTTCATATTTGCTCCTGTCTAGGTTGCCACTGCTCTTAGATTTCCCGTTTTCTTCTCTTGCTGCCATAAAACTCCAGAGTTCCCCAATAGAATATGGCTGGCCTGTTGACTGCTGGAACCAACACTTCCAGCTCCATTTTTGTGCTCTAGGCCAAAGGTGCTTTAACTCGGATGCACATGAAAGTCACTGGAAAAATTTTAAACCACAAATTCATTACCAGGTCCCCCTCCAGAGACAGATTCCCTAGGACTGGAATGCAGTTTGGCACGCTGGTATAGGCAAGATTCCTTGATGATTTGTATGCTCACCAGTGTGTGAGAACTGGACTCCTGTCTTTAGTTTCCACTTCCCCAAATATAGCTGTGTTCCAGATCTGCCCCCCTAAGATTACACACTGGTTAATGTGGTTGTGGATGTTGGGAAACTCTTCAGTCACACTTTTCCAAAAGTCAGCCTGTGGTTAGTCTCATCTATTGGGTAATGATTATACTTTTGGATGGCAACTTTATTTTTAAGTTTTTGGAAGCTATATCACTCCCACACACACCCCACCAGCACATGTTTCACACATAAACACTCTGTCAGTTAATTCTCACTTGGTCCTCTCAGTAATCTCCACGGAGCTGATAGCATAGCTCATTTCAGCATAAGCAAACTGCCTCAGAAAGGCCAAATAACTGACCTGACTCATCAGCTAACTGGTGTTATTGTCAAAAATTGAGACCAGATCTCCACACTCACAGACTAGTTTGCCTACGGGGAACAAAGTCTTGGATCTGTGAAGCAGCTGGTCCATCCAGCCTCCAGGTTCATTGGGTGGAGGTCTGCTGCCCAACGCTGGGGTGGACCTTGGACACAGACTAGGCAGTGAGGGGAAGATTATAGAAGTGGACGCCTCTGTGCTAAAAAGAGGTGGCTGGACTCTGTAGGTTCTGCCCTGTGGGAGAAAGGTCAGATGCTTATAAAGTAATAACAGCCCTTTGCATGTATCCTACACCTCACTGATCATAACCAAAGAGCCCCATGAGTGAAGAGTAAACTGGGGAGCCAAGTTAGACTCATCTGTTTGACTTTCCATTTCTTTTTTAATTTTTCTTTCTTTCTTTCTTTTTTTTTTTTTTTTGTTCTGTGTTTTTCTTTAGACTCCTCTCCCCTCACAACTAAGCAGCAATACCCACTCTTCACCCAAAAGTCCAGCAACTGCTGGTTTTTTCTGCTGCTCACAATAACATCACACAACCAAAAAAATTATATGGGAATTGCTCAGTTCTCATAGGAATTATCCCAGGCTTACTGCTCCCAATTCATTTCTTGTGATATTCAGATGTTTTTCCTCTTTAACAAAGCTCAGTTCCCTATTGAATTCTCTTTTTCTAGTTTTTCAGTTCATGATAAAACCTGAACTCCATAGCATGGCATAGAGGGTCACCATGATAATGGTACTTCTTCCCACTCAGCCTCGTGAAGCAGTCCTTCAGGATCTCAGATGTCACCCCCTGCAGGAAAACATCTCTGGTTGGTCTAGTGTCCCTCTGTGTTTGCCTATGGCTATCCCCTACTGTGCAATGGCCTATTTTCCTGTCTGTTTCACCTCATAGGTGGTGAGCTCTATGAGAGTCCCTTATCGTTGTGGACCCAGCATTGGGCACAAAGAAGAGGCTCGACAAATGTTTCTTAAAGAACTTAAGGACAGTCAGGTATGTCCACATTCAAAGATCACCTCATCATGCTTCCCTAGTCTTCCTCCATTTTACACCACTGAGTTTTTAATAGTTTTACTAAGTTTATGAGGTGTAACTTACATACCTTAAAATTCATCCATTTTAAGTGTCCAGTGATTTTTTAGTAAATGTACAGAGTTGTACAACCATTACCACCATCCTGTCTTAAAATATTTTCACCACTCAGTTAATCCCCTTTGCAGTTAATCCCTCTATGTGCTCCCATCCTGAGGCAACCACTATTTCACTTTTTCTCTATAGATTTTCCTATACTGGACATTTCCTATTAATGCAGTCATAGAGTATGTGGTTTTTTGTATCTGGCTTCCTACTTTAGAGTAATGGTCTTGAGGTTCATTCATGTTGTAGAATGTATCAATAGTGTGTTCTTTTTTTATTGTTTTTGAATTGTATTCCACTGTATGGATATATACCATATTTTGTTAATCCATTCACCAATTGATGGATGTTTAGATTGTTTTCAATTTGGGGCTATTAAGAATAATATTGCTGTGAACATTCATGTACGAGTCTTTGTGGACGTATATTTTCATTCCTCTTTGGTGGATTCCTACGAGTGGAATTGCTGGGTCACATAGTAAGTTTATTTAAGAAACTGCCAAGCTTTTCCAAAGTGGTTGTACCATTTCACATTTCCACCAGCAGCGTATGAAGTTTCAAGTTTCTCCACATCCTTGCCAACACTTGGACTTGTCTCTCTTTTTTATATTATAGCTATTCTAGTGTGTACATTTCATTGTGGTTTTAATTTGCATTTCTTGACTAATGATTTTGAACATCTTTTCATGTGATTGTAGCCATTTATATTGCTTTAGTGAAATATATATTCAAATCTTATCCATTTTCAAGTTCAGTCACATGAGTTGTAAGAATTCTTTACATATTCTAGATACAAATCCTTTATCAGATATATGATTTGCAAATATTTTCTCCCAGTCTGTAGCTTGTCTTTTCATTTTCTTGATATCTTTTGAATTGTGAAAGTTTTTAACTTTAATGAAGTTCATTTTATCAATTATTTCTTTTATGGATCATGCCTTTGCTGTCATATCTTAAGAGCTTTTTGAAGTTTTATAGTTTTATTCTTGCATGTAGGTATATGATCCATTTTGAATTAAATTTTATGTATGGTGTAAAGGAAGGGTCTAAATTCATCTTTTCATGTGTGGATATCCATTTGTCCCAGCACCATTTCTTGTAAAGATTATCCTTTTCCCGTTGAATTGTTTTGGTACCTCTGTCTAGATCAATTGATCATAAATATAAGGGTTTATTTCTAGACTCTCAATTTTGTTCCATTGATCTGTGTCTTGTGTGGCATTGATTACTCTGGCTTTAAAGTACTTGTAAGTCATTAAAACAGATAATGTAAGGCATCCAACTTTGTTCTTTTTCAAAATTCTTTTGACTTTTCTAGATACTTTATATTCCCATATAACTTTATAATCAGCTTGTCAATTTCTAAGAAAAGCCTTCTGGGTGTTTTAATAGATATTGTGTTGAATTTACAGATCAATTTGAAGGGAATTGTCATCTTAATGATGGAAAGTCTTCCAATCCATGAACATGAAATATGTGTCCATTTATTTAGATCTTCCTTGATTTCTCTCAGCAATATTTTATCATTTTCAGTGTGTAAGTCTTGCAGTGGTAAGCCTAGTTTTAGTAATTCCTAGGTTTTAGTAACTCCATAACAATGGCTCTTTCTGAGGTCAGAGCAAGAAATGGGCTAATCAGGGCTGGGGAGAACCCAGAGTGATTTTTTTCCTTTTTTTTGTCATAAGAACATTTTGTTCTTAAAGAAGTGTTTTTTGTTCACATGGTTGTAGAGATTGATATTAAAGTCTATGGCCATATGACACTGAATGTGCCCAATCTTGTCTGATCTCAGAAGCTGAGCAGGGTTAGGTCTAGTTAGTACTTGGATAGGAGATCTATATTTATTTTATTAGAAATTTAAACCTATACAATGGTTCAAGGCCCTTTCTGTTTATACTAGGAGCTCACAGTGCAGGTGGAGAAAGATTTCTCATGCAGAAACTAACATATAAATATTTTAAAAAGTTTATTTTACCCTTTGAAGGGACAGAGGGAATGAGAGAGAGGGAAAGAGAGAAGGGGGGAGGGAGAGCAGGGAGATGAAGTGGCTTCCCAAAGAGAAGGGAGATGCCAGCAGCAAGGCCAAGTGGCTTTCTGCTTTTATGGGGACAAAAAGAAAAATAGTAATTGTGGAGTAATTAGCAGGCAGTGGAAAGACATCAAATTGTCTGTCTGTCTTATTTCTTCTATTCCTGGAGATTTGGTAATCTCTGAAATGTAGTCAGGCTTATCATAGGGCATGTGATTTTTGCCCCCGAGATAATGTTTTGGGCAGGAAATGAAAGCCTGGAGTTTACCCCCCTGCCCTCTGGTCTGGGACGCTGCTCAGGAACACCTCAGGCTATAGAAACAAATTCTAAAGGCTGTGAGCTGGTGAATGTGGAGAGAAAGATGTACATTTCCTTTCTTTTGGCTCTTTTCTGATGTTTGTGAAAACAGTCCCAGGGGGTTGCCTGCCAGGAGAGAGAGAGGATAGATCTTTAGCTGTCATTAGAAAATAAGGGGACTGGATACTTTCCTGTTATTTCAGCAAGGCCTTCCTTACAGTTTGAAAATCTGTAATAACTTTAGGGTTTTGAAGACCTTACTATCCCAACTTAGGACCTTGGCACCTGTTGTCCCCGCTCCCTGGAGTGCGCTAGATATCCCCATAGTTTGCCCCTCATCTCCTTCAGGTCTTTGCCGAGTGTTCCCTGTCATTGACGCCTTCCCTGACCACTCTGCGACTGCACACCCCTCCCTCCTCGCTTCCATCTTTTGGTTTTTCTTTTCTGAACCAGGCAACTCCTTGGAAGCTAAATTAAAGGGTTTTAAATTTGATACCCAATAACCCTCTCCCTTCTATTAATAGGAAGCAGCACTTCCTGTGTTATTACTTCCAGAACTTTGGCTGATTAGTTGTTGGCTGCCTCCAGGTTTGTGCTGGGGCCTCTGTTTACGCTGTGGACCTGTAAGTAGCAAACACTCAACCCAGACAGGCGGGTGCTAGAGAGGAGTATTGTATCGTTTTTCACCACAGGGTGCTTCCCACTTCATTACGAGTGAGTCTACCTTTACCTTCACCAGGTAGAAGATTTCCAACTTGCTCTAAGGATGTTTCAGGGCCCCTTATCTATTGGTACCCATGGGAGCAGGCGGTGCTTTCGCAGTAGGACCCTGGGTGAGTTGGGATTGATGGAAGCTCAGTCACCTAAGGCTCTGCATCAGCCGCAGCCCTGGGAGCTGTGGGGGCTCCGGGTGGAGTGAGATCCCATCCCTCCTGTCCAGGAGTTCACGTCCTGCTAGAAACCAGAGCTGTGGGAGGCAGGGAGCGCTGGTGCCCACTGAGGGTGGCGGCCTTCCAGCTGGACGAGGTGGCCTTGGGCCTGAAGGGTGGACACAGCTGGGCTCTGCAGAGCAGGCTGGGGGGAAGTGGCAGACTGGACACAGGGAGGCCTGCAGCCTGGGGAGGTTTGGGGGTGGGCTGGGGGACCCACTGGGGGAAATCTGGGCACGCTGGGTCCTGGGGCCTTCATTACCTGAGCTGTGTGACTTCACATTTTGGTCATGTGGACTCTTTCTGATCAAATGACAAGAAAGCAAAATGGATCCTTATCTCTTTGTTTCAAGATCAATTAACCAAATTCATGAACAAAGAAGAGGTCGTGGCTGTGACAGAAGCTAAAAACCACAAAATCCGCAGCCCACCAGGCCTGAACAGGAATTCAGATCCCTGGGCTGCTGTTGGGAGAAGCCGCTTGTTCAGTGTGAGAACACCGGGCAGCGAAGTCTGACCCACCTGGGCTCAAACCCAGTTCTGCCACGTTCCAGCAAGACATTTAGGCTTCGAGCCTTGGCGTTCTCACCTGTGAAATGGGTAACACGGTGCCCTGGCACACAGTGGGCGCTCAATCAGCTACTTTGGCTGCCTCTCAAGATAGCAGTTGGTGTCCCTTACAGGATCATGGCCCGTCATGTCCACCCATCCAGACCAGCTTCCAGGAGGCCACAGACTCCAAAGTGATTGTCGCCGTGGGAGACAGAAGCTCTAACCTGTGAGGTACAGAATGACGGGGATTGAGTGGTCTTTAGAGAACCCTGTGAGGCTCCAGGGAGCAGGGAGGTGGCTTCTTGTGCCCTTCTTAGGGGGGGGGTTGGCTTTTCCAGTTCAAACTCACACCAACTCCTGTTCTCAGCATTTAACCCACCTCCTCCACACCTCTCAACCTTTTAGAAATCTGAGACCTCCACAAGCCCAGCTAGGGACAGGAATCGTCATAAAAGAGCCCAGCTCCCAAAATGGCCTGTTTCTGAACTGGAAATGCAATTCCAGCCCTAGGTCACCATAGCAAAGAAAGCCACAATTTACCATCATTAATCCCAGAAACTAATGACTTAGCAGGACTAGTTGCTGATTTTGACTTTTATAATTCCTCTCCCAAGTCGTGCATAGCACTTTCAACCCCATCTTCTGCCTGTGACACCTCTGGACAGCAGCTGCCAGAAATAAGTAAGTCAATACAGGTTGTTTTTTAAAAACCACTTACCTGGTAGAATTCATTACCACCATTCTCGTTTTGATGAGTGGTGCAGCTTTATTGTTTCATGGAAACCTCTCCTTTCCTGCCTCAGGGCAAGGGGACCCCACTCTGCTGTTGCAGAAGTGACACTCACTGTATTAGTGGAGAACCGGCACCCACCTATTGTGCACAGTCAATGTGCCTTTGGCTCCTGCTGACAGGGACAGGAGACACGCATTAGTGGGCCTGGCCTGTCTGCCATGCCCCTGGATGCACGCTCTAGAACAAACACTGAAATTCTGATCTGGAACTCACTGTGAATCAGAATGACCCCCTCCTCTGTGTAATTTATCCCTGACTTCTATCAAATGTGGCTCCATCTCCAACCTCTGGGCAGCCCTGGGGCCCTGCATGGAAGGAACTTGGGCGCAGGTGGCATTCTCAACCCAGCCAAACTCATGGGGACTGCTCTCCTTCCGTGGTTTTGGGTCTCCTGGGCCTGGGCATGGTGGCCCACAAGCCTGGCCATGTCCTCTCACACTCTCCTTCCCTTTAGGTGAGTGCTCCTGGCCCACAAGGAAGTCACAAAGACCTTGCACCCAGAGTCCCTTCTCAGTGGCCAGTGGCAGTTCCAGCAAGCCATCTCCGATTTACCAGTATGTGATGTTTTCGTCGTGGAGCCAGACTCTGATGCTGCTCTGGGTAAGCTTGCCAGGATTTGAAAGTGAGATGGACTTGCAGAGAGTCTGTGCCTTGTGCACATCTCAGGTCTGCTGTGCGTTGAGCTCACAGCAGCCACCTGTCCAGTGTAGCAGAGGTTGTCCAGAGCCCAGCCCTGGGATTGATGCCAGGGCCCTGGCCTCTGCAGTTCCACGTGGCCGAAAAGAGGGGTTGGCCTTCCTGAGCTGGGTCATGGCTGTTCTCAGCACCACCTGCACACATCAGAAAGGACACAGAGTTCAGAGTGGAAAACCAGGGGTCGGAGTCCTCCTCTGCTGTTCCTGCAGTTCTGCCTGTGGGTGTTGAGGCTGTTCCCCTCTAAGCCTCCTCTCCTGAAATGTGGATGATGGGGCCTTGCCCTGCCTTCATGGAGCAAGTGAGAGGTGATCAAACTGTCCTAGTCAAGGGCTGTACCGCGGGCAGGAGCATAACTGCTGCATGGCAGGACACCAGCGCAGTGGAGCCAAGGCCACACTGTGGGCTGCCGTTGGGGTCCAGGAGATGCGTCCTGTGGGCACATTCAATGCTGGGCCCGAGCTCAGGGCCTGGCACACAGTGGAACCTCAGTTGGTGGTCCTGCTTCCCTATTTCATCCCTAAGTCTGCCCCAGGAGGGGCGCAATGTTATCCCTCTGGACCAAGAGTAACCGAGGGCCAGCTGGTTGCCAACGTGCTGGTGTGGCCATGGAAGGGACTCTACCCTGGCACCTAGGTTCCAGCTGAGCAGGGCTCCCCAGGCCAAGGAGGCCAGGACAGGAACCAAAACAGTTACAGTCCATGCCTTCATGGAACCTCTCGCTGCACCTGGAGTAAGAGCCATCCAGAGTCAGCCCTGCTCGACCTGCAGTCCAGTGTTGGTTGTGGTATCTGCCATTTATTCTCCCTCATTCTGGGCCAGGCTGGCTGGGTCCAGAGATGCAGAGCTGGCCCTACCCACTTCTTACTGCCCCAGCAGTGATACATAAAGGAGGATCATAATGTCTGCTATGTTGTAGCATCACCCTGACACCAATCAGAATTTAAAGAAAAAGAAATTGAATATTTCAAGTACAGACATTATAAGGTCTTTAAAAGCCTAAAGTTATTACAAATTTTCAAACTATAAATGGAAAGGTCCCTGAAGACTTTTACAGGTTTCAATTTCTAATACACTAAATATCAATCTCTATAACTGTGTCAACAAAAAACACTTTTTTTCCTTAGAAGCAAAATGTTCTTGTGACAAAAAAAGGAAAAAACAACTGTGGGTTATACCCAGCCCTGACTGGCCCATTTCATATAGTTAGCATTGTTTGTTAGTTGTGTTAGCATAGCAGAGTTAGTACTGTTTGTTAGTCTTGTTACCATACTGTAGTTAGTATTGTTTTTTAGTACTTCATAAAGTTACTATTGTTAATATTGTCACAGTAGTGAGTATAATTAGTATTGCTAGTACTCTTAGCCTAGCTAGTATAGTTAGTGGTATTCATTAGTTAGTTAGCATAGTTAGTGTAGAGTTAGCATAGTTAGAGGTGACCATGGAGCAGGTCGTGGCCTCCAGTTCATTCACTGAGAAGCTTAACAATTATAAGCTCCTCAAGAGAATTGGCTCGGGCACCTTTGGCAAGGTGATGCTGGCCCAGCACCTTCCTACTGGGACCCAGGTGGCCATCAAAATCATGTCCAAGCAGACTATCCCTAGCCTGGAAAGTGTCACTATGGAGGTCAAAGCCACAAGGGCCCTGAATCATCCAAGCATCCTTAAGCTTCTGGATGTCATTAGAAATGAAGACAACCTCTTCTTAGTCACAGAGTATGCCAGTGATGGGGAAGTATTACGGCATATAGCGAGACACTGCCACCTGAAGGAAGAGAGGCCTGGGCCAAATTCCCACAGATCCTGGCTGCTGTGCAGTACTGCCATAAGAACCACATTGTCCACCGGGACCGGAAGCCCCCAACATTCTTCTTGATAAGAAGGAGAACATCAAAGTAGCTGACTTTGGCTTTGCCATGACATTTATTGAGGGGAAGAAGCTGGACACCTTCTGTGGAACTCCTTGTTTTGTGCCCCAGGCATGTTCCTGGGTGAGGAATACATGGGACGGGAATTGGACATGTTGAGCCTGGGTATTGTCCTCTACACCATGACAGCCGGGAGTCTTCTGTTTGATGGTGACAACTGGGAAGAACTTAAAAGTAACATTACCCATGGAAGGTATGAGACACCTGTTTTCTTTTATGAAGAATTAAAAACAATTTTGAAGAAGTTCCTGACTGTTGACAACCAAAAGAGGCTGACCGTTCCTGAAATTATGAGGGACATTTGAATCAAGGAGTAGGAGATGCCAGAGGTGACTGGGAAAGCCACAGTGACTTCCAGTCCTCTATCCAGCCTGCAGACAAGTCACAGCCCCCCAGAATGGCCCCATGGCCTCCCTCCACCCACAGCACCAGCAGCCATGGGGAAGAGCAAGGAGGAGACACCTCTCCCCAGGAAACATCCGGGGAAGCCACCCGTCTTCAGGCTGGGCAGCCAGATGGGATGCCCTCGACCTCTCCCTCTGAAGAGGGACAGGGCCAAAAGGCGCTCACTGGGAAATTTTCCAAGTTTATGTTAAGAATGTGCTGTATCTGCCAACCCAAAAGATCTGCCACAGACAGGTAAACAAGGTGGTGCCAGGGAATGTGGACAGCTGAAGCAGCAAGAGCAAGTATGTGGGGAGGTCCAGCCACCCTTCCTGCATATATTGTATGTGTTATGGTTTTACTGATACTAGTTTTAATAGACAAGTCATAGTTGTATACGTGTATGGGGTACAATGTGAAGTTTATATACATGTGCACTATGTGGAATGGTGACATAAAGCTAATTAACATATCCATCACCTCAGAAAGGCAAATGCAGCATGATGTCACTTACCTGTTGGATCTGCAAAGCTGACCTCATAGAAGTACAGTACCTTGATGGTGATGAGAGGCTGGGGGATGGCAGAGGGAGGGCATGGGTAGTTGGTCACAGGGCACAGAGTTTCAGACAGGAGGAAGAAGTCCTGACAGCTGCTGCATAGCAGGGTCACAAGCGTCAATGAGAATGTCCTGCACATTTCAAAATACCTGAGAGTCCCCATCAAATGTCTCCATCCCTTTAGAGTGGAGAGCAAGAAGACCCAGAGCTCCCCAGATCCTGACAGCACAGAGAGGGAGGTTGGCCAGGCGAGGACTCACAGGTCCAGGTGGGAGCCAGCAAGAAGCAGCCCTCGGCCTTCAGAGGCATCCGAGCCACAGTAGAGTGAGCTGCAGCACAGCCTGGAGCCCTGGAGACAAGAGGGCCCCTCGGCCCACACCACGTCCCCTCTTTTCCCCAGTGTGGATTTTGTATATGCTTAATAGCCCAGTGAGCGGTCACCCAGTGCTGCTGTCCCTAAAATCTGTCCCTGGCTCTCACTGCTTCAGCAATTCCAGGTTGGTATTCTATTGCCTTTGAGGTCTTTCTTGAGAATAGATGGATATTGAAGGATCATTCAAAGCTGTCTTGTCTCGTTAGTTGACTTTCCGCAGTTTGCAGAGCAGATGACAAGGTAGAAACTGAATTGCTCTGTCCTAGACTGTGAAGTTTCTAGTTATGATCCTTGTTGTGCTAACCAGAAGAAAAAGGTGAGTGGAGAACTGACTGTATTTTAGTCTATTGATTTATTTTATATTGTTTAATACACTGAACAATTGTGAATGGCATATTCTATTTGATTTAGTAAGAAGTAGTGTGAACATTCTTTCTTGTGGAGAGTAAAAACAAGTGTGTTTGGAAGGGAATCCCTGTGAAACCTTGTATCATTGCTATCAATTTTTCTGATCACGAAAGAGGCAAAGGGAAGATTTGGAGGAGGAAAATCTTAAACTTTGACAATGATAACTTTTTCTGTTGTTTTGCCTTTGGTTTTAATTTAGTGTTTGTATATGTGAAGATAAGCGTGTGCAAAATCATGACACAAAAGTTGACAATAGGGCTTCCTTGGGTAAAATAAGAAAGAATTGCAATGGATGATGGGACTTACTTATTTTTCCTGTTGACAAATTTATGGTGATAGCAAATTGTAACATTTTTCAAGACTAAACGTGCTATATTTAAAATCAGGAATCATACAGAATGGGATTATCAAAAAGCAAAATGAGAATTTCCTCAAGTCTTATTCTCATTGATTAGGCCTGTTGATTTTGATGCCAGTGCACAGTGATTTATGCTGTTTATATTTTTTTAAAAGAGCAACTAAAACGAATAAAATGTGACTTTCTACAACTTGGGTACTGGCCTCTGTAGATTCTTAGGTACTGCAGGTCTAAGTCTTTAAAAACATGAAAATACATGAAAACAAAACAGGAACCATGACATCCAAATATTTTTCTAGCTCATTTGTTCTACAGATTGCATGATAGATTTGGAGTAGGAGAGTTCTGGCTGTATCTATCATTCATCACAGTGCATATCCAATATACTGAAAACAGTTATAGTAGCAAAAAATTAGTAACCATCTAAATTTTTCTCTGAAGTTAGAATTGAAATATTCTCCTGGTTCCCAACCTCTGCTCTTATCCATTTGTTTATAAGAAAATTTGCAATATTTTACTTCTAAGTAACTTGATTTTCACCCTAGGAGGTTATCTTTTGTATTTAAATTTTCCCATGGCAATTGTATTCTGTATGGGAATAGCTCCCTGAAGAACAGACCCTTTACTGCCTTGGAATAAGATTGGGTCTCAGTTTTGCTACCTATGAACGTGAGCAGGTTGCTTCATCTCCCGTTTCTGAAATAGGGGAAGTAATAGCTGCCCTACCTAAGTAAGATAATGCTTGGAAAATGACTGCAGAAACTTGTAGAAGTTGTAGGTATTCTTTCTAAGGGTAGCATTTGAAAACATGGGGAGAGAGAAGAAATTACATTGGACTACCTACTAAATGCCATAGCTTCTGTCAGGCCCTTTGCATACATATATTAGCTCCTTTAATCCTCTGACATAGGCATTGTGGTCTTCATTGATAAATGAGAAAACTGGGATTCAAAGATAGAAACTATGACTTGTGTGATGTTCAGCTCTAGTAAATGATGGCACCTGGGCTTGAAGTCAACTTATTCCAAAGCTTATACCTTTTCCAGGACCATGTGAAATATTTATAAAATATTTGATACTAGGTGGATACTGGTATGTCCAGTGATCTGAAATACAGGTTGGAAGTTAGGTCTTGGAAAACTTTAAAGAGTGACTTACTGGCCACTCCTGTTTTTCACTTAATTCGTGGTCATGTGACTGGAGTAAGACAATGGCACTAACCCCTGACAATAAATGATTCCATTTGGAGCCATTCAAAAGTAATAGGCAACAATTCATAGTGCCCAAATCTCACGGTTAGATAGAGCTCCTAAAGAGTACGAGCTTTCCTTTTGTTCTGGAGACATAACTCAATCGGTGATGATTTTAGTGTCCTAAATAGTTTCTATGATAGCAAATACTTGTGTAGTAAGGGCAGTAACATTGTTAAGAGGCTAGAAGCACAGTCATTAGAGTGAAATAGAGCTGAGTTCTATCCCCACGTCTACCACTTACCTGTCTGGTGTGTGACTTTGAGTGAGTTACATATGTAACCTAAGTAAAACTTAGTTGTTCACCTGCAAAACAAGAGCAATAACTATACCCACTTTATAAGGCTGTTGTGAGGATTAAAGTAACACGTGAGTGACTTAGCCCAGTGCCTGGGCTCTTTTTGATGCTCAAAAAATGTGAGCTAACATTACAACCTTATAGACTTTGGGTTAATTCATGGGACCTGTTATGTAGTAATGCCAGATTAGGAAAATGTCATTGGTGAGAAATTTTGTGGCTTACTATACCTATTATCTACCTGTCTATCCACTATCATCTATATCCTTCTATTTTTTACTAAGCAGATGGAAGAAAGAGGAAACTTTCATTTGGCATGTAGACACTTAAAACATGTCATTGTAGTGTCCCTGTACCAAATACCCACTGGCTGCTAACCCAGATAACAAAAGGAAAAGGCAAAGCAAGTTATCCTGGTTCAGGTTACTTTGTGCTGCTGTAGTCTCTGGAAGATTCTCATAACAGAACAATATGGATTAAGTTCTCTTTGCCCTGAAAAGTATAAACACATGTTCTCCTAGAAGGTATATATAGGGGGTGTGCATGTGTTTTTGGTGTGTTGAAGGATTGGAGTAGTGGTGAAAAAATGAGAAAAGCTAATTAATAATACTTGATTGATAATATTAAACTTTGATTCAAAATGGAAAAACAACTGTGCTACCAGAAAAATCTATAAAGTAAAGCAATGAAACAAATTCTCAAGATAATTGGGAATATATTCATGTCAGGTCTGTGTTGAGTGTGGAATTATAGTTAATAATGTACATATTAAATTAATTATAACTTTTTAGACACTCATAGTTTCCATCTCTTGAAGGAGCCCTGATGATTTCTGCAAGCTTTTTCCCTCTGCCTTAGGTGAACTGATTGACACGTGATTGTTTTTGGCAAGAAACAACAAATTGCCCGAGTAAAAGTGTGCAAATATTTTTATTTGGAATTATAAATAGAATGCTTATATGTTCCTTTTCATGTGTAGACTTGCTTTTGGCTGCCAATATAGGTTACAAGTGCTTTGTAAAGTGAAAAGCAATATATTAACATTAATTAACATTGAGTGTGAAATGTAAAGAAAATCTTCATCATTTTTAAAACATTAATTTACTGAATTACTAACTTATGTAATTATGATATGTGGTGATAATTTTTTTTATTATGACAGAAATAAAAGCAAAATAGCTTTTTAAAAAACATTTTCATGAATTTCAGATCAGATCTCTCTGGGGGAGTCTTTTGGAGAAAGGTGTTTCATAGACAACTCTTTACATCATGCAGTGAAAAAAAATAGGGAAGAAGAATCTACTCAAAAATGCAGAAGGAGATGAGCCTTGGAGCAGAAAGAGGTTGTTAAAATAATCTAGACACCTCATCGGCAATCCAGAATGTTCTTACTTGAAATGTGTCCTGTAGTGCAGTACTTACAAATAATGTCAGGTAGAAAACTATAATGACTTCCTTTTTCATGTTGCAGAAAGCAGAAGCCACTGGAGAAAAATGGCCAAGAGGCAGACCTAAATGGGTGATTAATAAGATATCATTGATTACTGTTCTTTTTTGTATAGAAAAATTTCTGGTTTTTTAATGATAAAAGTCATATTCATTAATTAAATTCCTACGTTCTGGTTTGATGAATCTTTGAAAGGGGTAAGGCAAGTGACAAAGTATCACCACTTCTTACCATTAGGCTCCAGGTGTTTACTCAGAACACTTTCCTCTCCTGAGGGGACTCCTTTTTCTTTCCCTTGTCAATATCAAAAGAGTCTCCACTCTTCCTTCAAATGGGGCAACAATGAAGTGACTTGTTTAATAGGTTGAATTACTAAAGTTAAAGGGTACAATGAAGCCTTGGAAATTGATTACAAATGGTGATAAAATTCAGATGAAATGTGTGTGAGACAACTTCATAGTGTTCCCCGCCCCCATGGCTTTGTTTTGGACACATCTCATTGTCTAGGTGGCTTCTGTTTTCTTTTTGACATGGCTTCCTTAGGAAGCAAGGGTCTAATTTGCAGTTTTTCTTGCTTCCCTTAGTAATCACTCTCTATGTCCTGACATTGGAGAGAAGTTGCATCCACGCAAGTGCACTTGGTCCCACAAACAAACAGATCCTGAAT
This sequence comes from Eulemur rufifrons, assembly GCF_041146395.1. Lineage (NCBI taxonomy): Eukaryota > Metazoa > Chordata > Mammalia > Primates > Lemuridae > Eulemur > Eulemur rufifrons. The sequence goes on from NC_090989.1 coordinate 152,621,476, forward strand.
CTTCTGAGGAAAAAAATTCAGTGATCGCTGCAAAACTGCTGTGAACTAAAATAAAATTTTAAAGCTCCCCCCAACTGGCTGACTCAATGGACCCCCTCTTGGCCATGGGTATCCTATAATTAAATGGCCTGCCACAAGGAGGGAGGTCACAAATGCCTCATCATGCCCAGCTCCTTTCTTGAAGCCATCCTTTGTAAGCCATTACCAGGCCTAAGGGTATGCAAGACACACCTGTAGGTCCTCAATTTACACAACAAATATATGTCCAGTGGCTTGTCTCTGATTAATAGACTTTCTTATCTTACAACATTCCAAGCCTTTAGATAAAGCTGGATGTCTTTAACCAATTACAAGTCAAAGAATCTTTAAACCCACCTATAACCTACAAGCCCCCCCCACCACTTGAGATGGCCCACCTTTTGGGGCCAAACCAATGTATGCCTTCTTTCCATGTGTTGATTTATGACTTTACCTGTTAACCCCTGTCTGCCTGAAGTGTATAAAACAAAACTGTAACCCAACCACAGTGAGTCCACTTGCTCAATGTTGCTTGGGCATGGCTCTGGGTCATGGTCCTCAAATGTAGCTCAGAATAAATCTGTTTAAAATTATTTTACAGAGTTTGGCTTTTTTTCCATTGACAAGATTGGAGCCCGGACGTGGGTCTCAGAGAAGATTCACAATCACCAGAGGTGTAGCCCAAACTCAGCACCAGGTACTGGCCTGGCCCTCCTGGGCCCTGCAGCTCTGAGCTTCTTTTTGGTGGACCTGGTAAGTCCTCCTGAGCTCCAGACCTCCTGTTTTTAGTTGATGGTCTTCGATAACTCTGAGCTGGTTCTTTTCCTACAAATTGTTGTTTGGGATCCCAATTTAAAGTTTGGAGGGCATTCTAAAGGGTCTTCTCCATTGTCTTTTCATCCTAAAATTAATCTCAATTGGCTTTTCTGTGCATTCATGAAAGAGTAAAGTGAACTGTCTTCTTTGTAGATAAATTAGAGGCTGAATTTCACACCTCCAAAGACAATGGGGCATTTTACTCCTTCCAGCCAAAAGACAGCCCTGGGTGACCAGGGTCCTGAGTGGGAGTTGCCTAGGGTGATTCCCTGAGGCATGAGTGGCCCTATAGGGAACCCCACATCAATTAATTAAAAGAAGAATTATCCAGGGAACACATATAAGGGCTGATCACTGTGCATTTTGAGCCCTCTCTTAGGTACTAGACTCCCAAAGAGAAAAACTGAGACTAGTAAGAGGGTTGGAGCAACCCAGTGGAGACACATGGATTAGCCCCACCCACAATCAGCACACTCTGATCCATGACACCTAACCCTAGACTATAGTTTGGTTGCTTTTAAAGAAAAATGGAAAAAAATCCTTTAAAAGTGAGGAAAGACATGCAGAATGACCCCCTTCAGGAACCCCAGTTGGTTTGTGGCACCTCTACTTGCAAGTATTTTTGTAAATGAAAAGGCTCAAAGGCATGCCAGGTTTTCTAGGGCTCCAGCTGGTTATAGCCAACCCTGTGCACAAGTGTTTATAGAAGGGCAAAACACATCAAGGAAAATTCAGAACTCAAATGATCTACCTACCACTATAAAATCAAAATGTCTCTCATGCTATTTCTCTTTTCTTTTCTGGCTACTCTAAAACCTGCTAACTTTTTTTATTCATGTTAAGATAACTCATTTTTTATGGTATTTACAAATTGAAAGTCTACCTGGAGATACTGCTGCCAGTTGTAGCTCAAATGCAAACATTCAAAACTAATTTTGAACTGAAGAACAAAAGATAAAAGAGGTTTTTTTAAAAATTAAACTGCCATTGACACTACTTTTCCCAAAACTTTGATTCCCAGGGCTAATTAGGTTACTAATCAGGGCAACTAAAGTTTGCCATGTGAAGAAGTTCCAGTTTTATGGGAAGAAATTGGATCCAGCTATCTTTTACAGACTAGTGAGTTGTATTACATCTCACAGCTAGAGTTCTAGGGTCAATTGTATTAGAACCTTGTGTGCGTGAGTGTATATTTTTTAGGTTTGTTTTGTGTATGTCCATGTATTACATGTTTATGCTCACATGGTTGTGGACTGGCTTAAATATAAGGGAGCCCTCATAAATTAATTAAAAAAACCCAAATTGTCCTGTGTGAGTTTCCCTGAAAAATAAATAATAAAAGAAAAAAAAAATAAAAAAATAAAAAAAAAAAACACCCAAATTGTTCATATGAATTTAGTAATCTTTGCTAAGTAAGCTGGATTATTTTTAAAAATAAAAAGGTATAAGTAAAGTAAAAGTAAAAATGTTTTCAAATTTTCAGTATACATTTGTTTTTGCCTGGGTTTTACTGGACATTTTTTAAGTTCTTGAGGTATAGACATTTGAAATAAAGGTTATAAAACTATAAACTCAGCCAAAGACAAAATGATCTGTGTTTGTATGACTCCTGATAAGTAAGGTAAATTTAATACTTGGTCTAATCATAACCACTGAATCTGAGTTACCAGAAAAATACCTATGTGATTAACTTTAAAAATGTAAACGTGGCTCTCAGGAAATTAGAATAAATAAAACACGAAGTAGAGAGAGCACAAAAACAAACTTATGGTCAAAGGTTTATGGAAATGTTTGGGTTTGGTCTTTTAGTCCTAACTGCAGATAGAGATTCTTTCCACTGATACAATGTCTGTAGAAAAGTACGCAAAACGTGTTTCTAACTCACTGTCATGAGATATTAACAGTGCTGTTGGGGATTCAAAGCTGTCCTAGAAGTTGTAGCTTGAAGAGCTCATATTGGAAGCTATTAGTTTTCCCTTGATCTTCTCCATTTTTGTCTTACTCTTTACAATCTGGCCAGTTATATGTACATTATGTTGCTGTAAGAAAATTTTTGCCTAGAAAAAAATTCCTAAATTGTTAATTTTGTATGGTAATTTATTATAACATAAAAAGTGAATGATTGTTAAAATCCAAAGAGAATCTCAAAACAGGCTTTCCTTTAGAAATACTACATGTACTCAAGTTTATACCCAAGTTGAGAAAAAATGTTTTGAGACTATTTGGATTGTTTTTAAAGAGCTTAATTTTGATCCTAATTAAAAAAAAAAAAAAAAGATGTTACAGCTTTCTGTGACATTTGAGGTGTTAAGGATTGGTACTAAAGTTTTGTTTTTTTTTTTAAGTCTAATGTCAAGTAATATCATGTTGATGGGGCTCAGAAACTATCCTAAAATGAAGGCTTCTGAAGAAAAAATTCTCTAACCTTGCCTTGTCTGCCTGCCTCTTCTTCCAATTTTTCCCTGAAGCTAGCCATAGAAATCAGAATCCCTCTTCTGCAAGGCAGGTCATAGAGGCCTGTATTCCTTTTTCTGAAAGCTAGCCATAAAACCTAAAATTACTTCATATAAAACTGGCCATAAAGTAATTATCTGACCTATTTTGTTTAACTCTAAAACCCGCATTCCAGGAAGGGTCCTGCCCTACACCCAGAAGGAAGGAAGGCACAGTCAGAAGAGGCCGAACAAAATCCAGACAGAAAGGCCTTGCTGGGTTCCCCACTCAGCCTGTTAGCATTAGCTCACATCCTTTCTGTCTAATCATATTCTATATGGCTGTCCACACTTTAAACATAAAATGGAACAATTTCCCTCCATCTTTCAGTGTTCATCCTGAAGTTGTCCAGTTATCTAATTTTGTCCTAATAATCTTAATGTCAGCAAAATTTTCAGCAAATCTTTATGGGAACAGTGGCGTTTGCTCCCTACAGTTTGACTAAACATTGGGGGCCAGGGACACTTTGATCCCTATGATATCAATAAATTTTGGGGGGGGTGGTGTTTTAAAAGTATCTAATTAACTAATACCTTTTAAACAGAATATATTCTAAATTGTCTACTATGTTTATGAAATTTAAAAATGATATTACATTGTTTAAAATAACAAGTCTTATTAAAATATTCATGTTTTTCTTGGTTAAGATTTATGATTTAATAAAAATTAAAACTATATCGATCCCTGTTCTATATTATATATGTAATTTACAGGGTTTAAAAATAGTTAACAAAAAATAAAGTAATAACTGGAATCTAAGTGAACTACTAAAATAATTAAATAAATTAGATAAATATGAATGGGAAAACACAAATGAAATTTTCATATAATTTAAAATCTTAAATTCATGTTATGCTAAGATGATCATGAAATGTTTGAGTGATTTATAACATACATTTCAAATGTAAGTTTAAGTTTATATACCTTGATATCATATTTTTAAATATTTCTAGGAATGCTAATAAAATTGGTGAAGGATAACAGTTCTAAGTTACTTTAACTTCCTAAGTTTTTCTAAGAGTTGATATTATAATTAATATATGTAATTGAAATTTCTAGATGGAAGGGAAACAATTATATGTGACAAATTTTTTCAACAAAAAGGTTATAAGAAATAAATATTAATAGTTTTGTTAAAAAAGATAATTGCATCTAATTTATTGGTTTTGAAACTGCTTTAAATTAAATAACTAAATCATAATTAAAATTAAATGGATATAAAATTTAAAGGTTATAAAAGGTTTATAAAAATCTTAACTTAAAATCAAATTTGTTAAAATTCAATGGATTTCCTTATAAGATTTTATTAAAATAAACTTTATCATTAATACCCTAATACAATGAAAAATTTAGTTTTCTCCTTTGACCTAGATTTTCATATGATATTAATAGGAATAAGAAAAGAATTTAGGAATAACAAAAGGTTTTCTTGTTCATCTTTTGAGTAAACTGCAAAAAATGGGGGAAGGAGGGAAACAGACGGATTCAGCCTGTCTGCTCATTAACTTGGGCTTCAGCCTGTCTACATTAGGTCTCATAGCATTTGAGAAACTGATTCTCCTCTCTATCAAAGAATAAGATTTTTGCATTTTAAAAATATTTGGGTTATCAGTTTGGCTAAATTAATGTCTATAATTTTATAGTAACCTGCAATCTTTTGTCATGACAAATGCCTTATAATGAAAAATTCATGACTTCCTGCTCTTCAAGGTTTTACTAAAATCTGAAGTTACTAAAAAATAAGAATTCTAGTCAATGCATGTGATTTTATATAAAGTGTACTGAAGAATAAGATATATTTTTAATAAGAAATTATAAAAGAAGCATAAAATGTGTTCTTATTAAAATATATAATTTTGTCTAATTCAGAGGTTGAATCAAAATAGGGATTTAGAAAGAAAATAAAAACAAAATAGAAAGTAACTGGTAGGCCGGGCGCGGTGGCTCACGCCTGTAATCCTAGCACTCTGGGAGGCCGAGGTGGGCGGATCGTTTGAGCTCAGGAGTTCGAGACCAGCCTGAGCAAGAGCGAGACCCCATCTCTACTAAAAATAGAAAGAAATTATATGGACAGCTAAAATATATATAGAAAAAATTAGCCGGGCATGGTGGTGCATGCCTGTAGTCCCAGCTACTCGGGAGGCTGAGACAGGAGGATTGCTTGAGCCCAGGAGTTTGAGGTTGCTGTGAGCTAGGCTGACGCCACGGCACTCACTCTAGCCCAGGCAACAGAGTGAGACTCTGTCTCAAAAAAAAAAAAAAAAAAGTAACTGGTGAGTAAGAGAAAGATATAAAAAGGCATTGAATATAGAAATCTATTTTTGATAAGAAAGGTTAAATGGAAAGTTTGTAGGCATGTTTTGTAGATAGTCTATGCAGTTGGGGATAGGATTTATAAAGGGAATTTATTAAGGAATTTTGTATGTGGTCCAGTTGGCTATATTTAAAAAAAAAAAGAAATTTTATTTCAAACAGTTTTCTGTAGATATTAATTTGCTTTTAATGAAATGACATGATGTACTCATTTTGATTCTATAACATGTTTCCTTTAATTAAAAAAAATCACACTATAGGAGGTTTCTCCTTACTTTTAGGTAACTGGCTTAAAAAGAAGCAAAGATTTTTATGTTTTATCAAGATAATTCCTGTGCTCTCTTTATTAGATTTTGACTAACTAGAAAAACTAAACTTTAAATGGGTTAAGGTTACACCCATATAACTCACTTTATCACCTTTAGAATCTTTTGCTGACTATTATGTCTTGGTTAAATAAACGACCCTTTTTATAGTGGCTTGTGATTGTATTTGAATGAATGTTTTAAGCCTTTGATATCTGACAAACTTTCCAAACCCAAATTCTAAATCCAGCCTTTTGAACTTAAACTAGCTTTTGTGCATTAGGGCCACTGAAACTGTGAGACAGACATTACGTTTATTTGGCACATTAAACTCATACAGGAAATGTTCTCAAATATGAAATGGCATTTACCTCTGTTTGGGTTATATTTGTATAAGTATGTTATTGATATATGTTCATATATTACAAAATAGTGATATATCTTGGTGTAAGTTACCAATAATAATTATGCTTATTATGTTTAATTGCCATGTGCCATAAAAATAACCAACTTGATTTGTCAGTTCTCTCTTTAACCTTGACTAGTTTAAGAGTTTTTCTTTTACTTTGATTCATCTCAGAAAGTGTTTTAAAACTGGCTAAGTTCAAAGTCTATTTTTTCAAGAAAAGGCACAGAAAGGACTCACAAGTTCTCTTGAATACAGGCTTCTGATAACGTTGGAGATCTATACCACTGGACTAAAACAAAACAACCTTCCAGGACTTTAATTAGAAAGCTGATATGGCCATGAGTATCCCTAACTCAACCTCAAACAGAAGAGAAATTAATTGCATGGGACCAAACTAAACTTTTTATGACTTTTTATTTAGAACATTACTGATTTTGTTTTGTTTTCCAGAGTCCTGACAAGTTCTAAGTAAATAGCAAGTTTACCTGCTATCTCCAGAACCTAGAGCTATTGAATCTACCAATGCCATGTTCAAACATCCTCCCTCTAGGCCTAGGGACTATCACAGAAGAGGGGGCTTGTGAGATTATAAGGGCCAATTAATTCAGAAGAACTGAATTAGTTGAGACCCTCCAGGTCAAGGAGGGGCACACAGAAGCCTAAACAAATACTAAATGAGAAACTTTGTCTTTTCAGGCCACGTGGTGCAGACATCCATCCCAATCATAAAATTTATTTTTCCTGCTTCCTGTAGACTTAGAATTTCCTGAGTATAATTGTTATCAGTTATGGGTTTATGTAAAAGGAGATGTAACAAGTAATTTATCAGCCACCTTAGTATAAATTACTAATGAGACTAAAATATTGTAACACAATAAAAATCTCTAAATTCCCTTAGCTTAAATGTTAACAGTGCTTATGTTTAGTACAAGTCTGCCACTAGACCCAAGAATACAGTAGCTCAATACTTCTAGATAAATTAGTTTTGTAGCCTTGCCTTTGACATTTGGTTTTCTCCCTTATGTTGTCTAGAAGGGTTTAAAGTGTGATGAGTGCCTGTCTACCTCCAGTGCTGTTTGGCCTAAAATATTTAATTGGCTCTAAGCCTCTTTTGCCTATTCAGTCCTCTTGGCCAGAAGGGTCCCACCGATGGACTGGATGGACCTGGGGCAGGGAGCCACACCACCCTGGCAATGGATGGGACAAAGTAAAAGTTTGACCATAGATGCAGCCTCTGGCACATCTTGGTGCAAAGTGGGGAATTGTGATCTAATATAAAATCTCTAGGCTCCTCGCCCTCCACCGGCTGACTGAATGGACCCCTCCTGGCTAAGGCTATGTCCTAAAACTCAGTTGTCTGCCACAAGGGGGGATGTCAGACATGCCTCATCAGCAGCTAAACTTGTTATTTGCTTAAAGTTTGTCAGGATTCTGGAAAACAAAACAAGAGAATCACTAACATTTTAAATAAAGTCTTGTTATAAAAATGAGCTCAGTCTCATGAGGTTGAGTTAGTGATACTCATGGACATATCAGCTTTCTAATTAGAGTTTTGGAAGCTTGTTTTGTTTTAGTCCAGTGGTATATAATCTCCAAAGTTATTAGAAGCCTGCATTTGAGAGAACTTATCAGTCTTTTCCATGATTTTCTTTAAAGGAAACTTTGGACTTAGCTAGTTTAAAAAAAAAAACACCTTTTGAGATGAATTAAAGTGAAATAAAAGTCTTAGCCTACTTATGGTTAAAGAGACAATTGACAAAGCTGGTTACTTTTGTGGTATACAGTTATTTAACATAATAACTATAATTATTGCTGGTAACACACACTGACATATCAATATTTTACAATACTGGAATTTATATTAATAATATGCAAACATAACCCAAACAAAGTTAAGCACCATTTTATGTTTGATGATGTATGGTGTTAATGTGCCAAATAAACGTAATATGTTTCTCTTAGAATTTCAGTGTCTGTATATAAAAAAGTAAACTAAGATCAAAAGGCTGAATTTAGAATTTGGGTTTTGGAATGTTTGTCAAATATTTAAGGCTGAAAACATTTGTTTAAATACAATCACAAGCAACTATAAAGGTCATTTATTTATCCAAGAGAGATAGTCATCCAAAGCTGATTAAAGTGAGTTATGTGACAATTTTAAAGTTTAGTTTTTCTAGTTAGTCAAATAAAGAGAGTACAGGGATTATCTTGATAAAGTATAAAAGTTTTGTATTTTTTAAGCCAATTACCAAAAGGTGAAGAATAAATTTCTGTAGTGAGATTTTTTTTAACTAAAAGGAAACAGGTTATAGAATTAAAAGGAGTACATTATGGCATTTTATTAAGAGCAAATTAGTATTTACAGAAAACTTTTTGTCAGTCAAAACTTCTATTTAATTATAACTAACTGGACCACATACAAAATTCTTTAGTAAATTCCCTTTATAAACTTATCTCAACCTGCATGGATTATAGACTAGCTATATAATATGCCTAAAAAAGTTCTTTTTAACCTTTCTTATAAAAAAATATATTTTTATATTCATTGCCTTTTTAACATTTTCTCTTATTCACAAGTTACCTTTTATTTTGTTTTTCTTTTATTTCTAAATCCATATTTTCATTTAGCCTTTAAATAACCTCTGACTTAGATAAAATTATATACATTTAATAAGAACACATTTTATGCTTCTTTTACAATTTTTTGTTATTAAAAACATCTTCTTCTTTGGTACACTTTATATATAGAATCACATGTATTGACTAGAATTTTTATTTTTAGTAACTTTAAATATTAGTGAAAGTTTGAAGAGCAGGAAGTTATGAATAGTTTTTCATAAGATATTTGTTGTCATGAAACAAGACTGTAGGTTATTGTAAAGTTATAGAGATTTACTTAGCCAAACTGATAATTTAAATATTTTTAGAATCAAAAATCCTATTCTTTGATACAAAGGAGACTTAGTTTCTCAAACAAGCTTAAGACTTAATAGACAAAAAAAAAAAAAAAATAGAGCTAATAGACACATGAGAGTACAAGGTAATGAGGAGGCTGAATCTCTCTCTTCTTCTCCTCCCCCCATTTTGAAGTTTATTTTAAAAGGTGAACAAAAAAGTTTTTTGTGATCATTAAAATCTTTTGTTATTCCTATTAAATCATATGAAAATCTAGATCAAAAGAGAAATTGAATTATTTATTGTATTAGTGTATTAATGATAAAGTTAATTTAAATAAAATATTATAGGCAAATCCATCTAATTTTAACCAATTTGTCCATAAGTTAAGATTTTTATAAACCTTTAAATTTTATATTCATTTAATTTTAATTATTATTTACTTATTTAATTTAAAGCAGTTTCAAAACCAATAAATTAGATGAAATTATCTTTTTTAACAAAACTATTAATACTTATGTCTTATAACCTTTTTACTGAAAAAAATTTTCATCTAAAATTGTTTCCTTTTCATCTAGAAATTTCAATTACATATATTAATTATAATGTCAACTCTTAGAAAAACTTAGGAAGTTAAAGTAACTTTGAACTTTTATCAGTCACCAATTTTATTAGCATTCCTAAATATATTTAAAAATAAGATATCAAGGTATATAAACCCTAACTTAGGTTTGAAATGTATTTTAGTAATCACTTAGACATTTCATGATCGTCGTAACATAACATGACTTTAAGATTTTAAGTTATATGAAAATTTCATTTGTCTTTTCCCATTCATATTTATATAATGCATTTATTTATTTTAGTAGTTGACTTAGATTCCAGTTATTACTTTATTTTGTGTTAACTAATTTTGAATGCTATAAATAACATATAATACAGAACAGGGATCGATAATAGTTTTAATTGTTTTTGTAAACTCATAAATATTAACCAAAAAAACATGAGTATTTTTATAAGACTTGTTATTTGAAACAATGTAATACCATTTTTAAATTTTATAAACATAGTAGACATTTTAGAATATATTCTGTTTAAAAGATATTAATTAGATCCTTCCAAAATACCACATCCCAAAAGAAAATTTATTGATACCATAGGGATCAAAGTGTCCCTGGCCCCCAAAGTTTAGACAACCTGTAGGGAGCAAAGACCACTGTTCCCATAAAGATTTGCTGAAAATTTACTGACATTAAAATTAATAAGACAAAATAAAAACTTATACATGGATGCCTTCAGGATGAACACTCAAAGATGCAGGAGAAATTGTTCCTTTTTATGTTTAAAGTGTGGACAGCCATGTAGAAATATGATTGGACAGAAAGGGTGTGAGCTCATTCTAACAGGCTGAGTGGGGAACCCAGCAAGGCCTTTCTGTCTGGATTTTGTTCGGCCTCTTCTGACTGTGCCTTCCTTCCTTCTGGGTGTAGGGCAGGGCCCTTCCTGGAATGGGGGTTTTATAGTTAAACAAAGTAGGTCAGATAATTACTTTATGGCTAGTTTTTACATGAAATAATTTTAGGTATTATGGCTAGCTTTCAGAAAAAGGGGTCCTGGCCTGTATGACCTGCCTTGCAGAAGAGGGATTCTGATTTCTATGGCTAGCTTCAGGGAAGAACTGGAAGAAGAAGCAGACAGAGAAGGCAAGGTTAGAGAATTTTTTCTTCAGAAGCCTTCATTTTAGGATGGTTTTCTGAACCCCATCAACATGATATTACTTGACATAAGACTGAAAAAAACAAAATTCAGCACTAATCCTTAACACCTCAAATGTCACAGAAAGCTGTAACACCTTTTTTTTTTTTACGTGATGACCATGATTAACATGTTTTAAAAACAATCGAAATAGTCTCAAAACATTTTTTCTCAACTTGAGTGTAAACTTGAGTACTTGCACTATTTCTGAAGACTGTTTTGAGATCCTCTTTGGATTTTAAAAATCATTCACTTTTTACCTTAAAATAAATTACTATACAAAAATTAACAGTTTAGGAATTTTTTTCTAGGCAAAAACTTTGTTAAAGCCACATAATGTACACATAACCGGCTGGCCTGTAAAGAGTAAGACAAAAATGGACAAGATCAAGGGAAAACTAAAGCTTCCAATTTAAGCTCTTCTAACTAAAACTTCAAGGACAACTTTGAATCCCTAACAGTACTGTTAATACCAGATGATAGCGAGTTAGAAACACATTTTGTGTACCTTTCTACAGACATTGTATCAGTGGAAAGAAACTGTATCTGCAGTTGGGATTAAACAACCAAAACCAAAATACTTTCATACACCTTTGACCATAAATTTGTTTTTGTGCTCTGTCTACGTGGTGTTTTCTTTATTCTAATGTCCTTACACTTAGGCACGTTTACATTTTTCAAGTTAAACACATAGGTATCTTTTTGTTGGTAACTCAGATTTAGTGGTTATGATTAGACCAAATATTAAATTTACCTCACTTATAGAGAATCATACCAACACAGATCATTTTATCTTTGGCTGAGTTTATAAACTTTATGTCAAATGTTGACACCTCAAAAACATAAAAATTGTGCAGTAAAACCCAGGCAAAAACAAATGTATGCTGACCATTTGAAAACATTTTTACTTTTACTTTACTACTAGCTTTTTCTTTTTTAAAAATAATCCAAGGCCGGGCGCGGTGGCTCACGCCTGTAATCCTAGCACTCTGGGAGGCCGAGGTGGGCGGATCGTTTGAGCTCAGGAGTTCGAGACCAGCCTGAGCAAGAGCGAGACCCCATCTCTACTAAAAATACAAAGAAATTATATGGACAGCTAAAAATATATATAGAAAAAATTAGCCGGGCATGGTGGTGCATGCCTGTAGTCCCAGCTACTTGGGAGGCTGAGACAAGAGGATCGCTTGAGCTCAGGAGTTTGAGGTTGCTGTGAGCTAGGCTGATGCCACGGCACTCACTCTAGCCTGGGCAACAGAGTGAGACTCTGTCTCAAAAAAAAAAAAAAAAAAATCCAGCTTATTTACCAAGGATTACTAAATTCATGTCAACCATTTGGGTTTTTTTAATTACTTTATGACCACTCCCTTATTTTTAAACCAGTCTGGAAGGATGTAAGCATAAACATGTAATACATGGAGATACACACAACATACCGAAACATATACACTCACACACACACATGCACACACAGTTCTAATAGATTTTACCCTAGAACTCTAGCCCTGAGATGGTAACACAGCTCACCAGTCTGTAAAAGATAGCTGGATCCAAATTTCTTCTCATGAAACTGGAACTTGTTCACATGGCAAAGTTTAGTTGCTTTGATTAGTAATCTAATTAGGCCTGTGGATCAAAGTTTTGGGAAAAGTAGTTTCCAATGCAGTTTAGTTTTTAAAAAATCTCTTTTACCCTTTTTTTTTTCTTCATTTCAAAATGAGTTTTCAAGGCCCGGCGCGGTGACTAACGCCTATAATCCTAGCACTCTGGGAGGCTGAGGTGGAAGGATGGCTCAAGGTCAGGAGTTTGAGACCAACCTGAGCAAGAATGAGACCCCATCTCTACTAAAAAAATAGACAGAAATTAGCTGGACAACTAAAAATATATATAGAAAAAATTAGTGCCTATAGTCCCAGCTACTTGGGAGGCTGAGGCAGAAGGATCGCTTGAGCCCAGGAGTTTGAGGTTGCTGTGAGTTAGGCTGACGCCACGGCACTCTAGCCGGGGCAACAGAGTGAGACTCTGTCTTGAAAAAAAAATGAGTTTTCAATCTTTGTATTTTAGCTATAACAGACAGCAGGATCTCCAGGTAGACTTCTACTTGTAAATACCATAAACAATGAGTTATCTTAACATGAATAGAAAAAGTTAGCAGGTTTTAGAGTAGCCAGAAAAGAAAAGAGAAATAGCATGAGAGACATTTTGATTTTATACTGGGAGCTCGAGCATTAGAGCTCTGAATTTTCCTTGATGTAATTTGCCCTTCTGTAAACACTTGTGCACAAGAATTGCCTATAATGAGTGGAGCCCTAGAAAACCTGGCATGCCTTTGAACCTTGTCATTTACAAAAATACTTGCAGGTAGGGGCACCACAAACCAACTGGGGTACCTGAAGGGGGGTCATTCTGCATGTCTTTCCTCATTTTTAAAGGATTTATTTCCATTTTTCTTTAAAAGAAGCAACCAAACTATAGTCCAGGGTTATATGTTATGGATCAGAGTGTGCTGATTGTGGGTGGGGCTAATCAATGTGTCACCGCTGGGTTGGTCCCACTCTCTTACGTGTCTCAGTTTCTCTCTTAGGGAGTCTAATACCTAAGAGAGGGCTCAAAATGCAGAGTGATTAGCTCTTATATGTGTTTCCTGAATGAGCCTTCTTTTAATTAATTGATTTGGGGTTCCTTATATGGCCTCTCACTCCTCGGAGAATCACCCCAGGCAACTCCCACTCAGGACCCTGATCGCTCAGGGCTGTCTTTTGGCTGGGAGGAGTAAAATGCCCCTTGTCTTTGGAGGTGTGAAATTCAGCCTCTAATTTATCTACAAACAAGACAGTTCACTTTCCTCTTTCATGAATGCACAGAAAAGCCAATTGCGATTAATTTTAGGATGAAAAGACAATGGAGAAGAGCCTTTAGAATGCACCTCCAAATCTTCAACTGGGATCCCAAACAACAATTCCTAGAAAAAGACCTGCTCAGATTAAACCAAGACCATCAACCAAAATGGGAGGTCTGGAGCTCAGGAGGACTTGCCAGTTCCATGAAAGAAGAAGCTTGGAGCTGCAGGTCCCAAGATGGCCATGCCAGTACCTGGCGCTGAGTTTGGGCTACTCCTCCAGTGGTCCTGATTCTTCTCTGAGCCCCACATCTGGGCACCGACCTTGTCCAATGGAAAAGAAGCCAAACTGTAAAATAATTTTAAAGAGATTTATTCTGAGCTACATTTGAGGCCCATGACCTGGAGCCACGCCCAAGAAATCTTCAGCAAGTAGACTCCCTGTGCTTGGGTTACAGTTTGGTTTTATACACTTCAGGCAGACAGGGGTTATAGGTAAAGTCATAAATCAATACATGGAAGGCACACATTGGTTTGGCCCAAAAAGGTGGGCCATCTCGAAGCAGGGGCTTACAGGTTATAGGTGGGTTTAAAGATTCTTTAACTTGTAATTAGTTAATAACTAGCATGCAGCTTTGTCTAAAGGCTTGGAATGTTTTAAGATAAAGAAGTCTATTAACCAGAGACAAGACGCTGGACATATATTTGTTGTGTAAATTCAGGACCTACAGGTGTATCTTTGATAATCTTAGGCCTGTTAATGGGTTACAAAGGCTGTCTCCAAGAAGGGAGGGGGGCATGATGAGGCATGTCTGACCTCTCTTCTCGTGACAGGCAATTTAGTTTTAGGAAACGCCCTTGGCCAACAGGGGGGGTTCCATTCACTCAGCCAGAGGAAGGGGGAGCCTAAAGATTTTATTTCAGTTCACAGCAGTTTTGAAGGGATCATTGAATTTTTGGCCTGAAAAGATAAAGGATCTGTGTATCTGTGGGACCAAGTGCACTATCGTGGATGCAATGTCAGGACATAGAGAGTGATTACTAAGGGAAGCAAAAGAAACTGCAAATTAAACCCTTGCTGCCTAACAAAGCCAATGTTAAAAGAAAACAGAAGCCACCTAGAAATGAGATTTGTCCAAAACAAAGCCATGGGGTGGGGGGAAGAAAACATTATAAAGTTGTCTCATACACATTTCATCTGAATTTTATCACCATTTGTAATCAATTTCCAAGGCTTCCTTGTACTCTTTAACTTCAGTTATTCTCACTGTTTCCATCTTTCAAGGAAGAGTGGAGACTCTTTCGATGTTGATAAGAGAAAGAAAAAGGAGTCACCTCAGGAGAGGAAAGTGTTCTTAGTAAACACTTGGAGCCTAATGGTAAGAAGTGGTGATACTTTGTCACTTGCCCTAACCCTTTCAAAGAGTCATCAAACCAGAACATAGAAATTCATGTAATTAATGAATACAACTTTTCTATTTTAAAAAACCAGGAATTTTTCTTTACAGAAAAAGAACAGAAATCAATGATATCTTACTACTCCCCCATTTGGGTCTCCCTCTTGGCCATTGTTCTCCAGTGGCTTCCAAGTTCTGCAACATGAAAAAGGAAGTCATTATAGTTTCCTACCTGACATTATTTGTAAATAATGCACTACAGGACACGTTCCAAGTAACAACATTCTAGTTTTCAGATGAGGTATCTAAATTATTTTAACAACCTCTTTCTCCTCTAAGGCTCATCTCCTTTTGCATTTTTGAGTAGATTCTTCTTCCCTAGTTTTTTTTCACTGCATGATGTAAAGAGCTGTGTATGCAACCCCTTGCCTTAAAAAACTCCCCCAGAGAAATCTGATCTGAAATGCATGAAAATGCTTTTTAAAAAGCTATTTTGCTTTTACTTCTGTCCATATTTTAAAAACTGTTACCACATTCCATAATTACTTAAATTAGTATTTTAGGAAATTAATGTTTTCAAATGATGAATGTTTTCTTTACATTTCACACACAAGGTATAAAAATTAATATTATTATAATGCTTTTGACTCACAAAGCACTTGTAACCTATATTGGCAGCCAAAAGCAAGTCTAAATGTAAAAAGGAATACATAAGCATTTTATTAATAATTCAAAATAAAAAATATTTGCACACTTTTACTTGGTCAATTTCCTATTTCTTGCCCAAAACACCCACCTGTCAATCAGTTGACCTAAAGCAATGGGGAAAAAAAGGTGGCAAAAATTGTCAGTGCTCCTTCAAGAGGTGGAAAGTATGAGGGTATAAAAATATTATATTTAACTGAAAATATACATTATTAACTATAATTCCACACTCAACACAGACCTGACATGAAAGTATACCTAATTATCTTGAGAATTTATTTCATTGCTTTACTTTACAGATTTTTCTGGTACCACAGTTGTTTTTCCATTTTGAATCAAAGTTTATCTATCAAGTATTATAATTAGCTTTCCCATTTTGTCACCCCTACTCCAATCCCTCAACACAACAAAAACACATGAACACCTCCCCCCCATATATACCTTCTAGGAGAACATGTGTTAATACTTTTCAGGATAAAGAAAACTTAGTCCACATTGTTCTGTTATGAGAATCTTCCCAAGGCTACAGCAACACAAAGTAACCTGAGCCAGCATAACTTGCTTTGCCTTTTACTTTTGTTATCTGGGTTAGCAGCCAGTGGGTACTTGGTACGGGGACACTAAAATGACATGTTTTAAGTGTCTACATGCCAAATAAAACTTTTCTCTTTCTCTCTGCCATCTGCTTAGCAAAAAATAGATGGATATAAATGATAGTTGATAGACAGGTAGATAATAGATACAATAAACCACATGATTTCTCACCAATGACATCTTCCTAATCTGGCATTACTACGTAACAGATCCCATGAATTAACCCGAAGTCTGTAAAGTTGTAATGTTAGCTCACATTTTTTGAGCATTAAAAAGAGCCCAGGCACTGGGCTAAGTCAATCATGTGATACTTTAGTCCTCATGGCAGTCTTATAAAGTGCGTATAGCTATTTCTCTTATTTTGCAGGTGAACAATTAAGTTTTACATAGGTTACATATATAACTCACTCAAGTCACACACCAGAATGAAGACCACAATGCCTATGTCAAAGGATTAAAGGAGCTAATATGTATATGTAAATTGGCTGACAAAAGTAATGTCATTTAGTAGGTAGTCCAATGTAATTTCTTTTCTCTCCCCTTATTTTAAAATCCTACCCAGGCTGGGCATGGTGGCTCATGCCTGTAATCCTAGCACTCTGGGAGGCTGACGCAGGTGGATCGCTTGAGGTCAGGAGTTCAAGACCAGCCTGAGCAAGAGTGAGACCCCCGTCTCTACTAAAAAAACAAAAAGAAATTATCTGGCCAACTAAAAATATATAGAAAAAATTAGCCGGGCATGGTGGCACATGCCTGTAGTCCCAGCTACTCAGGAGGCTGAGGCAGTAGGATTGCTTGAGCCCAGGAGTTTGAGGTTGCTTGCTGTGAGCTTGATACCACGGCACTCTAGCCTGGGCAACAGAGTGAGACTCTGTCTGAAAACAAAAGAAAAAATAAAATAAAATAATAAATAAAATTCCACCCTGAAAAAGAATACGTACTGCTTCTGTAAGTTTCCTCAGTCATTTTCCAAGCATTGTCTTACTGAGGTAGGGCAGCTATTACTTCCCCTGTTTCACAAACGGGACATGACGCAACCTGCTCACGTTCATAGGTAGCAAAACTGAGACCCAATCTTATTCCAAGGCAGTAAAGGGTCTGTTCTTCAGGGAGCTATTCCCATACAGAATACAATTGCCATGGGAAAATTGAAAATACAAAAGATAACCTCCTAGGGTGAAAATCAAGTTACTTAGAAGTAAAATATTGCAAATTTTCTTATAAACAAATGGATAAGAGCAGAGGTTGGGAACCAGGAGAATATTTCAATTCTAACTTCAGAGAAAAATTTAGATGGTTACTAATTTTTTGCTACTATAACTGTTTTCAGTATATTGGATATGCACTGTGATGAATGATAGATACAGCCAGAACTCTCCTACTCCAAATCTATCATGCATCTGTAGAAAAAGTGAGCTAGAAAAATATTTGGATGTCATGGTTCCTGTTTTGTTTTCATGTATTTTCATGTTTTTAAAGACTTAGACCTGTTGAACCTAAGAATCTATACAGCCCAATATCCAAAGTCTAGAAAGCCACATTTTATTGGTTTCAGTTGCTCTTTTAAAAAAATATAAACAGCACAAATCACTGTGCACTGGCATCAAAATCTGCAGGCCTAATCAATCAGACTAAGCCTTGAGCAAATTGTCATTTTGCCTTTTTGATAATCCCATTCTGTAGGTTTCCTGAATTTAAGTACAAAAACAACACATATTTGTTTTGACAAATGTTACAATTTGGTATCACAGTAAATTTTCAACAGAAAACATAAGTAAATCCCATCATCTATTGTAGTTCTTTCTTATTTTACTCATGAAAACCCTTATTGTCAACTTCTGTGTCATTATTTTGCACACGCTTATCTTCACATATACAAACACTAAATTAAAACCAAAGGCAAAACAACAGAAAAAGTTATCATTTTCAAAATTTATGATTCTCCTTCTCCACATCTTCCCTTTGCCTATTTTGTAATCAGAAAAATCGATAGCAATGATACAAGGTTTCACAGGGATTCCCTTCTGAACACACTTGTTATTACCCTCAACAAAAGAGAATGCTCACATACTTCTCACTAAATCAAATAGAATACTCCATTCACAATTGTTTAGTTTATTAAACAATATAAAATAAAGCAATAGACTAAAATACAGTCAGCTCTCCACTCACCTTTTTCTCTTGGTTGGCACAAGGATTCATAACTAGAAACTTCAGAATCTAGGACAGTGCAATTCAGTTTCTGCCTTGTATCTGCTCTGCAAACTGCAGAAAGTCAACTAACAAGACAAGGCAGGTTTGAATGTTCCTTCGACATCCATCTATTCTCAAGAAAGAACTGAAAGGCAGTAGAGTAACAATCTGAAATGTTCTGTCTCCTTAACAAGATGATCTATTGAGACCTTGAAGTAAAAATGAGGCAGGAACACAGGTCAGCCAACCTAACGAGGAGCTTTCAAGTCCAGAAGAGCTCAGAAGGATGAAAGCTTCCAGAGAATTGGAACTATGGTCCCTAGAAATTAAGTTACCTCACAAAATAATTTAATTGTCTTTGAATCTCCCATATTTGGATTGTAATGTGTGATGACATTAAAAAAAAAAAAAAAAAAAAAAGGCATTGCTGAAGGGGGTTAGAGCCAGGGACGGATTTTAGGGACAGCAGCACTGGGTGACCGCTCACTGGGCTGTTAAGCATATACAAAATCCACACTGAGGAAGAAAGGGGACGTGGTGTGGACGGAGGGCCCCTCTTGTCTCCAGGGCTCCAGGCCGTGCTGCAGCTCACTCTACTGTGGCTCGGATGCCTCTGAAGGCCACAGGCTGCTTCTTGCCGGCTCCCACCTGGACCTGTGAGTCCTCGCCTGGCCGACCTCCCTCTCTGTGTTGTCAGGATCCAGGGATCTCAGGGTCTTCTTGCTCTCCACTCTAAAGGGAAGGAGACATTTGACGGGGACTCTCAGGTATTTTGAAATGTGCAGGACATTCCCATTGACGCTTGTGACCCTGCTATGCAGCAGCTGTCAGGACTTCTTCCTCCTGTCTGTCTGAAACTCTGTGCCCTGTGACCAACTGCCCATGCCCTCCCTCTGCCATCCCCCAGCCTCTCACCATCTAGCTACTGTACTTCTATGAGGTCAGCTTTGCAGATTCAACATGTAAGTGACATCATGCTGCATTTGCCTTTCTGAGGTGATGGATATGTTAATTAGCTTTATGTCACCATTCCACATAGTGCACATGTATATAAACTTCACATTGTCCCCGTACATGTATACAACTATGACTTGTCTATTAAAACTAGTATCAGTAGAACCATAACACATACAATATATGCAGGAAGGGTGGCTGGACCTCCCCACATACTTGCTCTTGCTGCTTCAGCTGTCCACATTCCCCGGCACCACCTTGTTTACCTGTCTGTGGCAGATCTTTTGGGTTGGCAGATACAGCACATTCTTAACATAAACTTGGAAAATTTCCTAGCGAGCGCCTTTTGGCCCTGTCCCTCTTCAGAGGGAGAGGTCAAGGTCTTCCCATCTGGCTGCCCAGCCTGAAGACAGGTGGCTTCCCCGGATGTTTCCTGGGGAGAGGTGTCTCCTCCTTGCTCTTCCCCATGGCTGCTGGTGCTGTGGGTGGAGGGGAGGCCCTGGGGCCATGCTGGGGGGCTGGCCTTGGATCGGAACTTGTCTGCAGGCTGGGTAGAGGACTGGCAGTCACTGTGGCTTTCCTGGTCTCCTCTAGCATCTCCTGCGCATTGATCCAAATGCCCCTCATAATTTGAGGGAAGGTGGACTCTCTCTGGGGTCGAGGCTTAGAAACTGGTTCAAAAATGCTTTCAGTTCCTCCTAGAAGGAAACAGGTGTCTCCACCTTGCATCTGTTATGTTGCTTAGGGTCCCCCCAGTTCTCTGCATGCAAAGGAAGAGTCTTGGCTGTCATGGTGTAGAGGACAACACCCAAGCTACACACGACCACCTCTGGTCCCATATAGTCCTCATTCAGGAACTTCTGGGGCACAACAACAGGCAGTTCCACAAAAGCTTTCCAGCTTGATCCCTTCCCTAAATGTCATGGCAAAGCCAAAATGAGCTAGCTTGATGCTGTCATTGTCTTCGAGGAGGATGTGGGGCTTCAGGTCCCTGTGGATAATCTGGTTGTCATGGCACTACTGCATGGCAGCCAGGATCTGTCGGAATTTGGCCCAAGCTTCCTGCTCCTCCTGGTGGCTGTGTCTCAGTATGCGCTGCAAAGGTCTGAACTACTGGCACAATCTTCTATTAAACAGAGCGTGTCTTCAGTCTCAATAATATCCACCAGCTTAAGGATATTCTGATGATTCAGGTTTCTCTTGACTTAGAGCTCCATGTTGACACTTTCTAGGCCATGGAACCTCTGAGTGGACACGATTTTGATGGCTACCTGGGTCCCAGTAGGCAGGTGTGGGGCCAGCATCACCTTGGTGAAGCTGCACCAGCCAATTTTCTTCAGGAGCATGTAATTATTAAGCACCTCAGTGGACAAATTGGGGGCCTCGCCCTGCTGCTTGGTCACCTCTAACTACGCTAACTCTGCACTAGTTATGCAAAGTAACCAATGAACAAAACCAAATACACTACCGAGGCTAGGGATACTAACA
Organism: Eulemur rufifrons; assembly: GCF_041146395.1. NCBI lineage: Eukaryota > Metazoa > Chordata > Mammalia > Primates > Lemuridae > Eulemur > Eulemur rufifrons. Next base: position 152,642,647 of record NC_090989.1, read on the forward strand.
ATACTAGCTATATGAAACAGGCTAACAATACCATTGATACTGAGTATGCTCACAATACTAAGTATATGGTGCTAACACTACTGACAGACAATGCTAATTGTACTAACTACACAAACAGTGCTAGGTATAAAGTCTTGCTATGGGCAAACTCTACAAGTCACTAGCAGCTTCATGGGTGATAAGGACCCAACCCCACCCAGCCTCACTCCCTCATCTCCCCCTGCTGAGCTGGAGAATAAGGACACACCTGGAAGTCCCAGGACCCCACCCACCACCTGAGGCACTAGAGTGCCTCTCCAGAGGAATGAGAGCTAGTTATAGGACCCAGAAACATCGCACCTGGCTCCTCCTTAAAAGCACCACCCACTGACAGGGAGGTCGATTTGCATGCCCTTTTACTGCATTTACTGACTCACCACACAGTGTGTGGTTGAATATCACCCAGAAACAACAACTACTGGCTCAGAGACTAAAATGGGCATGTCATCTAAATGAAAATCCAAAGATAAGAAGCAACAACTGCTCCAGATGTGAAGGAATCAGCAAAAGAACTCTGGAAGTGTGAAGAATCAAACTGAAAGGACACCCCAAAAGGGGAACACCAGCTCTCTAGCAATGGATATCAACCAAATTCCGAACACTAAAATGACAGAAGAAGAATTACAAACATGGATTATAAGAAAACTCAATGCTATGCAAGAGAAAATGGATACTCAACACAAAGAAACCACACACACACACACACACACACACACACACACAAATTCCAGGTCTTGTAAGAAAAATTCACTAAAGACATTGAAATATTAAAGAAAAATCAAACAGAACTTCTGGAAATTAAATATTTATTCAAGGATTTACACAACACAGTGGGAAGCCAGAAGAATAGGGTAGATCAAACAGAACAAAGATTCTTAGTGTTTGAAGATAACACCTTTCAATTAAACAAGTCAGTTGCAGAGATAGAGCAGGGGAATAACAGAAAAGAGGAAAGCTTATGAGAAATGTGGGATTATGTCAAGTGGCCTAACATGAAAATTATAGGCATCACTGAGGGTGAAGAAGAAAATGTGCAAGGGTTGGATAAACTATTTGAGGATATAATGGAGGAAATTTCCCTTTCCTTGATAGAAATTCAGATATCCAGGTACAAGAAGCTCAAACGACTCCAAGGGGATTCACTGCAAACAGGAGGACACCATGACACAAAGTCTTCATAGACTGGCCAAAATAACCATGAAAGAGGCCCTCTCACGAGCCGTAAGGCAAAAACAGCAGGTTAGCTACAAAGGAAAACCCAAGACTAACTGCAGACTTCTCAACTGAGACCTTACAAGCCAGAAGAGACTGGGGCTCCATTCTCACTCTTCTCAAACAAAATACTGTCCAGCCTAGAATCTTGTCTCTTGCAAAACAAAGTTTCTTATATGAGAAGAAATAAAGACCTTCTCAGACAAAGTCTGAGGGAATTCATCAAGACAAGACCTGCCCTCCAGGAAGTACTCAGAACAGTGTTACATACAGATCAGCACAATCAAGACCAGTGTAAAATCATCCAAAAGCTAAAGGTCAAAGGCCAGATACCACAATGGCTCAAGAGACAAAAGAAAGCAACAAAGTTCAATTCAATAGGATGAACAAAAATCTGCCACTTATCAATTCTTTCAATTAATATGAAAGGCTTGAAGTGCCCACTAAAGAGACATGAGCTGGCCGAACAGGTAAATATACACAAGCCAAGTATATGCTGTCTTCAGGAAACATGTCTATCCAAAAGGATACATTCGGACTCAAGGAACAGAGATGGAAAACAATATTTTATGCAAATGGAAGCCAAAAGAAAGCTGGCATAGCAGTTTTCAGACCAGATAACTTAGTCTTCAAATCAACAAAAGTAATGAAACACATAGATGGTCACTACATAATGGTGACGGGTACAATTCAACAAGGAGACATAACAATTCTAAAGACTGATGCACCTAACTCAGGTGCACCCCGATTCATATATCCTACTTCATCTAAACAAAATGATAAACAGCAGCAGCGTAACAGTCGGGGACTTCAACACCTCTCTGACAGAACAGGACAGATCCTCCAAACAGAAAATAAACAAAAAAATAATGGACTTAAACATAACTCTGAACAAATGGGCCTTACTGACATTTACAGAATATTCTACCCAAAAACCACTGACCATATGTTTTTCTCATCAGCTCATGGGACATTCTCTAATTTTGACCATATATCCTAGGCCACAAAGCATACCTCAACAAATTTAAAAACACAGAAATTATACCATGCATCTTCTCAGACCACACTGGAATAAAATTAGAAATCAACTCCAATAGAAACTCTAATCTTTATACAAAGTCCTGGAAACTAAAAAACCTTCTGCTGAATGATTATTGAGTTAAGGAGGAAATTAAGATGGAAAGCAAAAGAGTCTTTGAACTAAATGACAAAGGGGACACAAGTTATCAAAAATCTGTGGGACACAGCTAAAGCAGTCCTGAGAGGAAAATTTATATCCACAAGTGTCTACATGGAAAAGACAGAAAGATCAGAAATCGGAATGAATTTTCTCGAAGAAATGGAAAAGGATGAGCAAACCAAGCCCAAACCCAGCATAAGAAATGAAATAACAAAGGTCAGAGCAGAACTAAATGAAATCAATAATAAAAAAAAAACTATACGGAAGATTAATGAAACAAAAAGGTTGTTCATTGAAAAAAATAAACAAAATTGACACTCCTCTTGCTAGATTAATGAGAAGCAGAAAAGAATGGACTCTATTAAGCTCAATCAGGAATGTAGAAGGAAAAATTATAAATGATACCACGGATACAAAATATCATGTATGAATGCTATAAAAACCTCTATGCACATAAATGTGAAAATGTGGAGGAGATGGACAAACTGTTAGAAACACACAGCCTCCCTAGGCTCAATCAGGAAGAAATAAAATTCTTAAACCGACCAATGTCAAGCACTGAAATTGAAGCAGCAATAAAAAAGCTTCCCAAAAAGAAAATCCTGGACCTGATGGTTTCACATCCAAATTTTGACACCAGGTATGGTGGCTCATGGTTGTAATCCTAGCACTCTGGGAGGCCAAGGTGGGAGGATCTCTTGAGGTGAGAAGTTTGAGACCATCTTGAGCAAGAACAAGATCCCATCTCTACTAAAAATAGAAAAAAAATTATCCAGGCAATTAAAAATAAAAAGAAACAAACAAAAATTAGCTGGGCATGCTGGCAAGTGCCTATAGTCCCAGCTACTTGAGAGGCTGAGGCAGGAGGAGCTCTTGAGCCCAGGAGTTTGATGTTTCTGTGAGCTAGGTTGATGCCAGGGCTCTCCTCTAGCCCAGGCAAAAGAATGTGACTCTGTCTCAAAAAAAAAAAAAAAAAAAAAAACCAAAAAAAAAAACCCCACAAAAATAGGTGTTTGTAAAGATGTGGAGAAATTGGAACTCTTGTGCACTGGTGGAGAGAATGTACAATGGTGTCACTGCTGTTCAAAACAGTATGGTGGTTCCTCAGAAAAGTAAACAGAATTACTATGTGATCCAGAAATCCCACCTCTGGGTATATACCTGAAGGTATTGAAAGCACAATCTGAAAGAGGTATTTGTCCACTTCACGGTCATAGCAGTGTTATTCACAAGAGCCAAAAGGTGGAAGTAACCCAAGTGTTCACCAGTGAGCAATGGATACACCAAATGTGGTCTATCCATACAGTTGACTGTTCTTCAGCTTAAAAAATGAAGGAGATTCTGTTGCATGCTACCACATGGAAGAACTTGGAGAACATTGTGCTGAGTGACTAAGCCAGTCACAAAAGGTAAATACTATCAAATTCGACTTCCATGAGGTACCCAGAGTAGTCAAATTCATGGAGACATGAAGTAGTTGGGGTGGTTGCTGGGGCAGGGTGGGGGCATGGGAATTAGGGACTTAATGCTTATTGGATACAGAGTTTCAGTTTATGGGATGAGCTGTGTAGATAAATGGTGGTGATGCTTGCACAACAGTGTGAGTGTACTTCACGCCACTGAACTCTGCGTGTAAAAGTGCAAGACTGGGAGATTTTTTGTTGTGTGTATTTTATCCTAATCTAAATAAATAAGGTTTTAAAAATTTAATGAAAACATTGATGGAAAATAAAGGCAGGGATGAAGGGCAACTGTTAGTAGCAGTTTCAATTGATGGAACAACTTTTTTTTTTTTTTTGAGACAGAGTCTCACTCTGTCACCCCGGCTAGAGTGCCATGGCATCAGCTCAGCTCAGAGCAACCTCAAACTCCTGGGCTAAAGCAATCCTCCTGCCTCAGCCTCCCAAGTAGCTGGGACTACAGGCATGTGCCACCGTGCCTGGCTAATTTTTCTATATATATTTTTAGCTGTCCATATAATTTCTTTCTATTTTTAGTAGAGACAAGGTCTCGCTCTTGCTCAGGCTGGTCTCGAACTCCTGAGCTGAAACAATTCACCCGCCTCGGCCTCCCAGAGTGCTGGGATTACAGGCGTGAGCCACCGTGCCTGGCCTGATGGAACAACTTTGAGAAAGATATTTGGCAGTAACGATACACACCCCATGGCCTAGGAATCTCACCTTTAGGGACACACCCAAGAGATGTGCCTAAGTGTGTCCCCAAAAAGCAAGGTACACAGATGTTCTTAGCAGCCCTGTGGATCAGAGCCCCAAACTGCAAGGAACAGAAGTGTGTACAATAGCGTGGGTAAATCTATTGCTCTGTATCCATACAACGGTATAATGTATAGAAAAGTGGATAAAGGATGTATAATGTGCAACAAATGAGGAATCTCATGAACAATATTGAGCTGAGGAAGCCAATACAGCAGAGTTTATGCTCAGCAATTTCCTTTATACAAACTACATCAACAAGCAAAACTGAGCTGTGCTGGGAGAAGTCAGGGTAGTGGTTTCCTTGGGGCAGGGGCTAGACATCAGATGGTTCTCCAGGAGATTTCGTGGTGCCAATGATCTGTTTCTTTTTTTTTTTTTTTTATTTCAGCTTATTATGGGGAAGACAAAAGTTCAGGTTACATACGTTGCCCATGTACCGCCTGTCCCCCCAAGTCAAAGCTCCAGGCGTGTCCGTTCCCCAGACAGTGTGCATTGCACTCATCATGTAGGTATATACCCATCCCCTCCTCGCATCCCCCCCCTCCTCGAGTCAGCACCTTCAAGCGTGACCATTCCCCAGACGGTGCGCAACGCACTCATCATGTAGGCATACACCCATCCCCTCCCCCGCCCCCCACCTCAGTCTGATATCCGATTGGTATCATTCCCAGATGTGAATTTAGGTGATGATCAGGGAAACCAATTTTCTGGTGAGTACATGTGATGCTTGTTTTTCCATTCTTGGGATACTTCACTTAATATAATGGGTTCCAACTCTCTCCAGGAGAACCATAGAGATGTCGTATCTCCGTTATTTCTTATAGCTGAGTAATACTCCATGGTATACATATACCACAGTTTACTAATCCATTCATAAATTGATGGGCATTTGGGTTGTTTCCACATCTTTGCAATTGTGAATTGTGCTGCTATAAATATTCGGGTACATGTGTCTTTGTTATAGAATGACCTTTGTTCCTTTGAGTATATACCAATAATGGGATTGCTGGATCAAATGGTAGGTCTACTTGAATCTGTTTAAGATATCTCCATAATGTTTTCCACAGGGGTTGCACTAGTTTGCAGTCCCACCAGCAGTGTATGAGTGTTCCTGTCTCTCCACATCCAAGCCAACATGTGTTGTTTTGGGTTTTTTTGATAAAGGCCATTTTCACTGGAGTTAAGTGATATCTCACGGTGGCTCACGCCTGTAATCCCAGCACTCTGGGAGGCCGAGGTGGGTGAATTGTTTGAGCTCAGGAGTTCGAGACCAGCCTGAGCAAGAGCGAGACCCTGTCTCTACTAAAAATAGAAAGAAATTATATGAACAGCTAAAAATATATATAGAAAAATTAGCCAGGCACGGTGGCACATGCCTGTAGTCCCAGCTACTTGGGAGGCTGAGGCAGGAGGATTGCTTTAGGATTGCATTTCTCTGATGATTAGGGATGTTGAGCATTTTTTCATATGTTTGTTAGCCATTCTTATATCTTCTTTTGAGAAATTTCTATTCATGTCATTTGCCCACTTTTTGATAGGGTTGTTTGATTTTTTCTTGCTGATTTTCCTGAGTTCTAAATAGATTCTTGTTATCAGTCCTTTATCTGATGTGTAGTATGTGAAAATTTTTTCGCATTCTGTAGGTGGTCTGTTTATTCTCGTGACTGTTTCTTTGGCTCTGCAGAAGCTTTTTAATTTAATCAGGTCCCATTCATTTATTTTTGTTGTTGCTGTGGTTGCCTTAGGGGTCTTCTTCATAAATTCTTTGCCTAGGCCAGTGTCTGTAAGAGTCTTTCCTACATTTTCTTCTAGAATTCTAATCGTTTCACCCCTAAGGTTTAAGTCTGTTATCCACCGTGATTTGATTTTTGTGAGAGGTGAAAGCTGTGGGTCCTGTTTCAGTCTTCTACATGTGGCTATCCAATTTTCCCAGCACCGTTTATTGAATAGGGATTCTTGTCCCCAGAGTATGTTTTTGCCTGCTTTGTCAAAGATTAGGTGTCTATATAAGGATGGTTTTATATTTGGATTTTCTGTTCTGTTCCACTGGTCTGTGTCCCTGCACTTGTGTCAATACCAGACAGTTTTAAGAACCACAGCCCTGGCCGGGCGCGGTGGCTCACGCCTGTAATCCTAGCACTCTGGGAGGCCGAGGCGGGTGGATCGCTCAAGGTCAGGAGTTCGAGACCAGCCTGAGCGAGACCCCGTCTCTACTAAAAATAGAAAGACATTATATGGACAGCTAAAAATCTATATAGAAAAAATTAGCCGGGCATGGTGGCGCATGCCTGTAGTCCCAGCTACTCGGGAGGCTGAGGCAGTAGGATCGCTTAAGCCGAGGAGTCTGAGGTTGCTGTGAGCTAAGCTGACGCCACGGCACTCACTCTAGCCTGGGCAACAAAGTGAGACTCTGTCTCAACAAAAAAAAAAAAAAAAAAAAAAAAAAAAAAAAGAACCACAGCCCTGTAGTATAGTTTGAAGTCTGGCAAATTTATACCTCCCATTTTGTTTTTATTGCTTAAAATTGCTTTTGCTATATGGGGTCTTCTCTGATTCCATACAAAGTGTATAATTATTTTCTCTACATCTGTGAAAAATGATGTTGGTAATTTAATAGGGATTGCATTGAATCTGTAGATCACTTTGGGTAGTACAGACATTTTAACAATGTTGATTCTTCCGATCCATGAGCATGGTATGGTTTTCCACCTATTTACAAGTTCTGCTATTTCCTTCCTCAGTGTTTCATAGTTTTCCCTATAGAGGTCCTTTACCTCTTTAGTTAGATGTATTCCTAGATATTTTATTTTCTTTGTTGCTATTTTGAGGGGTATTGAGTCTTTAATTTGGTTCTCTGATTGACTGTTATTGGCATATATGAATGCCTCTGATTTGTGTATATTGATTTTGTAACCTGAGACTTTGCTGTATTCGTTAATCAATTCCAGGAGTGTCTTGGTTGAATCCTTGGGGTTTTCCAGATATAACATCATATCATCAGCAAAGAGTGAGAGTTTGATCTCTTCTTTCCCTATTTGGACTCCCTTGATTCTGCTCTCTTGCCTGATAGCTCTCGCAAGGACTTCCAATACTATGTTGAAAAGTAATGGGAACAGTGGGCAGCCCTGTCTGGTTCCAGTTCTAAGTGGGAATGCTTTCAATTTTTCCCCATTCAGTATGATGTTGGCTGTGGGTTTGTCATATATGGCTTGTATCATTTTTAGGTAGGTTCCATCTATGCCTATTTTGTTAAGCGTTCTTATCATAAAAGGGTGTTGAATTTTGTCAAATGCTTTTTCTGCATCTATTGAGAGGATCATATGGTTTTTATTTTTGCTTCTATTTATGTGGTGAATTACATTTATAGATTTACATATGTTGAACCACCCCTGCATCTCTGGGATGAAGCCCACTTGGTCATGATGGATTATTTTTTTGATAAGCACTTGCATTCAATTTGCTAGGATTTTATTGAGAATTTTTGCATCTATATTCATAAGAGAAATTGGTCTGTAGTTCTCTATTTTTGTTGCATCCTTTCCTGGTTTTGGTATCAATGTTATGTTGGCTTGGTAAAACGTTTTGGGGAGAATTGCATCCTTCTCGATATTGGAGAATAGTTTATGTAGGATGGGCACCAGTTCTTCTTTGTAAAATTCGGGTGTAAACCCATCTGGTCCAGGGCTTTTCTTTTTGGGAAGGTTTTTTATTGCTGTTTTGATTTCAGTTCTTGATATTGGTCTATTCAGGAACTCTATTTCTTCCTGGTTGAGCCTGGGAAGGCTATGTGTTTCTAAAAATTTGTCCATTTCCTCCACATTCTCCAGTTTGTGTGCATAAAGATTCTTGTAGAATTCATAGATGATATCGTGTATCTCTGTGGCATCGGTTGTGATTTCTCCTTTCATTTCCTAATGGAGGTTATTAGAGATTTTTCTTTTCTGCTCTTAGTTAGTCTAGCCAGAGGTGTGTCTATTTTGTTTATCTTTTCAAAGAACCAACATTTTTTTTTATTAATTTCCCTTATGGTTTCTTTGTTGTCCTTTTCATTTAATTCTGATTTGATCTTAGTAATTTCTCACCTTCTGCTGGGTTTGGGGTCAGTCTGTTCTTCTTTCTCCAGCTCTTTGAGTCTATTCATTAGGTTGTCTATTTGCAAGTTTTCTGTCTTTTTGATATAGGCATTTATGGATATGAATTTTCCTCTCAGGACTGCTTTAGCTGTGTCCCATAGATTTTGATAAGTTGTGTCTCCATTGTTGTTTGATTCAAAGAAACTTTTTTTTTTTTAAAGCTAGTCAAATTTAGCAGTGGGGGGTTGAATACCAACTTTAGTGACACTAATGTTAATAAGTTCTGATAACCCACTACCATCGGACCAGCCCAAAGAAACTTTTGATTTCCGTCTTGATTTCTTCCTTTATAGAATAATTGTTCAGGAGAAAGTTGTTTAGCTTCCATGTCTTTGAGTAGGAATGAGAGTTTCTGTTTGGGTTCATTATTACTTTTATTCCACTGTGATCTGAGAAGATGCATGGTATAATTTCTATTTTTTTTAATTTTTTAAGACATGCTTTATGGCCTAGGATATGGTCAATCTTAGAGAATGTCCCGTGAGCTGATGAGAAGAATGTATATTCTGTGGACTTTGGGTAGAATGTCCTGTAGATGTCAGTCAGGCCCATTTGTTCTAGCATTCTATTTAAGTCCATTATTTCTTTGTTTATTTTCTGTTTTGAGGATCTATCCTGTACTGTCAGTGAGGTGTTAAAGTCTCCAGCTATTACATTATTGTTATCTATCATTTGGTTCAGATCAAGTAGGGTTTGCTTTATGAATCTGGGTGCACCTAAGTTGGGTGCATATATATTAAGTATAGTCATGTCTTCTTATTGAATTGTGCCTTTCCCTATTATATAGTAACCATCTTTGTCTTTTATTACTTTTGTTGGTTTAAAAACTAAGTTATTGGAAATTAAGACTGCCACACCAGCTTTCTTTTGGCTACTGTTTGCTTGAAATATCTATTTCCATCCTTTTATTTTCAGTCTAAATGCATCTTTGCAGGTTAGGTGAGTTTCCTGAAGACAGCAGATGCTTGGTTTGTGTTTTTTTATCCATTGGGTCTGTCTATGTCTCTTGAGTGGGGAATTCAAACCATTCACATTTATTGAGAGAACTGATAAGTGGGACAGATTTCTGTTCAGCTTGTTGGGTAGAACTTCACTGCTATGTTTTCTCTCTTGAGCCATTGTGGTAGCTGGAATTTGATCTTTAGCTCTTGAGTAGTTTTACATTCATGGGTCTTTCTTGTGCTGGTCCGTGTGCAATTCTCTCTTTAGTACTTCTTGGAGGGCTGGTCTTGTCTTGGTGAATTCCCTCAGTCCTTATTTACCTGAGAATGTCTTAATTTCTCCTTCGTATAGAAAACTTAGCTTAGCTGGGTACAAGATTCTAGACTGGGCATTATTCTGTTTCAGAAGAGTGAGAATGGGGCCCCAACCTCTTGCTTGTAAGGTTTCAGTTGAGAAATCTGGCGTAATTCTAATGGGCTTTCCTTTGTATATTACTTGTTTCTTTCTCCTTACAGCTTGAAGAAGGGACTCTTTAGTGGATATTTTGGTCAGTCTGATGACTACGTGGTGTGGTGTTTCCTATTTGCTATGAATCTCCCAGGGGTCCTTTGAGCCTCTTGAACCTGTATATCTAGAGTTTTAGCAAGGTCTGGAAAATTTTCCTCAATTATGTCTTCAAATAGCTTATCCAACCCTTGCTTATTATCTTCTTCACCCTCAGGAATGCCAATAACTCTCATGTTAGGTTTCTTCACATAATCCCACATTTCTTGAAGACTCTGATCATTTCTCTTATTTCTTTGTTCTATCTCTGTGACTGACTTATTTAATTGGAAAGAGTTATCTTCAATCTCTGAGATTCTTTGCTCTGTTTGATCTACCCTGCTCTTGAGACTTTCCACAGTGTTTTGTAGCTCTCTGAATAAATTCTTCATTTCTAGGAGTTCAGTTTGGTTTTTCTTCAATATTTCAATTTCCTTAGTGAATTTTTCTTCCAAATCCTGTATTTTTTTTTTTTGTGGTTTCTTTGTGTTGGTTATCCATTATTTCTTGTATATTATTCAGCTTGTTTATAATCCATAATTGAAATTCTTCCTGTAACATGTTGGTATTTTGAGTCTGGTTTGTGTCAATTGATTGAGAGCTGGTATTTCTCTTTGGGGGTGAGATTTCCGTTTGATTCTTTGTGCTCTCCGTGTTTTTTCGCTGGGCCCTTCCCATCTAGATCTATCGTTAGATCTTTTCTTACAGTTTTAGTCTGGTTAACAGCACACTTTGTACTCTGTTCTTAGGCTGTGAAGCAATCTAGGTATGTTGTTTCCTTTGTCAAGAGGGGGAGACTGTTGTGTATTGTTTAGAGTTTTTTCTACCTCAGTTGGGGGGCTGCTTCTGGTGGGTCCAGCCCTAGAGGATTGGAGTGACCTAAGACCGCTTTGGCGAGTTAAGTCACTGTGTTGTGGTCTTTCAGTAAGCAGGCAGGATCCACACTAGTTGCAGGCAGAAATTCTCTCTGTTTTTGTTTTTGCTTTTCCTTTGGTTCTTCCTCTATAGGGGTGGTTTCTGTCTCTTTCTGCAGGAAAGACACTGGCTATGGGGAGTGGGCGGTGCCCTCACTTGCTCAGCGCCCCAGCTGCTGCAACTTCCATGGGCAAAAGTCTGCCCTGGCCCAATGTCCCCAGGGACCAGGCTCCACACTCTCGCATCTGGAGAAGTACTCAGTGTTTACACAAGGGCAGGGCCCCTATAGAGGGTCCATGGACCAGGGGAGGGAGCCGCCCAGGGAGCTGCTCCGCACCCTATGGCTCCGCAGCGGCTAGGCTGTGGGCCCCAAGATGGCGACCACACGCCCGCAGATCTCCGACGCTGGGGGTGACTGCTCAGGGTCTGGCAGGCACCAGAGCCGGGGGCCTGGCGAGCTCCGAAGCCCACCATGGCTCCCCAGCTAGAAGGCCACCAAAAAAAATAAATAAATAAAAAATAAAAATAAGAAAAGAAAAGGGAAAAAAATAAAAAATAAAAATAAAATCTGTGGTTCGGCGCTCCTATGCTGCTCTTTGCCTTAGCACAGCTCCATCCCTCCTCGCTAAGCACGGACTCAGCTGAGATCCCCCAGGATCCAAGCTGTCTCCTGATATTGTCTCCTGTCTACAGAGTTTATGCAAAGCCTGCGCTCTTGGCATGGGTTCACGGACTAGTGGAGCGAGCCGCACAGGGAGCCGCTGGGTGCCCTACGGCTCCGCAGCAGCTACACTGTGGACTTCAAGATGGCGATCATGTGCCCACAGAACGCCGGCAGTGGGGGGGTTAACGTTCCAGGTCCGGCAAGCACCAGAGCCAGGGGGCCTGGCGAGCATAGACGCCCACCGGGGCTCCCCGGCTAGGGAACCGCCGAAAAAAAGCAAAGAAATACAAAAAAATCTATGGTTCTGCGACTCTTTGCTGCTTTTCACCCTAGTGCAGCTCCGTCCCTCCTCGCCAAGCACGGTCTCGGCTGAGATCCCCCGGGGTCTAAGCTATTTTCCCGAAAATGCCTCCTGTCCGCAAAGCCCCACGTCTCCCTCGGTGATTCTGCACCGGCTTCAGGCAGGTCTCTAATTAAGTGGGTGTGGAGGTCAGTGGGGAGAACAAGCGGCTTTCCTAAGAGGCTGACGCGGCCCCACTCGGTAGTGAGGCAGATGCAGCCGTCCCGCACTCCGCTGTCTATTGTCCGTCCCGCACTCTCCAGAATTTCGCAATCCTATTTCTCGTTCACCTCAGACTTTTCTTGTTCTGTGTGTCCCACATTGATTCTCCATGGATTCACACCGCTGTTCTTGTGGGGGACCGGTCCTCTGGCGTTGTGGTAGGTCGAGATCCATGCCTTCCTCTCTGGGAGCATGAATCCAGGAGGTCACCACCACTCCGCCATCACAGCCCCCAATGATCTGTTTCTTGATCTGGGTACAGGATATAGTATGTGTTCAATATGTCAGGAAAAAATATTATAAATTATCTATCTGTGTGAATTATACTGAAATTTAATATTTTTAATTTAAAAACATTAGATTACCTATCTGGCCCAGGATGAAAGAGGGACCCTCACACTGTCGTGCCTTCCCCAGCAAAAGCAAGTTCATGGTGACCACGTGGTCCTCTTTGTGTGGAGAGGCTGCCACCGGTCTCTAAGCAGTACATCGGCATCAGGGTGAGAGCTGAGGCCCAGGGCTCTGCTGTGCTCCTGGTGAGCTACAAACACGGCCACAGCCACCTGCATGCCAGGATCACCATCGCTGCCTACCTGTCCCTCAAGGCCAGCCAGAGGCCCTGCCCTTCACCACCCACCCTGCCCCCTCCTTCCCTGATGGGAATTACTCACTTGCTCTGACAAATCTCTATGAAAACCCAATTGTTCAGAATAGCTTTTGGCATAACTCCGTCTCCTTATGATTTTTCTGGCTGAAAGCAGGAATTGATGTAGAAGGAGCAGAGCCTCCCCCACGGGGGACAGTGTTTGGTGACATCCATGTGATCACACAAGACAGTGCTTGGCAGGCTTGGCAGGGTGCTGACCTGCCAGGCTCTCCTTAGGAAGGCAGCAGTGTGGGCTCCAAAGGCTTCAAAATGTTTCCAACAGGGGTCAGAACACAGGGGCACTTCTGGTCCACTCCAGAGTTACCCTTTAGAGTCCCCACAGATCCCCAGAATTGGGACAGCGGCCTTTGGTGTGTTGGATTCTGGGGCCTCCCAAGACCTGGGTCTGGGGTGGATTCTGCCAGTGCCTGACATCTGTGAATCCCTCTTCCCACTGAGGAGGGAGGCGGTCGTGGCGTGTGCATGCAGAGCACACGGCCTCAGCCACCACCCCGGCCTCCCCAGGCTGAGTCCAGGTGTGACACGCAGCAGCTCTGTACTCTGCTCATGTAATTTCTCTGGCCTCACATTCCCTGCCTGTAACATGGGGTGGACAGCACCTACCCCATAGGGTTGTGCTGAAGATGAGCTGAGCTAATAAATGGAATGGGCTGGAAAGGAGCCTGGGGGGAGTGAGCGCTCAGCAAATGTTCGTTAGTATAATGTGAATAAAGAGAAGTGGGCCTTCCTCTGAGGGTGGCTGTGAAGGCTTCGCCCAAGGGCTGCCGCACAGTAGGCTGGTGACTGCACTGGTTACTTACTGTGTTTGAACCCTGCCTCGTCCACAAGAGGCCCAGAGAGGGTGAGCTGGTGGGGAGTTCCTGCTCCTGGAGGAGCCCCATCCTCCCAGCCTGGGCCAGGCGGCCCTTGCATTTCCCTGCCACCCAGAGCCAACCTCGCAGACAGTGCTGGTTGTAATGTTTTTTCTCCCTCTCTCCCGTTAGAAGCAAGCTCAGTGACCTTAGGATCTTCCCTGTCTGCCCCTCTAGGCCTGAGCACAGTGCCTGGTACAGAGTAGACACCAACCAAGGGGGTTTTGTTTAGAATGAATGAGTGAGGAAATGTGTCCAGGGTCACCCAGCCAGGGCTGACACCAAAGCCATCTGACCTCCAGAGCAGACACAGCAACCCCTGCAGGTGTCTGCTGGTGACCAGAGGCCCCGCCCTGCCCCTCTTGCTCCCCCATCCAGCTATGCAGCACTTACCTGTGAACCAGGAAGCCCTTGGCTGGAGCTGGGGGCCTCCTGGCCTCCTGGCTGGGCCTAGACACCCCGACAGGATCCCTCCAGGGCCTTTGCACTCTCGCTCTGTGCCCTGGGGGCTCCCCGTCACTGGTGTGGTTCAGGTGTTCCTCAGCTTGAGGTCTCTGCTCCCTGAGAGCTGCTCTCCCTCTCAGACCCCTCCTTGCCCGTGGCACCCACACTGCACCCAGCACCTTTCTGTCCTTCACTCACTCTTCCCTGAGGGCCAGCACTGCACCCCCAGTGCCTTGCACATGTCTGGTGTAGAGTGGGTGCTCAAACAATCCCACTGTGGGTGGGCCATATCTGGGCCAGTCGGGCAGTCTCCCTAGAGTGACACGTGGCAGGAAGTAGAGCTACACAGTAGGCCGCCCAAGGCAGTGAGGGTTGTCCTTGTCCTCTTGGGAGCCAGCTGGGAGGACTCTTCCCACGGGACCCTCCCCCACATCCGGTGTGGCCAGCGACTTTCCCGTTTGCCTACCCCCCATCCACTCCCCCAATGCAGTATCTACCACGTGCTCTCAACCCAGCCATCTTCTGTGAGGTCCTGAGGGTCAAGGGTGTGTGTGAGTCACCCACGCTGTGGGGCCTGGCAGGGTGGGGTGGGCCTGGCATCTGAGCAGGACTGTTGCTCACCCCACCTCTGTCTGGAGTGGAGAAGCAGGCAACTCACTCTGCCTTGGTTGAGGGAGCCCTCAAAGAGGACGTGGCCATTCAGCTGGGCTCAGGAGAACCCTGATTTTATCAGGGTTTGTGTCCCAGACATAATGAGTGGCCAGGACCTGGGGCTTCTAGGCCTGCTCTTTCCCAGGGGTGACCTGTGGGTAGGTGTACTTTTGGCCTGCAGTTGGCCATGACCTCCTGGATCTGATGGTGTTGGCCTTGCCCTTCAGCACGACCCTCCTGTGCTCGTGTCAGCCTCCTTAGACCTCATCCTGGTGGAGGACATGAGGGTGAGTCCAGAAGAGCTGACCAACCACAACCACCCTGGCATCCAGGTACGGCCCCTGCCCTGCCACGGCCCTGCTGGGGCGAGACCCACCAGGCAGCCCTTCACCCTCCCATACGCAGCCTGACCCCTCCCTGCCTCTCCCTCCTGCAGGCCGAGCTGCACATCACAGAAGGCTCAGGATACTTCTTCCTCAACACCAGCACTGCAAACGTTGTCAAGGTGGCCTACCAGGAGTCCAGGGGAGTCACCGTGGTGAGATGGCTTTAGTTCCTCATCTGAGCCACTGTGTGGTTAGTGGATTGACTATTTGAAAACCTAGCACTTAATCACATCAGCTATAATTAGCAGTGTCTTTAGATCCTCTGATTCACTCAGCAACTTTAGTCATTGCCATGTTACCTTTGTGGGTTTTAGTCCATATCCACAAAGTACTCACGCTATTAGTTACTTAATGGTTTCCCTTCAGTAATATTTTAATTAAGATTAAAATAGTACTTCATATGCAGCACTATAAAAATCATAAAGAAAATTCTTTTCAGAGGATGCATCCTCTTTTTCTGTTAATATTTTTCCCATGTATCTTTCTTGACCCTCTCCCT
This sequence comes from Eulemur rufifrons, assembly GCF_041146395.1. Lineage (NCBI taxonomy): Eukaryota > Metazoa > Chordata > Mammalia > Primates > Lemuridae > Eulemur > Eulemur rufifrons. The sequence continues at coordinate 152,658,551 of NC_090989.1, forward strand.
ATCCTTGCAAGTGTCCACTTTGCTATGCCGTGGGATGGACGATTAGCATTCTGCCTTATTCAATGATGTTATACTAAGATTTTATATTTTTCCAGGTTGCAATATAGGCTAGGTGATTATTTTTATGCAGTCATTTACACTTTAGCCATTCCCTTTTTGTAGAGCATGTGGGTTGTTTAAAACATTTTATTTTTTAAAAATATGTACAAAAGCATAGAATAAAAAGAGTAAAAACAAACAAATGCCAATATCCTACATATCCGCATATCTGCATGATGGATTACCAGGCAATCATGAAAACTGAACTTACTTTCAAAGGAAGCTCTAACCACTGAATGTGCAGTGAAACCACTCCCGTTAGGCCATAAATACGAAGGTTCAGCACTGACCTCCCCCCATATGATTTCAGTATAAAATTAGAGATGGGGACCAGGCTGAAGGACAATCCGAGGGAAGGATTCTATACTGTACAGCAACCTGCACAAAGGTGCTTGATGAATTTCATTTGAAAACACCATGTGTAACCACAATCCAGATCAAAATAACGAACATTTTCAGCACTCCACAAGATCCTACCATGCTACCTCCTAGCCACAACCTCCCAGCGCCCAAAAGTAGTAATGATCCTGGTTTCTACCCTCAGAGATTAGCTGTGCCTGTTCCTAAACTCTGTGTAAGTGGAACAATACAACACCTACCTTCTCGTATCTTTTCTGTGTGAGACTCACCCATGTTGTTACATGCAGCTGCAGTTTGTTCTATTTCATTGCTGTGTAGTGTTCCATTCCTTACAAATGGTACCACTAATGTTTCCATTCCTCTGTTTTGGTCATTACAAAGTATGTGATTTTGTGGGTACCTGCACTTTTTTAAACAAATAGACTGTATTTATTTAGAGCGGTTATAAGTTCACAGCAAAATTGAGCTGTGTGAAAATCCAGTTCCCATATATCCCCCCACCCCCCACAAACACACAGCCTCCTCCACTACCCACATCTCCCAGCAGAGAGGCATATTTGTCACACTCAATGAACCTACACTGATACATCCCTGTCAGCCAAACTGCCTCCTTTAGCATTAGGGATTGCTCTTTCCTAAATCCCTGATAACCTTTCTTGCTCTGAACTCTGCTATGATCCCTGCTTTTTTTTTTTTTTTTTGAAACAGAGTCTCACTCTGTTGCCCGGGCTAGAGTGCCCTGGCGTCAGCCTAGCTCACAGCAACCTCAAACTCCTGGGCTCAAGCAATCCTCCTGCCTCAGCCTCCCGAGTGGCTGGGACTACAGGCATGTATGCCTGGCCAATGTTTTTTTTTTTTTTTTTAATGTATTTTTAGTTGTCCATCAATTTCTATTTTTTAGTAGAGACAGGGTCTCGCTCTTGCTCAGGCTGGTTTCAAACTCCTGACCTCAAAGGATCCGCCTACCTCAGCCTCCCAGAGTGCTAGGATTACAGGCGTGAGCCACCACGCCTGGCCTCCCTGCTTTCTTTTGATTGGTGTTAGCAGATGTATTTTTCTCCACTCATTTACTTGTCATCTTTGTATTTAAAGTGGGTTTCTGGGCCGGGCGTGGTGGCTCACGCCTGTGATCCTAACACTCTGGGAGGCCAAGGCAGGTGGATCATTTGAGCTCAGGAGTTCGAGACCAGCCTGAGCAGGAGCGATACTCCATCTCTACTAAAAACAGAAAGAAATTACCTGAACAACTAAAAATATATAGAAAAAATTAGCCGGGCATGGTGGTGCATACCTTTAGTCCCAGCTACTTGGGAGGCTGAGGCAGAAGGATTGCTTAAGCCCAGGAGTTTGAGGTTGCTGTGAGCTAGGCTGATGCCACAGCACTCTAGCCTGGGCAACAGAGTGAGACTCTGTCTCAAAAGAAAAAAAAAAAAAAAGAAAGAAAAGAAAAGAAATAAGAAAAGAAAAAAAAAAGTAAAGAAAGAAAATTTAAAAAAAAAGAAAAGAAAAAAGTGGGTTTCTGGTAGACAACCTCGAGTCAGAGCGTGTTTCTGGTGCTGACCATCTCTGTCCTATATTTTAACCAGTGACATTTAAAGTAATCATTGATAGAGTTGGATTAATATCTACTGCATTTGTTACTGTTTTCTATTCACTGCCCTGGTTCTTTGTTCTTATTTCTGAATTCCCTTCCTTTTCTGCCTTTTGGAGTTTTCATTAATCATTTGATATGATTCCATTTTTTCTCCTTTCTTCAGATACTTCTTTTTTAAACTTTTTTTAGTGATGGCTCTAGAGTTTTCAACTAATCCAAGTCAACTTTCTAATAACGCTGTACCACTTCATGGGTGGTACAAGTACCTTATAATAAAAAAACTTCCAATTTCTTTCTTCCTGTCCCTTGTATCTTTGCTGTCATTCATTTCATACAGATAAGAGCATATGCGAGCGCGCGTGCGCACGCGCACGCACACACACACACACACACACACACACATACACCTACTTGCATTCAATGCATATTGCTACTATTATCTTGAAGAAACTTGTCTGTTAGATCATTTAAGAATAAGAAAAATAAACGTTTTCATTTTTACTTTACTTACTCTTTTGCCAATGCACTGCTTTTCTTTACATAGATCCCAGTCTCTGCCCTATATCATGTTCCTTCTCTCTGAAGAATTTCTATTAACATTGCTTTCTAGGCAGGTCTACTGGCAACAGATTTCCTCAGGTTTTGTTTTTCTGAGAAAGTCTTTATTTCTTCTTTACTTTTTAGGAATAATTTTGCAGAATAGAGTTCTAGGTAGGTGGATATTTTCTCTCAACATATCCAATATTTCACTCTACTCTCCTCTGCCTTGCGTGGATTCTGAGGAGAATCTGACATAATTCTTATCCTTGTTCCTCTATAGATAAGGGTTTCCCCATACCCCACCACCTGGCTTCATTCAAGATTTTTTGCCTTATCTTTCACTTTCTGCATTTTGAATATGATATGCCTGGGGGGTGAGTATGTGTATGTGGTTTTGTTTGTTTGTTTGTTTGTTTGTCTTTTTTACATTTATCCTGCTTGGTGTTCTCTGAGATTCCTAGATGTCTGGTTTGGTGTCTGACATTAATTTTTGGAAATTCTCAGTCATTATTGCTTCCCGTATTTCTTCTTTTCCTTTCTGACTCTCTTCTCTTTCTTGTATTCCAATTATATGTATGTTACAGTGTTTGTAGATGACCCACAGTTCTTGGATATTCTGTTCTATTTTTTCAGTCATTTCTCTTCCTTCTCAGTTTTGGAAGTTTCTGCTGGCATATCCTCAAGGCAAGAAATTCTTTCCTTATCTGTGTCCGGTCTTGTAATGAGCCCATCAAAGGCATTCTTCATTTCTGTTTCTCTGTTTCTGATCTCCAGCATTTCCTTTTTATTCTTTCTTAGAAGATCCATCCTTTTATGTTACACATCTGTTCTTACATGCTGTTGCCTTTTTCATTAGACCCCTTAGCATATTTATCCTAGTAGCTTTAAATTTCCAGTCTGATAATTCCAACATTCTTGGCATATCTGAATATGGATCTGATATTTGATATATCTTTTGAAACTGTGATTTTATTTTAACTTTGCCTGTTAGTATGCCTTATAATTTTTCCTGAAAGCCAAACATGATGTCCTGGGTAAAAGGAAGTCCAGTAAATGGGCCTTGAAGTGGTGTTACCTTATGGTGTGGGGGGGATGGGAGTCATTCTGTAGTTGCACAGGAAGTCTCAGTCTCTTGCGGAACCTGTGCCCCAGAGCTGTGACCTTCCCATGTGCTTCTCAGTCTCTTTGCCCTCCCCTCAGGTGGAACAGGATGCAAAGAGTGGGCTGGAGTTGGGAATTTTTCTTCCCCTAACACAATCAGGCTCTGATAAAGCTGAGTGGGTTAGGCCCTGGTTAAATAGTTTCTCATCACGGGGCCCTGTTAAGAAGAACAGAGTGCTCGGGCTTATTTTCAATTCCCTGTGGGAGGCACCAGGGGGATTTTTCTCTAATAGTACGTATAAGAACCTGGTACGACTCCTAGAGGTAAAATCACAAAAGTGTAGGGTTCCCCTCTGATGGGGCCTCCTTGGAGTGTTTAACTCTCAGACTTGTCCACACGGAGCCTCCAGCACTGTGTCAGCTGCAGGTGAGGCTATCCTGACCTGGTACTGGGTCCTGGGGAGGTTTCTGCTCTTTGGTCTGTTTTGGTAAGTTGTGATCTCTGTATTTGTCTGTCTGTCTGTCTCCAATTTTGGGAGCAAAACTTTGCCCTGTCACCTCCCTTCTCTGCCAGATCTAAGAAGAGTTGTGGGTTTTCTTTGTTCAGCTTTTGACTTGTTGTTAGGACAGAGTGATGGATCCCAAGCTCCTTAGAGCGGAAACTGGAATATGCACTTATTTTATTACCTAGGGATGAGACTGTGGGATCATGAGGCATATGTATATTATGAGAATACTGCCAAGGAAGTGGTTGTGCAAATTTACATTCAGTAGTGTATAAGAGTTCCAATTACTCCACTTCCTTACTATGTCTTGGAACTACTAACTTTTAATTTTAGCCATTCTGTTGTGTGTGTGGTGGTATCTCATTGTGTGTCTGACTAACGATGTTGAGCACATTTTCATTCCACTGTATTTAACTTCTCCCCAAGTCCCTTCACTTTGTACTTATTTACCTGAGACTCTTCTTGCTTTCTGAGCTTAGCTCTAGTGGTATTTAGCGTGTATTTCCCCTTTACCTTGTGCCTGCTACTATTTGCCTGCTCTGCCCAGTATATCCTCCCCCAGCTTCTGTGGAACTGAAGCCTCTTTGTGCTCCAACTACCTGTGAGAGTAATTAAGAAAGTACCAAATTCCAACATTTTATTTTCATAACTCACATCCTCTAACATCCCACCAAAGCACCTTAGATTCCCATGTGAATAGACCCTTAGGGCCCAGCTGGGTCTCTTGACAAGTCTCATTATGCCCAGGGCTCATGGTGAGTTGAGCACCATCTCAAGCTGGGGCTCTGCTATGCTTCAGTAAATCAAGGCATATAAAATTTCAAATTTTGAGTCTGTGGATTTTTGTTGAACAAAAAATACTAGAGATAAAAACTGACTCCTCTTTGTCATGGCTTTAGGTTTCTTCTAAAAGCCAGTCAGAATTTGCACTTCACAAATACCCCAAACCAAAATGTAACTACTGAGTGACTGTCATCAACACCTGACATGAAGGGCTGGTTATTGTGAAGCCACAGGCTTGAATAAGGTCTTTAGATAATTGAAAGTTGTCATGCATGTTTGTGCTAATAAAAATATATATCTTAACCCCCACAGAAACACTTATCTCTACACAAAGTCATGGAAACTAAACAACTACTGCTAAAGGATTATTGGGTTAAGGAGAAAACTAAGATGAAAATCAAAACATTCTTTGAACTAAACGAAAAAGGGAACACAAGTTAGAAAAATCTGTGGGATACAGCTAAAGCAGTCCCAAGAGGAAAACTTATAGCCATAAATGCCTATATCCAAAAGACAGAAGGATCACAATGTAATGAATTGTCTCAAAGAACTGGAATAGGATGAGCAAAGCAATCCCAAACACAGCAGAAGAAAAGAAATAACCAAGATCAGAGCAGAACTAAATGAAACTGATAATATAAAATCTATGTGGAAGATTATATCAAACAAAAAGTTGGTTCTTTCAAAAGATAAACCAAATTGACACACCTTTTGCTAGATTAACCAGAAACAGAAAAGAAAGGACCCTGATAAACTCAATCAGGAATGAAAAAGGAGAAATTACAACTGATTTCATGGAAATACAAAATGTCATCTATGAGTACTATATAAATCTCTATACACATAAACTTGAAAACGTGGAGCAAATGGACAAATTCTTAGAAACACACAGCCTCCCCAGGTACAAGCAGGAAGATATAGAATTCCTGAACAGACCAATATCAAGTATCAAAATCGAAGCAGCAATAAAAAACCTTCCCAAAAAAAGAGTCCTGGACCATATGGTTTCACACCTGAATTCTACCAGACTTACAAAGAACTAGTGCCTGTGCTGCAGAAATTATTCCACCACATCAAGAAGGAATGAATCCTCCCCAACACGTTTTATGATGCCAATATCACCCTGATACCATAGCCAGGAAAGGACTCAACAAAAAAAGAAAACTACAGACCAATATCCACTATGAATATAAGTGCAAAAATGCTCAATAAAATCCTAGCAAATCGAATTCAGGTGCTTTTTAAAAAAATAATCACGACCAATTGGCCTTCATCCCAGAGATACAAGGATGCTTCAATATGTGGAAATCCATAAATGTAATTGACCACACAAATAGAAGTAAGTGTGTCTGTAGGTGCATGAGTGGACCTAGAGGTCCTCTGAAACCATGTCACAGTGGAGAAATCAGAGCCTCTTACAGCAGAGGGAGAAAAGGTTTCAAAGTTCTCACTTCTAGTCCCAGCTCTGCCACCTCCTGGCTGTGTCTCCCTGAGAATATCACTCAGAGTCTCTGAGCCAGGTTCTTCAACAAGAAAATCAGAAATTAAGATCACACCTAATAGATGCAGTGGACACCACCTGGGGGATGGACATACTTGAAGCTCTGATGCAGGTGAGGCAAAGGCTACATATGTAACCTGAACATTTATGCTCCCATAATATGATGAAATAATAATGATAATAAAAACAACCACAGAAGCCTACTCAGGGTGCTGTGGCCTACCTGAGGGCACAGCATGTGAGTTACTGCACTCACAGAGAATACTAATTGGCTTGGGGACCCAGAGAGTGAAGCTGAGTCTCCCCAGCTAGTCTTCCAGTCAACTCCCTACTCAGATCATGCAGGTATGGAGTGGACTTCTCAGAAGGTAGTGAGCTCCCTATCACCAGAGGTATTCAAGCCAGATTTAGATATGCACCCTCCAAACTGGGAGCCACCAGCCACATCAGTGCTTGAAATATCACTATCCTGAACTGCGATGTGCTATAAGTGAAAAAAAAAGGCCGGATTTCAAAGGCTTTTTTATAGGAAAAAAATGTAAAATATCTCAGTATTGCATATTGAAATGATACTATTTGGGATAAATTAGATTAAAATATCTTATTAAATTTAATGTCACTTCATTTTTACTCCGGGGACCAAGTACGGAGCCTGCTGCGCTACTGCAGGGAAAGGATGCTGGTGGACAGGACCCGGGGTCAGGTGGTGGTTGTACCACTGCAGGGAAGAGAGGATTGTGGCTTAAGCCACGGGATTTGCGGTGCAGGCTGGCATAAGGGGCAGATGCTGGATAGATGTTATAGGTAGAACTGGCATATTGTATGTGAGATGCGAGAGAAGGAGAAAAGTCAAGGCCAAGGCCAAGATTTTGACTTATACAACTGGACGGTTGGAGCTGCTGTTTACTGAACCAGGGGAGGGGGATGAAGGCAGGAGTGAGTTTGTAGGGGATCGAATGACTCCAAGCTGCATCAGGTGGTCACCACTGACAGGCTGCGGCAGCTGAAAGGACACTGTGTCTGCTTTATCAGACACAGAACAAGAACGGAGTGTGCAAGGAGAGTAGGGTTGGGAGCCTGGCCTGTGCTTCCTTGGCACAGTGGCCAAGGCCAGGGCAGGGGGAGGCTCCCATGGCTTTCTGAAATCAGTGTTTGTCAGGTTACAAGTCCTCCCTGGGGTTAAAGCCCAGGTAGGAACCACTTCCTATTCCAACTGGGTACCTGAGCAAGGACTCTGCCTCCTCCGGTCTCAGCTTCCCCATCTATGAAATGGGAACCTTTATTCTCAAGTTGCCATGAAATTTAAATATGTCAAGAGCCCGTAGAAGGTGCTCAATAAAGAACATTGTTATCATCGAGATGAAAAGGGGGAGCCCAGCCATCGCCCTCCTTGGTTCCAGGTCCATAACGAACCTGTCAGGTGGGTACAGAGGAAACAAACTCGTGTCCAAGCCTGTCTGAAAGATTCCATCCCACCGCCGTGTATGGCCACTGTGAATGGTTTGCATGGAAATATTATCTGGCTGTATTTATGGTATCTTACTGGAAAGCACAAGGTGCATTGCATTTTTTTTCTTTTGCTATGTAAAGCCAAGGGGTGAGAGAGCAAGCAATCTGCAGTGACACACACTGAAATATATGATGATTTGGGAAATATACAGATACAGAAAGGTTGCTGTTGCCAGCCCCGTGGCACAGCAGTTCACAGCCCCTCTGCGCTCGGGATGGCACATGTGGCTGTCTCTGTCCAGAGGAACCAGGGAGCCTCTCGATGAACAACTGGAAGATTTGGGGGTACAGGGAGCCCTTGTCTGGGCTGAGCCTGGAAAAGTAACAGGCCCACAGCCATGGACACTGGGGGAGGGGTGTATGCAGCCTCTGCTCTTCTCTCCATCCCAGGGTCTCTCTCCCCACTGAACAAGGCCAGAGCACACTGCTCACCAACCATCAGTGGCCAGTAACTGCCCCTTCCTGCCTTCATGCCCGTGCACATGCTGTTCCCTCAGCCTGGACATGCCCTTCCTGTCCCACCTGCTGGCTGAGGGGCAGTGAAGATTGCCCAGGTCGTTCCAAAGTAGAGCCCTGGGGGCCAATAAGCCCAGGTCCACATCCTGGGTCCTCTTCCTAGCCACAGGATCTTGGGTGAGTTAATTCACCTCTTGAGGCCTCAGTTTCCTCATTTGTAATATGGGAATAATAAAATTCCTGCCTCCTAAGTTTGTTTGGAGGATTAAGTAAACCAATGTGCATGACAGGCTTGGCCCACACCTGGGAAGCTCTTATGAGATGCACTATCGGTTAGTGCCACATCCATCAAGCCACGGCTCCCAAGTCCCCTCCTCTGAGGGCCTCCCTCATGTCCCCTCCCTCTGCTTGTGGCCCAGCACCTTATCCTTCCTCATTTTGTGTGGAATTGGATTATCAGTCCTCCCCACTAGGCTGCAGAGAATGCAGAAAAGAATGCAGCCATCCCCAGGACCACAGGGCAGGAAATCACCGTTCCTTTGCCGATGATAATGCTGGACACATAGCAAATTTCTGTGTGTGCAGAAAATTTGATTGTCTTCCTACATCCTGTCTCCCCTGATTAAATCCCACTGACAAATCCCCTGGCAAGCAAACCCCTGAGTCTGGTGTCCAAACCCTGTGGGATGGCTTGGTCCCACCTCATTCGCCATCGTTGCCTGCCCTCCTACCCTACACCTGGAGTCCCTGTGCCAAGCTGCCCTGGATGCCCAGGGCTTCAGTCTGGGTTGCACCACCAAGCCTTTCCTGCTGCTCCTCTCCCCACCCCCACCCCGCATGGACAGTCCCTACTCCAGGTGACCCTGCAGGCAGCTTCTGGGCTTATTCTACAGTGCCCTCTCCTCTTCCACCAGGTCCCTAGAGCAGTTTTCAGCCAAAGATATTTATCTGAAATGATTTCTTTAAACCTCATAACAATCAATGGTGAAACCATAGAGGTGTTCTCATGAAAGTCGTGACGAAGATGCAGATGGTTGCTATTATTGCTATTAGTCAACTTTCCTCCAGAGAGATTCCAACCAAAATAAGAAGATAACAGAAATAAATGAGAGGTGTGCATACACACACCCTCACACACATTTGTGAAATAAAAATGTAAAATTATCATTATTTGAATGTATGATTTTCTACTTAAAAACTCTAAGATATGCATTTAAAAATCTATCTAGAAAACAATCTAATCCAGCAAAGAACTCATTCTCAGTAGCGGTAAAAATTATGAAATATCTTTTAAATGGGATTATTTGTTGAAGAGAACTTTAAAATGTTACTAGAGATTATCAAAGAATAGGTGGATCAATAAACCAAGTCGCTGAATGAGAGGAGCACGCAATATTCAAATGTCAGCTTCCCACTAATTAATCTATAAATCCAACACAATCCCAGTCAGAACTCCAGTGGGATTTTGAGGACACTGGGAGAGGGGTGGCATGCTTCACCGACTGGCTTTATCATATTAAAGACGAATGCACAAAAATAGCAAAGAAAAAAAAAAGTAGAATAAAATGGTGGGAACTTGCCCTACCAGATAGCAAAAAAATCAAGTAACTTTAATTGACAGTGTTCTATTAATGCAGGAAATGAAAAAATATATCAAAACAAGTTTGCAAATGGACTCCTGTACATATGAGAACTTAGTATATGATGAGAGCACATTTTCAGAGCAGTAGAGAAAGAATAGACTATTGAATAATGATGCTGGAACGACTGACTATCCATTTGGGGAGACATGAAACTTACGTTAGATCTCTGACTCACACCATTCTCAAATATAAATTTTATATGGATTTACAGTGAATATAAAATAAATACTGTATAAGTACTAGAATAAAACATAGAAGATTATTTCAATAACCTTCAAGTAGTGACAGCCTTTCTAAGAAGGCATCAAACTTGGAAGATTTAAAGGGAAGGATAAACAGATTTGACTACGTGAAAATTAACATTTTCGACTTGGCAAAAGGCTTCATGAACAAAGTTAGGAGACAAATGACAGACTGGAAGAAAACATTTACAACATGTCTAACAGAGAAAAGATTGATTACATGCATTAGATTCAAAGATTGCCAATAAATTAACAAGGAAAGGACAAACATCTTAAAAGAAAAGAAAATACAAATGACTGGTAAATAAATGGAAAGATATCTTCATTAGTGATTAAGGAAATGCAGTTTTTAAAATAGGTTTCCCTTATCAGATGGATAAAAAACAAAAAAGCCTGAAAGTATCAATTGTTGGTGAGGGTGTAGGGAAATGGTCAGTCCCCTACCCTCCTGGTAGACATGTAAATGGACACCATCATTTCAGAGAGCAGTTTGGCAGTTTCTCTCACAATAAAGAATGTCCATCCCTTTGACCCAGAAATCCACTATGGGAATCTAGCTTGCAGAAGTACTTGCATGCCATGCAATGACGTTCCTGGCAGCACTGTTTATAATTAGGGAAAACCTGCAGCCACTTAAGTGTTCATTATTATGGGAACAGTTAAATAAAATATGCCCTGGAATTCCATGTCTTTATCAATAAAAATTAGGTGCATTCAGACAGCTGATGCAGAATGTAAGAAATAAACATAATGAGTTGACAGAGCATGACCCCACTTTTATTATTTTTTAATTTGCATGTAGTGTGATTGTGAATAACACACACACATACTAATGTCTAGGGCGTTTCTGGGACTTTCACTTTTGTTTTATATGCTTCTGTTATTTATGAATTTATTTTTAGTGATCATGTCTTACTTTTGTAATTCTTAAACCAAAAATCATAACTGAGTAAGAATTAAAAATTTAAAGCCTGTAAAGCCAAATGCTCCATGTTTCATTTCTTAGACCTGAGTCTACTTTAAGCCAGAGCAGTTCTGGGCCACAAGTACAATTCTATGAAGATTCTTTATGAGAATTGACTCAGAGCAGCTTCAGGGTATAGCTGCGTGAGCCACTCCTCAGCTTCAGAGTCCCACAGACCTCAGTTCAAACCCCACCTCTGCCACTTCCCATTGTCTGGGATTCAGTTTCTTTATCTGTAAAGCAAAAATAAACCTAATGCAAATGGAGGACCTGGGCCAGCATGTGAGGCAGAGGAAGCCTCAGGTGTGGCGGCTTTAGCTGCAGTGAAGGCTCAGAGATGCAACTGAGACCCTTATCAAGCATGCAGCTCTTATCCCTGCTAGGCATGGACAAGGGTACTACCATTAACCTGGTTTTGCTGATAAGGAAACTAGGGCACTGGGAGGTTAAAAAACAGGCCCAGTCACAGAGCCCATAAGTAGAGGTGCTGGGATTCCACCCCAGGGTGGTGTCATCTACCAGGCTGCTCTGTCTTCAGAGGAGGGGTTGCTGTCTGGTCCCAGTATGGTTGATGGGAGCTGAGCTGCAGAAGGTGAAGGCAAGATTCCAAGCATCCAGCAAGAGCTTTCTCAAAGACCCACCCAAAATGTGACCTGACCTTGGGGCCTGAGTTTGGGGTGGCAGCAGGATGGTGCAGGGAGCAGGATGTGGACTCTCCTACCTCCAGGGAAAAGTCTGCCACCTGTGGGATCCAAGCGATCCCATTCAGGCAAGTGGTTCACTCCACAATTATTTATTCCCATCTACTCAGCACAGAGCCAGCACTCTGGGCAGATGAGACTTGCAACTTCTTCTGGATGTCCCCACAGCTTCCATACCTCCCTTGAGAAGACAGTTGGAGCAAAAAGTTTTCACAAAGGCTGGAGAATTGTGAAGAAAGAACCCCAGTGGGCCCTTCTGTAAGTCCCTGCCCTTCTGGGGCCTCAGCTCCTCATTGCTTTAATGGGGTGGTCAGGAGGTGGGCACAGATTCTGGGAACCCTTGCCCAAGTGGCCTGTACAAGTTGAGTTGGGTGGAGAAAGCAGCTGTGGCCACACTGGTCCCATGGAGAAATATACCTGATGTTCCAAAACCAGCACTGTGGACACAAGTTGCTCTACTACCCACAGACTCGGAGACCTTGGCCAGAAGGCCCTGTTATCTGAGAGTCTCACAGGTTGACCCCAGCCCTGACCCTGCCGGTTTGGCACTCCTAAGGGGGTGCTGCCCAGCCTGCAGGGTCTCGTTGCAAAGGCCAGGATATCTCAAAATTCTACCACATTCGCCTGTGTTACTGCTCACGGCCCACCACCAGGCAATCTGGGAGGGTGTGCTTGGGCAATCCCAAAGGCCCCATCTACCCCAGAGGCCACCCTATCAATGGCCTTAACTGGGGGCTTGCTTGAGGCAGGAGAGAAATAAATCCTCCGTTGCTCTTTCCATTTGCAGACACTGGCACAAGAGGGCCCCATGCCCAAGAATTAAACCTGGTCCTTAAGAAAAAATAAATAAATAAATCATAATTTCAAATAGTCTGCTGGGCCTTTGCGCAGCTGAAGACCCCTAGGATTGTGGCAATGTTGTGACAACACTGTGGCCTTGACGCCATCTGCTGGCCGAGTGACACTAGGGAGCCAGGAAGGGGGTTCTGATTGTATGGAGCTCAGGGCTCACCTTCCCGCATATTTGCAAACCCGGTGTGATGGAGCCTTTTCTAGGGAGAAAGTGCCCACTCTCTGAGGGTTCATGGAGGGCCTGGGACCCTCTGGAGGGAGGAGGAGCGCTGCACCACAGAGCGGCTTTGCTGCTCTGATGAAGCAGGTCCCCACCTGTTTCTAGGCCAGTGGGAGAGGGCTGCCTCAGAGCTCCAGGAACCCAGTTGGTGGCTGGGAGGGAAGGAATACAGTGGGGGATGCTTCCTGCTCTGGCCTCCCCCATGCCAGGTCTGAGACCAGGAGAGCTCCCTCCCCTCCTCTTTTCCCCTTTGTCTCTTCGCTTGCCACACCAGACCCCTCCTCTGGCCCTCCCTCAGAGATCACATGGTGTTTTGGACAGGCCCTTTCCCTCTGTGTGCCTCAGTTTCCCCACTTGTAGTGATTCTGGATTATTATCCAAGGTGGGTGGCAGCAGGGGAGGACTCCATGTTTCCTGTCTGGGGCGGCTATGACTATTCTTTCTGAACACGTCTCCTGGTGCTGTGGGCAGGAGTCTTTCCAGGGTATACAGACGCCCAGCTGCAGCATCATAGGGGTCAATAGTGTCAACTTGACTAGTTAATGCCAGTTCTCCATCCTGGTGGCACAAATTTACAGCCCCATCTGCAGTGGGAGAGAGTTCCTTTTGCTCCATATTCTCACCAATGCTTATTGACTGATGTATACTCATCAGCCTGATGAGTATAGGTTACTGATGAGGCTGGGCATCTTTCCATGTGATTTTGGCTGTTCCTTTAAGTTACTATCCAAGTTGTGTGCCCATTTTTCTATTGGGTTATTTGTCTTTCTTGAGAACTCATGAGACTTCATTACATATTCTAGGTGGTAATCCTTTCTGGTTATTTCTCACAAATATCTTCTCCCGATTTGGTCCTGTCTGTTCACTTTCTTTATGGTGTCATTTTTCTTTTAACTTTTTATTTTGACATAATTTCAGGCTTACACAGAAAAGTTACATGACTAAAGAAAAGAATTCCTTTATACCCTTCACCCAAATTCACCACATGTTAACATTTTACATCTCACTCACTCACTCTCTCCACCCTCCTGTATACACACATACCTCCCCTTTCCCACTTCCCTGAGCCCCAAGTCACTTAAAAGTAAGGAGTAGAATGCTGCCTTTTTATTCCTAAATCCCTCGTATATATTTCCTAAAAACAAGAACATTCTCCTGTATGTAAACATTACCACTGAACAATTATCAAAACCAGGAAATTAACACTGATAACCTACCATTATCTAATCTACAGCCTTATTCAGATTTTACCAATTGTCCTAGTAATTTTCTTTAGAGTAAAAGAAATCCCATATCATGTGTTACATATGGTTATGTCTCTTTAGTGTCCTTTAATCTGGAATGGTATTTCTGTATCATAAGACTGGTATTTTTGGAGATTATAGACCAGTTATTTCATAGAACATCTGTCAATTTGGGTTTTTCTAATGTGTTTTCATGATTATATTAAGGTTACACATTTTTGGTGCTGTGTCCTTCGCAGAGCATCATATCAGCAGGCACATGATGTAGATTTCTCTCTCATTGTTGGTGATACTTAATTTCATCTCTTGGTTAAGGTGGGGTCTGCTAAGTTTCTCCATATAAAGTTGCTATTAATATTTTTCCCTTTATAATTAATTAATATCTTGTGGGGAGATACTATGGGACTATGTAATTACCCTGTTACTTTACTTCTCAAGTCCACTAGTTTTTATGTCCATTGATGATTTTGCTGAACTATTAATATGGTTGCCAAATAATGATTTTCTAATTTCATCCTTCCTCGTACATCTGTTAGTTGGCTTTCTACCGTAAAGAAGAGTTTTCCCTCTTCTCTTATTATTTATTTATACCTATGTAGGTTCATGTATTCTTTTATTCAATGTGTTATAATCCCTTACTTTCCTAATTTTATTTTGATGCTCAAATTTTCCCAGATTTGGCAGGTGGGTGTCTCTTCAAGCTGGTTCCTGTGTTATGATGTCTTTTGAGCAACAGATTTTTTTTTTTTTTTTTGAGACAGGGTCTCGCTCTGTTGCCCAGCCTAGAGTGCAGTGGCATCATCATAGCTCACTGTAACCTCAAACTCCTGGGCTCAAGTGATACTCCTGCCTCAACCTCCCACAGGTTGTATGCCACCATGCCCAGCTAATTTTTCTTTTCTTTCTTTTTTTTTTTGCAGAGATGGGGTCTCACTCTTGCTCAGGCTGGTCTCAAGCTCCTGGCCTCAAGCAATCCTCCCACCTTGGCCTCCCAAAGTGCTAGGATTACAGGTGTGAGCCACCATGTCTGGCCTCAACAGAATTTTTCTTTTTCTTTTTGTTAAGCTATGGTTTTTTGTTTGTTTGTTTGTTTGTTTGTTTGTTTGTTTTTGAGACAGAGTCTCACTCTGTTGCCCAGGCTAGAGTGCTGTGGCATCAGCCTAGCTTGCCCAACAACCTCAAACTCCTGGGCTCAAGCAATCCTCCTGCCTCAGTCTCCCCAGTAGCTGGGACTACAGGCACACACCACTACTCCAGGCTAACTTTTTCTACTTTTGGTTACCCGGATAATTTTTTTTTCTATTTTTTGTAGAGATGGGGTCTCACTCTTGCTCAGGCTGGTCTCCAACTGCTGACCTCGAGTGATCCTCCCGCCTCAGCCTCCCAGAGTGCTAGGATTATAGGAGTGAGTCACCACACCTGGCCTCAACAAAATTTCTTAATGCAAATAAAGTTTAATTTATCCACCTCCCTTCCTTTTTTTAAATTTTATTTTTAGTACATTCCAGAGAAGGAATGGGTCAATGCCCATGAGTGGAGGAAACATCCCTTCACAGTTGATGCTTTTTTATATCTTGTTTAAGAAATCCTTCCCTACTTGAGTTTATAAAGATTTTCTCCTATATATATCTTCTAGAAGTTAGAAATACATGCCTCTATCATTTTAGTCCTTAATCTACCTGGAATTAGCATTTTGTGTTAACATTTTATTGAACTATACGACATATATACAAAAATGCTCAAAACAAAAATGTACAATTTGGTTTCTTTTCCCAAAGTAAATAAACTCCTGTAACCAGCATGGTATCAAGAAACAGAACATTTGCAGAATCCCAAAACTTCTCTTGTATCCCCCATTTCTAATCACTACTCTCCCCAGTCCCCAAGGATGACCATTCTCCTGACTTCAAACACTATTAGAAACATGGCGTGAGGTAGGACCTATATCAGTCTGGGTTTTCCAGAGAAACAAAACTAACAGGAGATAGATAGATGATAGATAGATAGATAGATAGATGATAGATTTTAAGGAATTGGCTCTCATGTTTGTGGGGGTTGGCAAGTCCAAAGCTTGTAGGGCAGGATGGCAGGCTGGAGACTTAAGTATGAGTTGATGTTGCAGTTTCAAGGCAGAATTTCTTCTTATAAAGACACCAGTCTTTGGATGAGGACCCACCTTTATCCAGAATGACCTCATCTTAGTTTGATTACATCTGCAAAGACCCTGTTTCCAAGTAAGGTCATCTTCACAGATACTGGGTGGGGGAGGTTTAAGGCTTCAATATACCTTTTGGGAGGAAACAATTCAACCCATAACAAACTCCAATTTAACTTTTTGCATATGGACGACCAGTTGATCTGCATCATTTTTTTCAGTAGTCCCTCCTTTCCTCACTAGCCTACGATACTACCTCTGCAGTCTAGTGAGTGGATGTGGATACCTTGGGTCTCTTTCAGGGTTTTCTATTCAGTTCTGAGGGTCTAATGTTGCATTCCTGAGCAAATACCCACATTGTCCCAATTACTTGGCCTCCTAACAGGTCTAGATATCTGGTGGAAAAGGTCTTCACATTTTGTTTCTCTCCTTTAAGACTATCTAGTCTCTTCTAAGGCCTTTGCTTTTCCATGTAAATTTGAGAAACAGTGTGTCAACTTTCACACACACAAAATCGGGGGTTTGGCAGGAACTGCACTGAGCCTATGGATCACCCTTCTTCTTCCCGGAGGCCTGGCCTTCTCACCAGCCCCATTAGTTTGTCTCCCGTCTCTAGGTTCACACTATCCCTACCCCATTCTGTGGAAGTGATTTGGCCTTTTCAGCTGGCCTGAACACAGCAAACTTTTCTGCCACTGTACCCTTGCAGTGTGTTCCTTTCTAAATTCCCCTTCATAGGTTTCTTGTGTGTGTCCATATCCATGACCTGACTATGGTGACCCTGAAGGCTAGATATGAGTGATAATAGTTCTGTCTTCACCCCCCACCCTCCGGAGGCCAAAACAGTGTCTTAGGAATTGGTATGGCCCTTTCTTCTAGTCCCCCCTACTCCCAGTCTATGTACAGTAGCCAGTGCAACCCTTAAAAAACTTGAGTCAGATCACATCCCCAGGTCTGTTCCAAACCCTCTCATGGTTCCCCAGCTCATCCAAAGAAAAGCCTCCTCACCATGACCTGACTCCATCTGCAAGGCCCTCCCTACCTCTCCCCATTGCCTCTCTGACCCCCTCTCTTGCTATTTTCCACACTCACTCGGCCTCAAACACTCTGGCCTCCTTGCTGTTCTTCAGGTATGCCAGGTACAGTCCTGGTTGATGGCTTTTGCTGTTCCCTTTCTGAAACACTCTGTCTCTGGCTTGCTCCTTCACTTCTTTCAGATCTCTCCTCAGCCAGTGAAGCCTTCCCTGACCACTCAATATAAAATTGCAAATGTCCACCTCTCCATACTCCCATCCTGCTCTCCCTGCTTTACTTTTTCTTCTTACCATAGCAGTTACTACCATCTAACATACTGTCTATTCTTTATTGTGTTAATGTCCGTCTCCCTCACTAAAATGTGCCCTCATGAGGGCAGATATCTTTATCAGTTTTTTCTTTCTCTTTCTAAGTGATTGCTGGATTCACCTGTTTTGTTCAATAGCACCTAGAACCATGTCTAAGATGCTGGGGGTGAAAGGTGGCCTTACTAATATAACCTATCTAAGAGAGGAAAACAAACTATCAAACAGAAAGTAAGAGGAATAAGCTCACAGCACATAATTGCCCCTTTGAAGAGAACTTACAGCACAACTGCCCTCTTTGTTTTGTTTGATTAAACACCTGGAGCTCAACTCATCTTTAAGTCTAACTTGTTATCTCTAAGAGTTTGTTTCACAGCCTTGAAGATCCCTAAGTGGACCACGGGGGTACAAGCTCCCCCGCTCCAGCTCTTGTCAGCAGGAGATTCCAAGGACTCTGATAAAGTCAGCCTCATAGGAAAAAGAAAGGAAAAAAATGGAAAAAACAAACACAGCCATTTCTGCTATCAGCTGGCAGCCATGACTATTTTTTCTTCTCTTTGTCCTCATAAAATCCTGAGCTGCTTCTGCTCAGCGCTCACACTTCTGTGTCATGCCCTTCCCACCTTTGAGAAGTAAAATAAACTTTCTTTCTTTAAAACTATTCTAATCTTTAAGGTAAAATAAACTTTTTATTACTTTTATCTTTGTGTGAAAAATCTTTCTCCACCTGCACTGTGAGCTCCTCGTGAGTCCCCACCCTTACAGTGGATGTTGAATAAATATTTGTTGAATAAATGAACCAAGAGGGAGGAGACCTATGCCCAGCCTGGCCTCTCATATTCCCTTGTGGAGAGACTTTGGGTGGTCCCCTCCTCAATCTGGCCCCAGTTTCTACATCAGTAAAATGGTGAAGGGTATCTGTGTCTTTGAGGGCTCATCCAGCTCTGCTGAGTGTGATAGGGATGTTGTCTTGAGAAAAGCTGGGCTAACCTATCTGAATAGGGTGTTTACTGCTTCTTTGTGATGGGGCTGACTCTTCCCCAGGACCAACCCTGCCAGGGAGGAAATAATGTGCCTTAGGAAGGCAACCCCTTCCCTGGAGACATCCTTCCTGCTGTCTCACCTCCACTGGCCCACCCCACCAATGACCTCAGCATTCAAGGCCTGTGAAGGACCTTGGTCTTTGATGCCTTTCCCATCAGTCACCCTTCATGTTACTGTGACCCTGTGTTATGGGTTGAATTGTGGGCCTCCCCAGCCCCTCCACAATTCATATGTTTAAGTCCTAACCTCCAGTACCTCCGAATGTGACTGTATTTAGAGATAGGGTCACCATGCGAAGACACAGGGAGAAGACACCCATTGACAAGCCAAGGAGAGAGGTCTTAGAGGAAACCAGCCCTGCCAACACCTTAACTTTGGACTTCTAGCCTCCAAAATTGTGAGAAAATACATTTCTGTTATTTAAGCCACGCAGTATGTGGTACTTTGTTATGGCAACTCTAGCAAACTAATACATTCTAGAACTCACAGGGTATGTTATGTCTCTTGTAGTTTAACTCCAGAAGCAACATGTGGGGCCAAGGTGTTCCCATTCTAGAGAGTGAGGCCAGGGAAAGGAAGGTGAGTAGGGTCAAAGCTGTCACTATAGGAAGCTCATGAGATAGGGACCTGTCTGCTTGGCCTTAGAATCCTGAAGCCTGGCCAGAGCTCCCTTTGGCACCTGCAGTTCCACCCACCTGGAATGCCTACCTCAACAGGTCTTCTTCCCTGGCTTGCAAGGCCCAACTTAGGGCTTTCTACTCCTCCTCTGCCTCTCTTCCTGTTCCAGCCCATACTGACCTGCAGCTGCTTAAGCCTGACCTCTTGCTGGTCTCATTTTGGGGACTTTGGCCTGTCTGTGTCCTGTGGCCAAGCTGCTGCCTCCTTCCTTGCTCAGTGATGCTATGATGTAGTCACCTATGTCCCAGCCTGCTCCGGATCCAGCTGCTGTGCCTAGATCTTACAACTCTCCTATGGCTGACCACTGCCTCACCAACAGAGAGCCTGAGGGTAGGCTTCTTTATGCTTTTGCATTTCACTTACTACAAATTGTGTTGGGGCAATTTTTCAAGGTGTGGGCTTTGTCCTCAATTCCCCCACCTCTGACCAGGTGACTTCAAGATAGTCTTCCAGAAACAAGCTCTTTCAAGATGCTGGTAAATTTCCTTAATAAAAATTACCTGCAAGGTCTTATATCTTCTTTATCATTGTGGTAAAATATACCTAACATAAAGTTTACAATTTTAACCATTTTAATGTGCACAGTTCAGTGATATCTAGTACATTCACACTTTATACAATTATCACCACTATCCAGCTCCAGAACTTTTTCATCCTCACAAACTGAAACCCTTGTACCTATTAAACAATAACTCCCCATTCTCCCCTCCCCCAGCCCCTGGCAACAACCATTCTACTTTCTATCTCTGCGAATTTGACTACACCAGGTACCTCATATAAATGGAATCACACAGTATTTGCCCTTTTGTGACTGGCTTATTTCACTTAGCATAATGTCTTCACAGTTTATCTATGTTTTAGCAAAATTTCCTTCCTTTTTAAGGTTAAATAATATTCCATTGTATGTATATACCACATCTTCTTTATTCACCCATCCATGGAGGACCTTTGGATTGCTTCTGCCTTTTGGCTATTGTGAATAATGCTATGAACAGTGGTGTACTTTCATTTTCTTTTGCTCTAACTCCAGTTGGCATGAAGGTAGGCCCTTGACAGAGTCTTGAAAGGTTTTGAGGTCTCATCGCAAAGGGGACCTGGGTCCTACCTTGAGGGTGAAGCCTGTCTTATGAGCCCAGATCCCACATCCCATGATCTCCACATTTCATCTTGAACAACTCAAAGGCATCTATTTGCAACTTAACAAAGGCAGACCTGAATCTTTGCTCCTTCCCTGTTTTCCCATGTCAATAAACAGCCCCCCAGCTACACAAGCTAGAAATTTGAAAATCATCCTTGACATCCTCATTCCCTTACATACATCTACCTCAAGTTTTGACACTTTTGTTCCCAAAATATTCCTCAAATTGGGCAGAATATTTCTCTGCCCACTTTTTACCTCCCTCCTTTCCCAATCCACGATCACCTGTCTCCTAGAGACTACAAAAGGCTCCTCACTGGTCTGCCAGTTTCTACTCTTGCGCTCCCTATCTCCAGGCCATTCTCCATTATTTATTTCCAAAACTAGGTAATACATACATATTTTTTTTACATAGGTAATATACTTTATTTTTTTAATTTTATTTCAGCTTATTATGGGGGTACAAAAGTTCAGGTTATGTATATTGCCCATGGCCCCCCATCCCCCCCCCCCAGTCAGAGCTTCAAGCGTGTCTATTCCCCAGGCAGTGCGCATCGCACTCATCATGTAGGTATACACCCATCCCTTCCCCCCACCCCCCACCTCTGTCCGATACCCAATTGGTATTATTCCCAAATGTGCACTTCGGTGATGATCAGGGAAACCAATTTGCTGGTGAGTACAAATACATACATATTTTAAAACAACTGCTCTACAGGTCCCCTCTCCAGAGCAACAATTGCTCTCCATTCTGTGGTCCCCTTCCAGGATAGTCTGGGCGTATTAGTCTAGCCTAAGGTATTCACGTGGTCGGGTATGTCCACCCACCCCATCTATCCACGCGGCTCTGGGCCGCCTTTTTACGCTTTCCACTACATCTAGGCGCTCTTTCCCTGTCATCACAAGTGGATGTGTCCTCTCCTAGGCAGTACGCGGCCTTCCAGGCTGGGCTGAGTGTGCAGTCTCCGACCAGTCACTCTTCTGTCCCGAAGCTCAAAAGCCTTCGCTGCACTTGTAATGAAACCCATTGCTCTCTTCTTAGCCCCAACTCTCTCCGGCTCGGCGCCCCTCTGCACCCTCCCTCAGGGCTGTTTTCACGTCAGCTCTTCCGGGCTGCCCGCCTGCCACGTTACCTCTACAGAGCACCTGCCCAGTCCCCCACGGCCCTTGACAATACTTGAGATTGCAAGTTCACAGGTGAGTTCTCTAACGCCCTTCCTCCGAGGGAGGAGCGCCGCGGGCGGGGCCGGCGCATCTGTGTGGCCCAGGAGGAGAAAAAGAGCTTGCGCCGTGCCTCGCCCCTTAGTAGAGGAAGACTGCTACTCCCAGAAGCCTTTTCGCCTCGGGCTGGCGAGGTCCTTTCCTCGCTCCCTCCGCGCGAAGAAGACTGAGCATGCGCACAGGAGACTGAGCTTGCGCGAAAGCCTGCGCGGGCGGGGACTGCATCTCCCAGCAGGCCGTGTGGCATTCTTCATACCCCCCTCGTGACGAGTGACTTCCGGCGCGAAGGGGCGGGGTCGGGTGCGCGGCTGAGCCAGCAGCTGAATCAGGGAGGGGATCGGTCGGGTGGCCGGCGGGTGCCAGCCGCCATGGAGGCCGTTCCCCGCATGCCCATGATCTGGCTGGACTTGAAGGAGGCTGGTGACTTCCATTTCCAGCCAGCGGTGAAGAAGGTGAGCGCACCTCCCACGTTTTTCTTCTTCCGCCGCGTATCTCCGTCGTCTGCCAGCTTGTGACGCCCCCTGCGCGCCCATCACCTCCCAGGCCCCGTCGCAGAATCTGGTGAGGCCAAGAGGGGCCTCCGCCTGTTTTTCTCAGCCTGTCCCATCCTCTCGCGCCCGCAGACCATTCTTTCCCTCTCTCCTTTCCGCGGGCTAGCACCCTCATCCTCATCGGAACCCGCTTCCCCACTTCTGCCCCGAGTCACCCTCAGTTCCCGCTGGGACACCACACTTCCTCCGTGTGACGCTCTGGACCCAGTTCTGCCCTGCCCTCCTCCAAGCCTGGACCGTCCCGCGGGGGAGCGGTGGGCGGCCCTGACCGTGCGGATGGATTCGACTGCTGTCCGCGACCGGACAGGGACGGAGGCTGAGGGTGTGTGTGAGCTCAGCGTGTGTATATAAGACCGCAGCCCCGCTGGCCCAGAGAGATGCCTGACTCCCCTCCGGTGGGGGTCTCTCTGACACTGGCTGCAATTCTGCATGGTTTCAGAAGAAGAATCCTACTCGGGAGCCTCTTTGAACCAAAAGATACAATTCCGTGTCGTTTTAGGAGGGTTACTACTTTTCATAACTGGCGGGAGGGTATAAACAGTGTTGTAACTCTCGGAGAAACCTTACCAGTCATCGTGTTGGGTAAAGCAGGCAGGCAGGTTTGGCGTTGACTGAGGCAAGGAACTTCTGTGGAGAGATAAGGTATGGCGATTAAGCATCAGGTGCCCTCTGACTGTGGTTAGCAGTCCGTGGCCTGTTAGGGACCAGGCCGCAGAGCTCCGCTGTCCCGCGCCCCTCCCTCCCCCAGCTCCCTCCTCCCCCAGCTCCCTCCTCCCCCAGTCCATGGAAAAATTGTCTTCCATGAAACTTAGGAAGGTGGAAAGTGTACAGGTGCACAGCATGAGGTGAGCAGCGAGCGCAAGGAAAGGAAAGCTTCATCTGTGTTTACAGCCGCTCCCCATCACTCACATCACGGCCTGAGCTCCGCCTCCTGCCTCCCCGCCCCCCCACGGTAAAATTGTCTTCCACGAGACTGGTCTCTGGTGCCAAAAAGGTTGGGGATCGCTGCCTTCTGAGACATCTGTTGCTTTGGGTAGGGCCACCTGGTAGCATTGGGGCCAGCTCAGAAGTGAAAAGGAACTACCAGGAGCTTGTTCCATGCAGAGTGCCTTGTGGGTTTAGCACAGCAGCTGCCAGAGTAAGTCCCAGACCCAGACAATCTAGATGATCTAGGTGGTAGGCCGCTCAGCAGGGTGCTTGAGAAAAGAAAGAGGAAAAAGAAAATGGATTTGGAGGTAGCTTCCCAAGAAGCTGTCTCCCATCTTTTCTTCACATCACCACCGCCTTAGTTTCAGGCACTATTTGTTTATAGTTCTTTGCGTCCATAGCCTCTTGGGCCTCTTTTTCCTCATCTGTAAAACAGGAAATTAGATTAATTGACCTAAAATTCCAGAATTTTGTTAACACTTCCCCAAACTTTGGTTTCTTCTCCATATATTCTTTCATGTAGATACAGTACAATTGGATGAAGTTTTGTTTTCTTTTTTTTTTTTTAACCTTCTCCACCCAGCTTTTCCTGACTCCGGGAAGAACCCAGAAGAGAAACTGGATGAATTTTTCTAAAACACAACAAAACTTTTCTGTTTTCTGATTTTACAGAATAAAGCCAATTTCCCATTCAGAATTCTTCCTGACCTAGCCTAGTTCTTTCAACGTTTATTGAGGCCCCACTGTATGCTTGATCTACTACATACATCTTATATAGGCATCCCAGATTCTATTCACAGCCACTTGGCTGTTTCATTACCATACTCTGTGTGGTCCCTTTCTGTGCCTTTGGTTGTGGAATTCCTCCTACTTAGAAGAGTTATTCTTTTTGCCCCATGGGGTAGTAATGGGGCCCTTAATCTCTGTTAATTGGTTCTTTGAAGGTCTAGCTTATACTCTCTTTTCCACAAAGCCTTCCTTAATCCTTTTATCTGGATTAATCTTTCCCTTCTCTGAATTTCCCTCTTGCCATCTTTTCCCTGGTGATAATTGTGTGTGCTATGAACGCCCCTTTTTAGTTGTAAATTACCTGAAGAGGCATCTCTGTGTTCCTCATAGCCTAGCAGGGTACCCTCTACATAGCTGGCAGTCAGAAAAAAATGCTTCTCAAATGATTAAATGACAGTTGAGAGGGAATTTAGAAATGGTGACCATGGAAATCCAGTGGATAAAATCTTAGCCCAGAAACTCCTGGAAGATATTTTTGTTAGAACTTAGTCTTTGCTGCTCTGGTCACTCAGGCCTAGCCAACAAGGTATTGTGTGAGCAGTGACTTGCCTGGGAGCACTTGGGCCTCTATGAGAGGAGTTGCTTATTAGCCATTTAGCCTGAGGTGGTATCAGATACTCAAAAAACAAATTTTTTCCTACAGTTGGAGGAAATTCTGTAGAAGCCACGGTAGCCTGGGAACTCTCCCTGACTTAGACTCCCTTCTCCAACTTTAGATCTCCTGCTCTGCCTTCTGCTACTGGTACCCTTTTCCTTCTCCATCCTTGATCTGAGCTCTGGGAACCTCTACCGTGTCTTGGAGCTGAGGGATAGAATTTAATTTAGGATAGTAAGGTAAAAATTCGTTGTTTATGTCAACCTGTTAAACATTGTACTGAGTCCTGGTAATACAGACAAATAAGAGACAATCCTTTTTGCAAGGAATTCATAGTCTGGTAGAGGAAATTTAAAAATTAGAGTAATGACATTAGTGTAAGCGTAGAAATATTTGCAGTGTACAGAAGCCACAAACCTAAGGAGGGGCCATCAGGGAAGGCTTGCCAGAGATGGGTTTTAGAGGATGAATAGGAATTTTCTAGACAGATAAAGAACTTCTTTCTTTGTGAGGGCTGGGCTTTTGACAAAACCTTTCATGGAGGTTAGTATTGATTTTCTTTTCTGATGGACATGCCTTCCATTATGGGATAATGTGAAATATGAGCCAGGAAAAGAGCAAGCTGATTTTGAATTGCACTGCGAAACTTAAGGTTAGCATACCTGGCCTCATACAATTTTTTAGTGGGAAAGTACTGCTGGTCCTGCACCTTTTTAACCTGTGCTTTGGAGGCCAGAATGCTGACTCACCAGAAACTGATGAAGGATGACTTTTCTGTTCTTCATCAGTGAGTGATTTGGCCACAAGTGTTAGTGTTTGAGGTTCTCTCTTCTTTCTGTCCCAAACACCTGCTCTTAACCAACTGTACTTGAGCTCAAGTTGAGCTCACTTGGACTGAGATGTTTTATCCATCCCTGATTCATTCACTGAACAAATAGTTACTGAGTGCCTGTCATGTGCCAGACTTGGGAATACAGTGGTGACAAAAATCCCTGCCTTCAAGGAGTTTACCTTCTAATAAGCCGCATAGTAAACTATCCTCAAGTGCAGGTGTAGCCTGCACTTGGTTGGTAGCCAAGCTGCCTTTCAATTGGCCTCTCCTCATCTCCCCTCCTCCCACTCTGGCTGAACTGATCTTTAAATCTCCACTTTTCCACTAGGCTCCTCCAGAGAAAACCTGCTGTTCAAGGCCTGTCACCAGCTCACTTCAGCCTACCACTCTAACTTCACTCCCCCAATCCTCTCCTATGGGAACTTGCATCCTCTTTCTTCCACATCTGGTCATTGCCCTTGTTCCTGTCCTTACTGGAATTCCTTTCCTCCTGTTCATCACCCAGGTTGTATTGGACCTCATTAGGATCCCTTCATCTGCCTGGCAGTTTTACCCTCCTCCTCTGTATTCAGACAGTCTTAACATCCAACACTGGGTTGACCTGTACCACACAGTATATACTCTTTTTGCCTCTTCTTAATGTTCATCTTACTCACATCTAGGTAGAGCCTGGTTTTTCAGGTTTGTGGAATTTTTCCCCCACTTCCAGATTTCCCATGGGACAGCTGACTGTTTTAAAAAACCAGCGCGCGCGCACACACACACAGACACACACACATAAATGCACAGACAGAAAGGTAAATTAGAGGACCAGAAGCCTAAAAGGCCCCTGGGTGCTCAGCAGTGAGGGCCATGGGACATTTCCAGTTACCTGTGGTGGTGACCTGTCTTACCTCTTAGCACAGATTTGGAGTAACCCTGTGGGTCTGCCTGAGGCTGTCTGCCCACTTGAGTTTTTGCAGAAGAATGGCTTTAGGCACAGATGACCTGGATTGTCCACTTTATTCTTCTCTAACTTTAATCTCATACACCAAAAGCTTATCTCCATTTCACTTAGGGTTTAGACCAGCTTCTTTACTTGGGAAGTAATAAATATTTGTGTGTAGAGAGTGCTTAACAAGTGTTGGGTGAATGACCTAGTCTAATTCTAGCACCCTTTGAGAGATGTAACTTCAGTCTTCCTCACCGTGTTGTTCAGACTGGCAAGGGACCATTAAGAAAAGTTGTGGGAGAGAGGTTACGCAGGGGTATTATGACTATTATGTAGGGGTTAGAATAGGGGAGGATGGAGGTGTATTCTCATCCTCAGGACTCTTGGACTGTGGTTTTCTCTAAGGCTTGCTGACGTGGACTAAGGGGCTGAAGATTTCCCTTGGCAATACTTCTTTCTCTGAATAAAATTCGTCTCATTTGAAATTCAGTAGCTGAGCATATATTGTGGTGATCAGCAATACTATACGTAGGCCTCAATTTTATGTATATTTCTCTGGAACAGCCCAAGGAATGCCCTATGTTTAAGTCAACTTTGGAAATGGAGAAAAAAGAAACATAATGTAATTGGTGAGCAAAGGCAATACTAAGATAAATGATGCCTTTTATTGCCCTTCTTGGCTTATTGCTTTAATTAGCACCATGAAATTCCAAGATGTACCAAATTAAGAGCAAAGCATACATAGAAGAATGAGAACATGCTAGTATAAGAGAAAGTGATGCAGAGGGACTCATAACTAGGTCAGGAGTCAGGAAATATGGCTTAGGGTCCTAGCACTACCATTGCTCAACTTTGGTTTCCCATTTATCTAATCTGCAAAATATTGACAGGATCAGGGTGGATGTTTCCAGTGATCTCATTTAGCTACAGAATTCTCTGCCATTTCAGAGTAACATGGAAATAGCATAGCCATTGGAATCACACCTTGGTTTAGGTCCCTCCTGGTGCTATTAATAGCTGAATGACCTTCAGCTGCTACAAATGATTGCATAATTAATGTGGTCCTCACTTTTCTCATCTGTAACATGGAACTGATAAGCTTGTGAGAATCAAGAGTTAATGCTTGTGAGTTTTTTGTATAGGTCTTGTGATATTGTAAACAACATTTTTAGCTGAGTATCCTCTTTCCTGGTTTAGTAAATAGCTTAAGTCCTTATGACAACTCTGTTAGACAGTTACACATAGCAGGTCCTATTAACCCCTTTTTACGTATGGACAAACCAAGCCCAGATCTCACAGTAACTTGAGGCACAGCCAGGATTTTTACTGTTTTTCACTTGGCAACTCCTTTCTTTCCTTTTTTTCCCCCCCAGTGGCTCTGATCCCTGGACATACTCTCACTTAGAGACCTGTCTCCAGGTCTTCTCTTATTCCCTCAGAAAAGGATCCTCAACTGCTCCAAAGCCTGGCTGGTTTTGGAGGTTCTCTGGTTCACCTCCTGCCCCTACTTCCTGTCAGTTGTGTAGGCACACTGGGGGGCTGTCAGTGCCTCTGGTTCTTACTCTTGGTTTGCTGCTGGGCCTGTTCTCAGGCTCTGTTGGGAGATTCATAAGCTTGGCCGACTGTTCCGAGTTCTGCAGAGTTGCATACCATAGTGAGACTGAGACAAAGTCTCTCTCCCTTACTCCAGAACTTTCAGCCACCCTCTTTCTTCTTATTTTTCTAGTGCGGGAGTGGTCAGTCATGGAGGATTTTGTCAGGGTTTAGAAAATATCCTGGCTGTTCCACTGACTTACTGTGTCTTCAGGGATTCGTTTTCTCTGCCTGTTTTTCAGAGTTTGTGAGAACCATATTAAAAAATAGAAATGGATTAGTCTAATTTGCAAAGAACATGGGCTCTGGAGCCTGAATGCCTGGGTTTCAGTCATATCTCCATCAGTTATTAGTGCGATGACCTTGGCAAATGCCCTAACCTCTTTTCCTCAGTTTCCTCATTTCCTCATCTATAAAGTGATAAAAGTACCTACCTCTTTGGGTTGTTGTAAGGATGGAGTGACGACTGTGTACTCGTACAGTGCCTGGCCTGTGGTAGGAGCTCACTTAGTGTCTACTGCTGGTGATCTTGGAGGACAGATGAGATAGGTAGAAGGTGACCTCTAGGGACAATTTGCTGGGTGTGGGAGCAACATCTTTCTTTCACCATTGTGTGAATAGCAGGAACAGATGTCCTTAGCAACGTCATGTGAAGCCTTGTTTCTAAGACAACTCAGATATCAATCTGATTCCTTCAGCCTCTCCCATGTGGCCTCTAGGCTTCACTTTTACTCATTTTCTCTAACCTAAGGGTGGGAAAACTAAAACCTCTTACTGAAAGGGAATTAAAGAATATGCTCTCATTTCGATAGTCAAATTTTACCTTACAGCTTAGGCCACATTTTATAATTGTGGAGGTTTTGTGCTGTTGTTGTTTTAATTTAGGGGAAGGGATAAGGGGGGAGGAGTTGGATAGATCAGAGTAGGAATTAACCAGGAGCCCATAAATGGGCTTCAAGGTTTCTGTGAACCCCCTAAAATTATTGATAAATCTTTGTGTTTGTGCACAGTTGAATATTTTTAAGGGAATTTCTTTTATGGCTTTTATCATATTCTCAAAGGACCCACAAAAGGCTAAAAATAAAAATCACTGACAGAGGGGAAAATGTCTTTCAGGTATCATTTAGCTCTTCAGCAACTTCTAAAATATTTGTTTTCCAAATTTCAAACATACTGAAAAGTTGCAAAACAATGCAGTGCTGACCCAAATTTTCACTACCTAGGGTGTGTTTTGTTTTGTTTTAAAGAGATGGGCTATTTCTCTGTCACTCAGGTTGGAGTGCAGTGGCACAATCATGGCTCACTGCAGTCTTGAACTCCTGGCCTCAAGTGATCCTCCTGCCTCAGCCTCCCAAGTAGCTGGGACTACAGGCGTGTGCTACCACACCTGGCCTACACTACTTAGTTTTGATGGTTATATTATACCATATTTGCTTTTCTTGATAGATAGAGAGCCCATGAGCCCTTTGAAAGTAAGTTTTGGACATCATGACATTTCTCCTGGACTCATCTCAGCATCTGATTTCCTAAGAATGAAGACGTTCTCCTACATAACCACAATATTATTATCACATCTAATAAAATCTATAATAATTCTCTATTATTTACATTTAAATTTCACCTATTATCCCAAAATATCTTTTATGACTTTTTATTCAGATTGAGGTTCTCTTATTGCATTTAGTTCTGTCCATTTAATCACTTTTAGTCTATAGTGGTCCCTGTCCTCCCTTAAATGACGTTAATTTTTTGATGAGATTAAGTTAATCATTGGGTAAAATGCCCCATCTCCTTTTTAATTTGTCTGTCTTCTGCATTTTCTGTAAAGGCAAACATTTGCGGAGTTTACAATACATGTAATAAGGCCCCTACCATTCTGTGATGCTTATTGTTTGGGGTAGGAGGTCACTGGCATGACCTTGCAACGGGCACATAGTCTGTTGGAGGCATGTTCAGAATGGGAGGAAGTGACATTTTAGCTGAGTTTTAGTAGAGAAGGTGGGGACAACATGTAGATAAGCATTGATACCTGCAAGCAGTAATTCCAAAGTGCTGTTGGCTGGGTGTCCGTGGGAGGTGCCAGAGGACAATCCTTGAAGGCTATTGGGAGCAGGTTGTGAAGGGTCATGAACTCTGTACCAGGATTAGATTTGGTCCTACAGGCTTTGGGAAGCTACTGTAACACATTCTTTTTAGATTATAATTTTTCTCTGTAGATTATACCTCATTTCTCATAATCTCACTATCCTGAGATAAGCATGTTTTGGTCTGTTTTTTCCCTGGGGGTTATGTGTATTTCAGAAGGCTTTAAAGCTAGGAGTGACATCAGAGTTGTTAGAAAGACAATTCTGGCCACTGGGTAAGGGATGGATTTGGAGGCTTGGATTGTCCGGGACAGAGGTGGCAGTGGGATAGAGAAGAGACCTCATGGACACAGGGACTTTCAGCAGGTAAAACCAACTGGAAAAAAGGGGTTAGAGTCAGAGGTTTGGGAAAGTGGCTGCATGGTGCTGTAATGAGCTCAGCAGTAGCCTCCCCTCTATCTGTTCCTCTTCTCCCTTTGCCTGCTAAGGCAGATAGAAGCTGTCATGCAGCCTTCCAGGTTCCTACTTGACTGATCCCTTAGCTGTGTGTCATGGGTCCTGGAAAGGGACCCTAGGAAAGGTGGGTAGGCCGCAGGCATGGTGTGCATGAGTGTGCTCTTGGACAGAGCATGCCACTTCTTAAAGCCTTTACCAGCCTCCTCGTCTTTCTACCTCAGAAACATTGGTTAGGGCCTTAAGGAGCCTTGTGAGTTGGGCAGGAATGCCCGTAGTGTTTGTGGAATGAGTAGATCTGGCCAAAACACCAGGTAGCACGTACTGCAAGAGTGGTAGTTTCAGTTGCCTTAGTCTGTTGATCTTAGTTGAACAAGGGGCCCTTTGGTCCAGGCCTGAGCCTCCAGGCTTGTGTGTATGCTCACTGTCCAAGACAATCAGCTTTTGCTGTGGTGAGTGCTTTTGTGGACAGGCATGCCAGTCTCCTCTCTGATGTGAGCAGTGACCTCCCCTTCTCCCGTCTGGGTTATTCTTATTACAAACCTGCAGGCCTCTCCTCACAGACAAGGACACTGCAGATCCTGTTTCTATGGTGCCCTTTCCCAGCCAGGAGGGTGGGTTGGTGAGAAAGTCTCTGTACTCCTACTCTTGTTTGGTGGTACTTGCCTGCATTTGCTATTAGCTTAGGGTTCTGGTTGTTACCCCAGAGCACAGCAGGGTCCGATCCTGGGGAGACGCTTGAGTTTGCAACCCTTTCTGGGATCCTTGTTAGAATTTCATTTCGACCAGCTAAGTTCCCTGGCTTCCTGAGCTGGCAAAGTCTGGGACTTTGTAGAGAGGGCTGCAGCATTATGAGGACCTGCCAGAGTGTTTACGCAGAGGCATCCAGTCTTATTTTCCATTGTGCTCTAAGGAGGAGGAGGCTCCCATGGTCAGCATCTTGGTGCTGCCTGTTATTGAAGCAGTTCCCTGGTGGTCTGGGAGACAAGCTTGTGATTGTAGGTCTGGACTCGATCCTGAGCCCTGGCTGGTCATTGTCCAGGACTCAGAGGGCAGGAGGAGATGTCTCATCTCTCACTGACTTACAGTCTTCTCTCTCTCTCTCTCTCTGTCTCTCTAGTTTGTCCTGAAGAATTATGGAGAGAACCCAGAAGCCTACAATGAGGAACTGAAGAAGCTGGAGTTGCTCAGACAGGTAGGAGGGTAGTATCTGTATACAGGCATGAACAGGTTTGGTTTGATAGGGAAATAAAGAAACTACCCAGAACTGTGGTTTTACTTGAATTTAATCAGTCTCCTCTTTGAGACTATTAGATTAGTTCAGTTTTTCACCATTGTAAAAACTGCTGTCATAACCTGTATCTGTGCATATGAGGGCATTTCTAGGGTCGTTGCTGCAGGAATTAGTGGATGAACAGGATGTATGTACTTGTTTTAGTCTACACACCCCCAGCAGGATCTGCCACCTGCTGCTGGCAGTCTGGTAGATGAAAAGGGTAATTTAATTTTAATTTTCAGTTATTTGGTTAATAGTAAGGTTGCACAATTTGTTGTTTTTGGTTTTGTGGCTTTTTTTTTTTTTTTTTTTTTTGAGTCAGGGTCTTGCTATGTCACCCAGGCTGGAGTGCAACGTCACAATCATAGCTCACTGCAGCCTCAAACTCCTGGGCTCAAGTAATCCTGCCTCAACCTCCCAAGTAGCTAGGACTACAGGCTACCATGCCTGGCTGACTTTTACATTTTTGGTAGAGTTGGGGTCTTGCTGTGTTGCCTAGGCTAGTCTCGAACCCCTGGGCTCAAGCAATCTTCCTGCCTTGGCCTCCCGAGGTGATGGGATTACAGGTGTGAGCCACTGCACTTGGCCAGGTTTATTATATATTTTCTTTCAGGGATTGTTTGTTAATATCACTTGTTCATTTTTTTTTTTATTAGGGTATTGTAACCTTTATTGATTTGTAAGACTCATTCAGACATTAATGACATTGTTCATTTATCTTATATGATATAAATATTTTTCTTAGTTCAATTTAAAAAAAAAATTTTTTTAGAGTTAGAGTCTCTGTCACCCAGGCTAGAGTGCAGTGATGCCATTATAGCTCACTGCAGCCTTGAACTCCTTGGATGAAGTGATCCTCCTACCTTAGCCTCCTGAGTGTCTAGGACTAGAGATGTACACCATCATGCCCAACTAAGTTTTTTTTTTTTTTTTTTTTTGAGACAGAGTCTCACTCTGTTGCCCGGGCTAGAGTGAGTGCCGTGGCGTCAGCCTAGCTCACAGCAACCTCAAACTCCTGGGCTCAAGCGATCCTCCTGTCTCAGCCTCCCGAGTAGCTGGGACTACAGGCATGCACCACCATGCCCGGCTAATTTTTTCTATATATATTTTTAGCTGTCCATATAATTCTTTCTATTTTTAGTAGAGATGGGGTCTCGCTCTTGCTCAGGCTGGTCTCGAACTCCTGAGCTCAAACGATCCGCCCACCTCGGCCTCCCAGAGAGCTAGGATTACAGGCGTGAGCCACCGCGCCCGGCCCCAACTAAGTTTTAAAAAGTTTTTTGTAGAGATGGGGTCTCTTTATGTTACCCAGGCTGGTCTCGAACTCCTGGCTTAAAGTGATCCTCCCGTCTCGGCCTCCTAAAGCGATGGGATAACAGGCATGAGCCACTGCACCTGGCCAGCTCATTGTTTTTATTTATTGTGTTTGTATTTATTTTTTTGAAACAGGGTCTCACACAGTCACCCGGCTAGAGTACAATGGTGTTGTCATAGCTCACTATAACCTCAAACTCCTGGGCTCAAGCGATCCTCCTGCCTCAGCCTTCCAAGCAGCTGGGAATACAGGTGTGGGCAACCATGCCTGACTAATTTTTCTATTTTTTGTAGACGGAGTCTCTCTCTTACTCAGGCTGGTCTTGAACTCCTGGCCTCAAGCAGTCCTCCTGCCTTGGCCTCCCAGAGTATTAGGATTACAGGCATGAGCCACCACATGTGGTCTCTAACTTTCTTTTTCAAGTTTTCCATGGCTATTTTCACTCAAATATTCCTAAAATGCATTTACAGTCTTTTTGTCAAGTTCTATAAAAGTGTTAGGATTTTTGTGAACTCATAAAATTTAGAGATTGATTAGATAGAATCAACATTTTTATGAGGTTACTTTACTATCTAGGAACAAGATATCTCCTCGTTTCTTCTCAGTGAAGTTCTGTGATTTTTTTCTTGTAGGTTTTACACATCTTATTAAATTTAATCGTGGATTTTATTTTTGTTGTTGCTATTACTGAGTATCTGTCCTCCCCTCCCATTCTGTTTTCCACCCATTATAGTTAGTAAAAGCAATTGAGTGATCAATTTTGTTAATTCTCTCATGCTTTCTGATTGTATTTCAGCTTATTTTCTTAGGTGTTGTGAGTACACAGTCATATCATACACATGTAATTTTGGCGCCTTATTTCCAATAGTTGTACCCTTTATTTTCTTGTAATTTTTAGGTACTTCCAGAACAATGTTAATAATCACAAGATTGACCCAAAAAAGGAAGAAAAGTTATAAATGCTTTAAAAAAAAAAATCACAAGACTGTCCATCTATGATGTGTTTCTGGTGTCTGAATTGGTGCAGGGTTGCCACAAACCTTCAATTTGTAAAAAACGAATTATCTGCAAAGTGTAATAAAGTACACAATAACAAGGTATTACCTGTATTTTTTTCCTAATTATTTTATGCACCGTTGTATAGCAACATGTTGTGATGTCAGGACTGAGCACAGTGCTGGCTGTGGTTACTGGACTGAGATGGTTTGTTCTACGTGCAGAGGGTTGGTGGAAGTAGGGTTCTGCCCTCTTAGTGGCTCTCATCTCATGGGGGGCAGGAGGGTCTGCACTGTCACTCACTTTGTATTCCTGTGTATTAACACATCATAAAAACCATAGAATACTTGGAAAATAAATGTAAAGAACAAAACAACTATGCCCAAAGAAAGCCATTGTACCATTTCCCTTTTATTTAAAAAGCCAGAAGTTAAAATAACACTGCCAAATAACTATTAGGCATTTGTTTAGGTATGTAACATGTGAGGGAAGGCCTGAACTCATCAATCTGGTAAGCCTCATTTAACTGAAGAAAGATTTGCTTAATGTGGCAAATTTTGTTAAAACAGTGTTTTCAACCTTTCTTAACCTGTGCCCCATAGCAATAACCAATAACTAAATGCTGTTTCTGTAATTAGTATTGTGAAAACAATTTTTTTTTGTTTTTTTAATAAAAATTACATAATGTTGAGTACTTTCAGCTTCAGTTCCAAGATGAAGAGGACTAAGACGAGCTCTTCGTTCATCTTTTTTATGTACTAGAATTCCAGTCATGAATTATTCATCCCATTAACAGACATTTATTGAACCCTTTCTTACATCTCAGGTACTCTTCTAGGCACTGTGGATTTAGCAGTTTGCAAAACAAAGTTCCCATGGAGTTATGTGGAATTCTAAATAGATTCCTTGAGCAGGAAGGCACTGGTGTGGTACATCAACATTGGGCTGAATCTGCAGTGACAGGGAAGCGGGCTGGGGGCCTGCAAAAGAACACTGAATGAATGAGTGGCTTCATGAGGGATCCAGAGAGGGTGACGCTGGAGTAGTGGTTTCATTTGGCAGTGTTTTGAGTGAGGCTCTTATTCTTCAATTTCCACATGGCTTATTGAGTGCTTGTCTCAGTCTCCTGAGGTGGCATGGTTCTGCCGCAGTAATCCATGCATTGTGTCATCATAGAGACATAGTTATTAGAATAACAGGTATGCAAACCAAACCTAAAAGGTTTGATGTAGGCTCAGTTCTCTAACAAGAAACTGGTTTACTGTTGTCTACAGCATTGTGAAAGAATTGGAAACAGTGTTATCAAGGCTAAGTGCGAACTTGCTTATTTTGCTTTTGAAAAATTTGCCTGAAAATTTGAACAATGAAAGCCTCCAATTAAGGGAGCAGCATGAGTCCACTACAGGTCCTCTGGATGAATAAACATGGAAATCCATACATTTCCGGATTTGGTTGAAGTTACCATCCCATGCTGGTGCTAACTTTGAATAGCATACGTTGAAAATCTTTTCAGGCCAGGCACTGTGGCTCACGCCTATAATCCTAGCACTTTGGAAGGCTGAGGCAGGAGGATTGCTTGAGGCCAGGAGTTCGAGACCAGCCTGGGCAACATAGCGAGACACCATTGCTAAAAAGAAAAAAAAAAAAAAAATGGACAGGCATGGTGGTGCTCATCTGTAGTCCTAGCTACTTGAGAGGTTGAAGTGGGAGAATCCCTTAAGTCCAGGAGTTCAAGGCTATAGTGAGCTGTGATCATGCCACTGCATTCCAGCCTGGCAACAGAGCAAGACCCTGTCTCTAAAAAAACAAAAAGAAAAGAAAAGAAAAATGTTCTTACTTGGTAGACTAAATGAAACTGTATCCAAAATTAATAGATCAGTCCTATACTAAAAACAGTCACCAGTACTGCTAGTTTATTGCAAGGATGGAGGCATTGTTGTGTGGCCCATGATAGACAAGAAGACACTTAACGGCTATTGATTTCTACAGTAGGTATTTACATCACTGGTACCCAAGCTCAGCCATGCCAGTGCAAACTTCAGACCCTCAGACTTCAAACAAAAAAAAGAAAAGGGAAACATGTTGCTATATAATAGTGCATAAAATAATTAAGAAAAAAAATAAGGCATACCTTATTTTATTGCATTTTGCTTTACTTTTTTCTTTTTTGAGACAGAGTCTCGCTCTGTTGCCCCAGGTAGAGTGCAGTGGCGTCATCGTAGCTCACTGCAACCTCAAACTCCTGGGCTCAAGTGATCCTCCTACCTCAGCCTCTGAAGTAGCCAGGACTACAGATGTGTGCCACCACACCGGCTAATTTTTTTCTATTTTTGGTAGAGATGGGATCTTGCTCTTGGTCAGGCTGATCTCGAACTCCTTACTTGCTCAGGCTGCTCTTGAACTGCTGACCTCAAGTGATCCACCTGCCTCAGCCTCCCAGAGTGCTAGGATTATGTGTGTGAGCCACCATGCCCAGACAGATACTGCATTCTTTACAAATTGAAGGTCTGTGGCAACCCTGCATCAAGCAAGTCTGGTGGTATAATTTTTCCAACAGCATATGCTCACTTCATGTCTCTGTGTCATGTTTTGGTAATTCTCACAGTATTCAAACCTTTTCATTATTATTATGTCTGTTATGGTGATCTGTGATTAGTGATCTTTGACCATTGTAATTGTTTTGGGGTGCCATCAACTGCACCCAAATAAGAGGGTGAACTTATAAATGTTGAGTGCGTTCTGACTGTTTGAGGCTGAGGCAGGAGGGTCACTTGAGCCCAGGAATTCAAGGCTACCATGAGCTATGATCGCCCCATTGTACTCCAGCCTGGTGACAGAGACTGTCTCCAAAAAAAAAAAAAAGTCTTTGTCCATCATCTGCTCTTTCTCTGGGACAGTTTCTCTCTCTTTTTCTTTTTTCCTTTGGTCTGTACTTCCCTATTTCTTTGTATGCCTCATAATTTTTTTGTTGAAAAACAGACATTTGAATTCTATGATATAGTAACTGTGGAAATCAGATTCTTCCCCTCCCCTGGCGTTTGCTGGGTTTTATTGTGTTCCTGATTGTTGTAGGCTGTCTCTGTGCCAAGGATCAGCCTGGGGTATAAAGTTAAGATCATCTCAGGCCTTTTCTGAGCCTGCATCTTTTCCCTCGTATGTGCAATGACTTTCTAATTTCCACACATATATACCGTTGCTTTTGAATGTCTTAGTCTTCAGTGTCTGGCTCCCAAAGGAGGAAAAAGAAAAATGAAGGAGGAAAAAAGATGCCAGCCCTTTAAGTCCTTTGGAAGTTACTTCAGTTAGAGGTGGAGGAGCTTGCAACAGTGAGGAGGGGTGCAGTAGCCGTCGTCTCTGCCTCTTTGTCTGAACCTCTGTGATAAGAAGCAGCAGTTAGCCATCAGAGCACAGAACTCCTATATCTGGAGGACAGAGTCCCTTTTGTCCACACTAGCTCCCGCAGGCTGCTCCTGGAACTGGTACACAGCTGCCTGCCAGGTGCTAGGGATGAGGGAAGGGTGGCTGCTAGTGTGCTAGGAGCCAAAATTGACTGAAATTGATGGCAGTATACTACTACTGTACTGTCCAAGCCTTCCCTAGAAGTTGCAAGCCTTCAATAGATGCCAGAGTTAAGTGAGACAGATTCTGGTTTTTGTTGTGTTAAGCGAGTGCAACTGTTGTCTAGTTGGGGAGACAGATTTCTGGTGCTTCTTATTCTGTCTTCCCAGAATCTTCCTCATAAATTGAGTTTTTAAAAAGAGTTTATTTAAACAAAGTTTGAAAACAAGTGAGATAACCTTATCCCCTAGCACTACCACCATTTTGCACACACAAAGCACATACTACACACATGGACACAACACAGCCTAGGAGGAGCATCATCACCGATCTCTTTTTATTTTTTAAAATTTTTAAAAATTCAAAATTATTTTTAGAGACAGGGTCTCACTCTAGGCTAAAGTGCAGTGTCACAATCATAGCTCACTGCAGCCTTGAACTCCTGGCCTCAAGCAGTCCTTCCATCTTAGCCTTCCCAAGTAGCTGGGGCTACAGGCAGGCCATGCCACAGCTAGCATCACAGATCTCTAAAGCATCCCCTGAGGCAGATCCTCTAAGGCTGTGGTCCCTAACCCCTGGGCCACGACCCAGTGCCAGTCAGTGGCCTGTTAGGGACCAAGCTGCAGAGCCTTGCCCTTGCCCACCCACCCCCCCAATCCATAGAAAAAATGAAAAAAAAAAAAAAAAAAACCTACCATATTAAAAAAACTCCCAAACTAAGCAACATAAAAAGCAGAAACCATGAACTGGGCATGGTGGTGAGTGCCTATAGTTCCAGCTACCGGGGAGGCTAAGGTAGGAGGATAGCTTGAGCACAGGAGTTTGAGGTTGCAGTGAGCTATGACAACATCACTTCACTCTAGCCTGGGTAACAGAGCAAGACCTTGTTTCCCAAAAAAAGTAAAAACCAAATGAACCATTAGAGCAATTTTAGAACTAACATGGGTCAACTTTTTAGTGAAACAGTAAGTGTGTCAGCACATAGAGACATACAAGTCAGAGATACATAAGTTAACCTTTTGCCATACTCAGAGATTTGCAGTGGAACGAGGGGTGGATATAATTTGGGAAGCTTTAAGCAATCCTTTCTTTGGCCTGAGCCTCAGTTTCCTCATCCGTAAAACCAGGGCTGGAATAGTTGTTTCTCTGATTTTCCTTTTCTAACTCTGAAATAAATTTTTGGCTCTGTGATTACAGGGAGTAAAAGTGATAGGTGCAGGGGATGGTGTGGGGGTGTCATGTTGGTGTCATGGCTCTGTCCCACCACATTTAGCTCATCAGAGTCTGACAGACCAGGCTGGGACCAGAGGGAAGACTGCTTCCATTGTTTCCCAGAGATGGCTTTAAGAAGTATAAGACAAATATTTTTCATTTTTTGTATGTGCTTTAGTGACTATTGAAAAAATGTGTGCCTAGCATATCACACCTGTTATTTTAGAGCTGTTATTGCTTAGGATGTGGCTCTAGTTTTAAAAGTAGATTGGTTTAGAGAAAAATGTTATGCACCAGTGGTATTTGAATGTAGCAGAAGTCTTGATGGAGGGGGTGTGATAAGAATGACTAGATTTCAGAAGCCCTGGCCAATGGGACAGGCCCCTGAGGTGGCACCTCAGCAGTGCAGCTGTGACACAGCTTATTCTTGCACCGGGTATTCTAGAGGCCCTACCACCAGGGAGATTGCCATTCTTGTTTAAAGAGGAGACTGAGGCCCAGAGGGGAGATGGTCTCCCAGGACACTGCTAGGAAGTGATGTAGAGTGGGACTAGTGCCAGACTCTTGTGCTGCGGTGTCCGACAGAGCGTGTGCGTCCTTCCTGAGAACATCCCTGTTGGCAGTGCGGAGCTGAGCTCCGGAGAGGAGCGTCCTGGAGGATTTCTTCTAGCCTTGCTGCTGGGCCCCTCAGCTGCTGGCAGCCTAGTGAGAGACTCGGGTCCTCTCAGCAGGGGGTGAGGCAGGCACAGTGCTGAAGCCCATCCCCTCACTGTGTACTTGCTTCTTGGAGGGGGGTGTTGTCTGCTTTTCTGTTTAAACAGGGGGTTCATTTGCTGTGTATTTTTTCCCCTAAAATGGGAATAGCTTTGCTGTTTATTATAAAAATTGAAAGTGTTCAATATAAAGAATACATAAACAATATAAATAAGGAAATAGATGTTTCTATTAGAGACATAAATACCTATCTATCTATATAGAATAAGATAAATCACTTAAAGCCTATCACCCAGAGATAATCCCTGTTAACATTTTGGTGTACAATCTTCTGAATTTTTTTTTTTGTCTATATACCTACTTGGATTATCAATATCTTTATCACTTTACACAAATGAGATCATACCATTTGTCTCCTACATTCTTTCTTTGCCTGACAGTATGTCATGGCATATTAATATATGAATAGCTACAGACCCTTGTCTTAAGTTGTCATGGCTGCAGCATATTCGCTTGTGTGTATTGCCTTGACATAATTTATTTAAACAGTCCTCTTTACTGATGTTTATGTCTCTTACAATAAATTTTTAGATATAGAACTGGGTCAAAAGTACAGTAAAAATTTTAAAACATGTTGCAAATTGCCTTCCAGAAATGTGGGGTGGATTCACAGTCTGACAGCCTTGGCTGGTGGGATGGTTTGTTGAATGACTAGAGGTATAGCCATGGCTTTCTTTGGATCCCTTGGAGTGTGCAGTTTGCCAACCTCTATGTGTGTTTCCTGGATTTCGTGGCTGGGCTGACCTGCCTGTCCTCTACCCCACATGATGACAGGCCTGTTCTCCTATCCTGCCCCTTAGAATGCCGTCCGTGTCCCCCGGGACTTTGAAGGCTGCAGTGTCCTTCGCAAGTACCTCGGTCAGCTGCACTACCTTCAGAGTCGGGTCCCTATGGGCTCAGGCCAGGAGGCTGCCATCCCTGTCACCTGGTGAGAGCCAGCAGGCAGGGCTGGGGGTGGGGAGCCTGGATGGTGCCTGGGATAGCCCAGGGGGGAGGGGTCTGGGTAATAGGAGTGTTCCTTCCCTCCCCTTCCCTTTCTTCCCCTTGCTGCACAGGATGGGGAGTGGCCTTGTGTGGTCTCCCCAGGCCTCCCCTTCTGACCCCACATTGGGGTAGCTGGTCCCCTTACCAGGTCTCAGGGCTCTGGCCAGCTCCTACCCTCTAGATGACTGGGGTGGCATGTCTGCAGGACTGAGATCTTCTCAGGCAAGTCTGTGGCCCATGAGGACATCAAGTACGAGCAGGCCTGTATTCTCTACAACCTTGGTGAGCTGCCTGATCCCTTCCCCATGGCCCCACTCCCAGCCCTGCCAGCCTAGGATCTCAGCTCATCAGATAGCCACTAAGGCAGTGAGCTAATGAAGGGAGGACTCCTGGGTTCCCACCCCTCCACGGCCTTCTCCACAGTTCTGCCAGCTCCTCTACTGTTTCCTGGCCCGTGGGGAGCCACTGTGCTGGGGACAGGCTCTACTGGGCTGGCTGCCACAGAGTTGCCACCGTGTGCTCTGGCTGGGAGAGATGGCCTTTCTTCTTTAACTGGACAGCCCCCAGCTTATGGTTTTGGGCTGCTTCAGGCAGGAGGAGAACAAGGCTGGCCTCAACTTGCCCTGCCGGTCAGCCTTAGCCTGACTCAAGGGAAAAACTTGGGGAGTCCCAGAGTCATGTGTAGACATCCCTGAAGCTTCAGGACTGGGCCCCTAGGACAGGAGCCCCTCCTTCCTGAGCCCCAGGCTCCCCTAACACCATGTCCTCTGCCTCCCCAGGAGCACTGCACTCCATGCTGGGGGCCATGGACAAGCGGGTGTCAGAGGAGGTGAGGAGAAGAGGGGTGGTGGACATACCAGGGAGAGGCAGCCTCCATGGTGTGAATGACTTCTGTCCCATAGAGGGGACACAGGCCATCCTCCCCCGCTTCCCTCCCAGGGTATGAAGGTCTCCTGTACCCACTTCCAGTGCGCAGCAGGTGCCTTCGCCTACCTTCGTGAGCACTTCCCTCATGCCTACAGTGTTGACATGAGCCGCCAGATCCTCACTCTCAATGTTAACCTCATGCTGGTGAGGATGAGCTCTGGTTAAAGCCAAGTTGAATCCAGGGGATGGTCAAGGGAGGGAGTAGTTAGGTCTGGATCCTGGACCAGGCCTTGTGCACATGGCAGTGAGGGACCAGCAGGGAACCTTGGCTTTTGTCTTCTGAGCTCCAGGTAGATCAGGAACAGGCCGTGCTTCTTGGGGTGGGGAGGATCCCTTGGTCTACCCCCGGGGAAGGGAAAGCCCTCTGGTGAGTGAGGGAGTGCACCTGCACGTGTCACCCCAGGGCCAGGCTCAGGAGTGCCTCCTGGAGAAGTCAATGTTGGACAACAGAAAGAGCTTTCTGGTGGCCCGCATCAGTGCACAGGTAGGGATGGGGGCTGAGGGCAGGCCTTTGCTTTACTCCTGACCTTCCCTGACTGGGCCCCATCCCACTCCCAGGTGGTAGATTACTACAAGGAGGCATGCCGGGCCTTGGAGAACCCTGACACGGCCTCACTGCTGGGCCGCATCCAGAAGGACTGGAAGAAGCTCGTGCAGATGAAGATCTATTACTTTGCAGCTGTGGCTCATGTGAGGGCACCAGGGCACTGGGGCTGGGCTGGGCTGGGCAGGGCTGGGCTGGGTTGCTGGCAGCTCAGGAAATAAGTTGTGACGTCTCTTCTTCTTTTCCAGCTGCACATGGGAAAGCAGGCCGAGGAGCAGCAGAAGTTTGGGGAGCGAGTGAGTGAGCTATGGCGAGGAGGGGACTCGGGACTGGTTCCAGCCTTGAGTTTAGTCCTGTCCCTTACAGAACAGGGGAGGTGGTCTTCTGTCTACCTCACCCCTACATCCCTGGCCACAACCCTGCTGCAGGCCTGGTGTCTTACATGTTGTCCCATCTGTGTAGCCCTCGTTCCTTGGGGTCAGAGGAGGGATGGCAGGCTCCCCACAGAGACGTGGCTGGGGCAGGCTGTGATGCTACCTTGGTACTGTTGGCTGGGCTGGCACCTGGCCACCGCCTGAGCTTATCTTTTGATGAGTGGCCTGATGGCCAGGCAGGGCTAGGTGGGGAGACAGAATGAGTAGGAATCTCAGCAGGGAAGGACAGAGTAGGCTTTGCCCGCTGCCCTCCACAGGTTGCATACTTCCAGAGTGCCCTGGACAAGCTCAATGAAGCCATCAAGTTGGCCAAGGTAAAGCTGAGGGAGGCCTGGCTGTCCCTCAGATTCCTGAGGGAACAGGAAGCAAGCCTGGTGGGACTGAGGGGGTGTCCTGGCACTGGCCTTGGTTGGTGCTGAGGCCCCCCCCCCCCATCCCACAGGGCCAGCCTGACACTGTGCAAGACGCTCTTCGCTTCACTATGGATGTCATTGGGGGAAAGTGAGTCCATGGGGGTGGCCCTGGTTCCCTCTTCTTATGAAAGGTCTTGTCCCTCTGCCTGCATCCTTGGGTGGAAGCCACCGGGAAGCTAGGTCCTGAGTACCTACTGACCCACCTCATGACTCCTCATTCCCTCTGCTCCCACCCGCAGGTACAATTCTGCCAAGAAGGACAATGACTTCATCTACCATGAGGCTGTCCCAGCACTGGACACCCTTCAGCCTGTGAAAGGTCTGGGAGCTGAGGGGAGGCTGAAGAATGGTGTCGGGGTGAAGATGGGGTGGGGATAGGATACAAGCTACCTCAAGGACTCTTCCTGGGCCTGATCCCCACAATTTTTCCTCCCCTCCCAGGAGCCCCCTTGGTGAAGCCCTTGCCAGTGAACCCCACAGACCCAGCTGTTACTGGCCCTGACATCTTTGCCAAACTGGTACCCATGGCTGCCCATGAGGCCTCGTCACTATACAGGTGGATGGAGGGGCTGGCCCTGTCATTGGCACAGAGGGAGTTGGGGTGTCTCAAGAGACATGGTCCTCTAGCAACTGGTCTGTTGCTTCTGCAGTGAGGAGAAGGCCAAGCTGCTTCGGGAGATGATGGCCAAGATTGA
Source organism: Eulemur rufifrons (assembly GCF_041146395.1). Lineage (NCBI taxonomy): Eukaryota > Metazoa > Chordata > Mammalia > Primates > Lemuridae > Eulemur > Eulemur rufifrons. The sequence goes on from NC_090989.1 coordinate 152,702,325, forward strand.
AGACAAGAATGAGGTCCTGGAGTGAGTGTGGGACTAGGAGTGGGAGGCAGGGGGTACACCCTGGAGCTGCCTGTGATGGGAGAGGAGTGAAGAAATGTCTGTCTGTGCCAGGAGGTTTCCTAACTTGCCTCCCCCCACTGGGGTCTCATGGGCTGGATTTGTAAGGCGAGAGTCTTACATCCTGGGAGGAGGATGTCCCTTCTGTCCCACTCTTTCCAACAGAGCCCTAGGCACATTCTGTGGGTCTAGGCCAGACCTGGTGGTAGAGGTCAGGGGTGGTGATTTGCTTTCTGCTGAGACCTCAGACCTAGCTTCAATGGTGAGGGCTCACCCTAGCAGGATCCTTTGACATGGAAGGAGTTGGGTCAGCACCCAGCACCCACCTGGCCCTGTTGCCCCCACAGCCAGTTCATGGATTCAATGCAGCTGGATCCCGAGACAGTGGACAACCTTGATGCATACAGCCACATCCCACCCCAGCTCATGGAGAAGTGTGCGGCCCTCAGTGTCCGGCCAGACACTGTGAGGAACCTCGTCCAGTCCATGCAAGGTGAGCAAAGGGCAGAGCAAGCAGGTAGAGGGGGTGCATGGAAATCATCCACTGTGGCCTTCTCCCTGTGTCCCTGTTCACCGAGGACAGGGGCTATGCCCTGTGCCTGTAGACCTCCGTGAGCGATGTAAGCCCTTATCTGAGTGGGCAGTTCTGTCTCTTGGGGGATGGGCCAGAGTGGGTGCCTGATCTGCGTGCCTCAGGGCTGTTCCCTCAATACATACCCCTAGTGCTGTCCGGCGTGTTCACGG